>NC_140987.1:274497365-274922427 GCF_052327205.1 Somniosus microcephalus
ACACAGCCCACCAAAAGTTAAACAATGGACTGACCTGATTTGGTGCACAGATAGGAGATGAAGGAACGGGTATAATTATAGGCCCTCAGTAGCAATCTCTCTCTCTTGCCCCTTACTCCTGCTCTGCTCTCGTGGCTCCGGCCTCTTGGGCTCCTGCCACTCATGCTCATGCCCTGGCCTCGTGGTGGGTTCTCTTCTCCCTCCCACTTTAAGTTGCAACCAAGGACATCCATACCAAGCGCGGAGAGGGGAACGAGACTTGAGTCCAAAGTTATACAGGACACATGGGCCACCAAAAGGGGCAGATGAAATGAGACGAGATAAGGCAAGACGAAGAAGAAGGTAAAGACCCGACAAGAAGAGAGAAGGGCAGCAGAAGACGCATTAATTAAGACCGAGCACCTACTTATAAGCTGGCACTTGGGGGATGAAAATATATGGACAGTGAGACTAAGTTGGCTAGTTGAACACTGCAAATGAGCTGGAGTTAAAAGCAGGTGTCCATACCATAATGAATATAACGGCGCTCCAAGAATGGCTAGGAAAATCTAAGCAGTGAAGACTGCCAACAGTCTCACTGACGAAACGTTACCACTGACAACCGCCCGAGGGAGAAGAAGAAGAGAACCCATCGGGACGAGACGACGATGGTAGCTGAGGAGAAGAAAGGTGTGTCGCAGCAACAGCTCCAGCACCGCGCCCTGAGACCATGTGGTGACGGAATACCCCAAAGGACAGGAGACCAGACCTCACAACTCGTAATTGCTAAAACAACAGGCTTTGCTTTGGATTGGTGAGCATGAATTCCTGGCCCCTCATAGCTTAATCTAGTTAGATATAGGGGTGGGATAAGGATTAAGGGGATTGTTAAAGTAATTGTTTTTCCCTCGATGTGCCGTGTGTTCCCCATTCCCTGTATAAGTATAATTATTGTTATATGCCTGTAATTTTTTTTCTACCAGTAATTTTCTCATAAGGCTGTGTTTTCGTTTCCGTTTTAATAAAATCTTGGTTCAAACCACCTGTCTACTCAAGTTTTCTGTATCGCTGCCTGTACCTAAGTCCGGTGTCTAGAACCCAGGGGCATCGGAGCGATTCGAACCGCTCACAGGCAGTCAGGGGCATAACTGACTGGGCGCACGCACCACCCGCCACCCCCTACAGAAAATGGCGACCACGGCAGGGCACCGGCAACCGGGTTGCGATACAGTAGACAATGGTTTGGATGAGCAAACCACGATGGAGGAAAGGATTTCTGATTGTGTGTTTAGCAAGGTGAATATCACTAAGAAGTGGATCACCACTCTGTTAAGGGCTGGGCATCCGGTAGATGCAGCAGCTAAGTGGACAGAGGGAAAGGAACACAAGAAGTCCTTAGAGAAGGCAGTTTGGCTGATGTGTTTCAAAAAGCAGGTCCAGCTTTTGGACAGGCTCGTTGCAGCACAGGCAGTCGAGTTAAGGGAGTCAGCCCTGGAGATCCAGGATAAGGCTCCAGCAGGGGAGAAGTTATTGGTAGCATTGCAGGCCTTGAATCAGGAGAAAGTGCATTTAATGGGAGAACATAAGGCCCAGTTGGAATACCTACGGTGCCAAGTCACTGAGGCCAAGGGAAATGAGTTAAGGTTGCGGGAGAAGAACGCCTGCTTGGCAAGATAGATTAGGAAACAGGAAGAGAAAGTACAGGATGTAAAGGCAGCTTACAAGCTAGCGAGCGAACATGGGTTTGAGGAAGCAGACCACGGCCCCTGTAAAGAGTGGATAGAAAATCTGAGCCGAGCCCTCCGGAAGGCAAAAGGCATGGTATGCCTCATAAGCCCAAAGGCAGGTCAGGCGGATTTTATGGGGAATGAGGGGAGAACAGTTCCAACGTCACCGGTATTGCCCAGGGACGACCCGGTTGAGGGACAGGAGATCTCACGACCACAACCTGTAGCGCCAAGTTTCAGTGAGGTTTGGCAGCAAGGGGGGGTGGAGCCAGAGGTGGAAGCGGAGGTGGAGCAACCCCCGCCAGAGAGGTCGGAGCCAGGACCGATGTGCCCAGCACGGCATCGGAGTTTGGCCCACCCGTCAATGGCGACGATGAGGGACCCCTCCAAAACCAGTTCGTATTACCCTATAGCACCCAAAAGCTTAGGGCTATGGTCAACCATATCCCGAAGCTGTCCGAAGAAGGAGACCCCTCGATCCACTTCAGGGACATAGAGCAGGCAGCCAGCGTCAACGACTGCAATGGCGCTGAGCAAGCCAAGATGCAGCTGTTCTCCCTGGAGAGTCGTCTCCTCCAATTCCTCTCTGACGAGTGTAAGAGGGGGCAAAGCGGGTATGAGGAGCTCAGGGATGCAGTTCTGGAGGCCATGGGGATGAATGAGGGAAGGCTTTTCTCCCATGTGGAGAAGACGGTCCAGCTCACAGGGGAAACCCCGCAGGCTTTCGCGGACCGCTTATGGCCGGTGTACCGGAGGGCCTGTCCGGGGGCGCCGAACTGGGGGTTCCTGAACGGGGATCCCCTGGCCCATTGGCTCCGTTGCCTGGTGGCGAACAGCTTGCCACAGTCCGGGCCAAGGCAGAAGTCTGGTTCGACCCCAAAAACCCCCAGACCACCCAACTTACGGTGATCAGGCAGGTGGCTCTAGCCTATAAAAACGGTAGGGGAACCGATGCACACCCACCCAAGAGGAAGGTGCATTAGGTAAAACCCGGACTGGGTTGTTACAAAGACGAATTGTTAAGGGTGCGGGAAGGATGGTCACTGGCGGAAGGAGTGCAAAACCCCTTGGAAAGATAACAAGGGAAACAATTCCACAGCCCCAGCCCAAAAGGCGGGGGCAGGAATCCCTCCCGCAAAGGTTGAGTCACTTTTGGACACCATGAGGTCCTTATGGACTGGCCAAGGGAGAGTAGCAACCGCTACCGGTGCTCTGACCCCGTCAGCCCCACTCAACCAACAGGCCTGACTAGAGCTAGCACAGCCTGTTTACCTGTATTCTCTCCGGTATGATGAATGGAAAAGACCCCTCTTGGAGATGGAGGTAGAAAAGGTGACGGGGACCTATCTGTTGAACATGGGGGCATCATGCACCGTGGTCTACTCAGCTAACCCCACCACATCGCCTCTATCTAATGGGGTCCCATACAGTCTGTCGGGGTTCACAGGCAAAGAACAGGCTGGCTCGTTTTCCATCCCACTCGCTATTTGGTTAGGACCGCTCTGCTCCAAATGGACCTGTGTCCTGATGAAATGGGAAGTGGAGGGTGGAAGAGGGGTCCTGGAGGCCAACTTTATTGTAGGCCATGGGATCTTAGTAGATTTGAGAAATCATTGCCTATGGGGGGTAGGTAAAGTAAAGAATGGTGAGATATTAGTGATCCCAGGAAAGGATGGGAAGGGGACCCTATGCACCATGAAGCCCAGAGAGTGTTATAACCTCGAGCTTATGGTCAGTAACACCCCAAAGGAGTTCCAGGCATTTGTGCAGGCCCACCTGGCCACATTTGCCAAACACAAACATGACTGCGGGAGGGTCAACGGGTTTGAGGTCAGCGTAGATGGGGACCCCATGGCCCGACCAAAAAAACAGTATAACTTCCCCAGGGAATCAGAGCCAGACATGGAAGCAGCCATGTCCTCGTTAGTACAGCAGGGGGTTCTGAGGCCGATAGCCACCCACGTAAACTCTCCACTGTGGCCGGTTAGAAAGCCGGACAATTCCTGGAGAGCCATGGTGGAATATCGAGTGCTCAATAGTAACATCCCAGCCTGTGCACCCACGGTAGCAGCAGTTGCCGACCTGATAGGGAGTATTCCAGCATCCATGACGACTTTCACGGTGCTGGATATTTCCAACGGGTTTTGGTCCATCCCTTTAAGGAGGGAGGATCAGTACAAGTTTGCCTTTACGTTTAAAGGGCAACAGTTCATGTGGAACTGCTTGCCTCAGGGCTTCCACAACAGCCCCAGCATTTTCCATCAGTGTATGGCGAACAGTTTAAAGGATTTTAGTCAGCCCAGACGGTTGGTACAGTATGTGGATGACCTGCTCCTGTTCACTGATTCGAAAGAGGAGCATGGCCCACTATTGGCCGAACTGCTGGAGCTGCTAGGGCAAAAGGGTTTTAAGGTAAACCCAAAGAAGGCGCAGATCGGCCAGCAGGATGTAAAATTCCTGGGTCTGACCGTCCGCGCTGGAGAAAGGGCCATAGATAAGGCTAGCAGGGAGGCGGTACAAGAGTTACCAGTCCCCAACACAGTAACGGGTGTGAAGTAGTTTCTAGGGCTAACCGGGTACTGCAGAGACTTTATTGAAGACTATGCAGCCACCGCAGCCCCTCTGCTCCGACTCCTACACAAGGGAGTGGAGTGGCTTTGGGATGTGTAAGATTTGCAAATTTTCTACATTTCCCCGAAGGCTGTTATTAATATACGGGATCCTGTGTGGACATTTTAAATTAAAGAGGGTACCCAAGATGGCGTCTGTGCCTCGTGGCAGAAAGCCTGTGGGATTTTAAAATGGATTCCGCAACGCAGACAGCTTGAAGAAATCGAAACCAAGGCTGCAGGTTTTCTGTGAAGAGAAACTTTGTATTTTGAAACCAGACAGGACTCTGAATTACGCATTAGACTGAATTGGAGACTAAATCTAAATTCAGTTTAGGCCTATAGTTAAGGCCATCAAACAGTCTGCATATATTATCGGAAACAGATTAACACAGCCATCGAGGCTGGACAAGCCCATCAAGGAACTTTCATGACAATACAAGTCAATTATCGGGCCGGTAGATGTGATTACCGGCCATCTAAAACCAGTTAGTATGGATTGCTACCATTATTTTAAACTAGCCCACCAAAATTAAGTCAAAGAACTAACCTGATTTGGTGCGCAGATAAGGGTTTTCGACGAAGGTATAATTGAAGGCCCCGGGTAGCATTAGGGGGGTAGTTGTTCGAGTTGGATCGTCAGGTGCATTCGTTGGTTGGCGTGCTGGTGCTGCCCCTCGGCCCCTCGCCCTCGTGGCTGCCGCTCTTTCCTCGTCCCGCGCATACCCCCTGGCCTTTGCCCATGCCCTTTTCCCACTCCATCTGGAATCGCCCCGGCACCGGGTCGGGCGGACACGGACAATTCAGGCCAGGCGAGGTGGGACGCGACGAGGGGAGGAGGGAAGACCACCAGAGGGAAGGCTGGCTGAAGAAGATCAACTGAGGAGACGAACTGTGCGGAGGCTTCGAATCATCGGGCCTTCAGCCTCGGCCGACCTTCGAATATTTGCACACTAACTCAAACTGGCGGCTGTCAACGAAGAATCATCCCTGCAAGGTAAAGTACCCAAACAGAGACTTTAACTTTGAGATACTCGAACCTGGACAACGCCGTTGCAGTGCCCGAAAACCAAGTGATGACGGCAGGCTCCAGAGAACACCAAGAGCGAACCCCGAGCCCAACCACTGTTTTGACTCTAACAAACCCTTTTGATTGGTGAGCATGAAGTTCTGACCCATCATAGCTTAATCTAGTTAGGTATAGGGGGTGGGATAACGATAAGGGGATTGTTAAGATAGTTGTTTTCCCTTGATGTGCCGTGTGTTCCCCATTCCCTGTATAAGTATAGTTTATTCTTCTTTTATAATTTTGCCTGTAGAAGTGTACACTAGTAATTTTTCCATAAGATTTTATCAAGTTTTCCTCTTCAATAAAATCTTGGTTTTGTTTGCATCCAACCACCTGTCTACTCGAGTCTTCTCTGTACTGCCGCCTTGTACCTAAGTCCGGTGTTTAGCACCCAGGGGCGTGGGAGCGATTCGAACCGCTCACAAAACAGTCAGAGGCATAACTGACTAGGCGCACGGACGCGCCAAGAAACACCACCCACACTGCCACCCCCTACAGAATTGGCGACCGCGGCAGGACACCGGCAACAACATTGCGATACATTAGACAATGGTTTGGATGAGCGAACCGTGATGGAGGAAAGGATTTCTGATTTTGAGTTTAGCAAGGTGAATATCACTAAAAAGTGGATCACCACTCTGTTAAGGGCTAGGCGTCCGATAGATGCAGCAGCTAAGTGGACAGAGGGAAAGGAACACAAGAAGTCTTTAGAGAAGGCAGTTGGGCTGATGTGCTTTAAAAAGCAGGTCCAGCTCGTTGCAGCACAGGCAGTCGAGATAAGGGAGTCAGCCCTGGAGATCCGGGATAAGGCTCTCGCAGGGGAAAAGTTGTTAGTAGCTTTGCAGGCTTTGAACCAAGTGAGAGTACATTTAGTAGGAGAAGACAAGGCCCAGTTGGAATACCTATGGTGCCAAGTCACCGAGGCCAAGGGAAATTAGTTAAGGTTGCGGGAGAAAAACGCCCGCTTGGCAAGGCAGATTAGGGAACAGGAAGAGAGAGTGCAGGAGGTAAAAGCCGCTTATAAGCTAACTAATGAACAGTGGTTTGAGGAGGCAGATGACGGCCCCTGTAAAGAGAGGATAGAAAATCTGAGCCGGGCCCTCAGGAGGGCAAATGGCATGGTATGCCTCATAAGCCCAAAGGCAGGCCAGGCAGATTTTATGGGAAATGAGGGGAGAACAGTTCCAACATCACCGATGGTGTATAGGGACGACCCGGTTGAGAGAGAGGAGACCTCACAGCCACCGCCCATAGCATTAAGTTTCAGCGAGGTTTGGCAGCAAGGGGGGGTGGAACCTGTGGTGGAACCCAAAGCGGAGGCAGAGGTGGAGGCGGAGGTAGAGCAACCCCCGCCTGAGAGGCCAGAGCCAGCATGGCATCGGAGGTTCGGCCCACCCGCCGATGGTAACAATGAGGGACCCCTCCAAAACCAGTTCATATTACCCTTTAATACCCAACAGCTCAGGATTATGGTCAACCATATCCCGAAGCTTTCCGCCAAGGGAGACCCCTCGATCCACTTCAGTGTAAGGGGTTTTCCTCGAGAGATGTCCCTGAGGTTACTCTCTCTAGAGGCCTCTCTCTCTTGCACAGTAAACCTTGAGTGGTTCGACCCACTCGCCCCTTAGATTCGATACTCTGGACTTTGGGGCAGGAACTACAATGTAGAGAAAACTCTTGTAGACCAAGTTAGATGAAACAAAATGAAATTTTATTGCATAAGGAAAAATATCAAATCAAATGCAAGCAGACAATAGAGTACATGGGAGGGAAAAACACACAAACAAATCATAACGACACAGTACTAACTACGGCAAATACAGTCATCTTATACTCTATAAAAATCATCATGAAATAAGGAAACACACGGAACATCGAGGGGCAACAACTCATGTTAATTGTACCCTTAAATCCACCCCCTTATTAAACCTATCTAGATCTGATTGTGAAGGGCCAGAAACATGCTCACCAATCCCACTAGGAAGTGCAAGGTTTTGAAGCGGTCTGCGTTTGATCCTTTCAGGCTTTCCATCTCCACGTGGATCGTGGAGCCCCTGTGAGCTGCGCCACACCTCTCTCCTGAGGTGGGGGTCGGGGCGGCTGGACACAAGCGGGCCTGGATGTCGGCGGGGTCGAGGATCATCGGCTCGACCCTGGTCAGAAGAGCCTTGGGCCAGCTCCCATAGATTTCCTTGGTTCGTTACTGTCTCTTTTCGAGCCGGGGTGGCTGGAAGGTTTCTTCTCTTGGGGCTTTATTTTTTTTGTTTCTTCTCCCAAGTTGGTTCGATGGCCTCTCGTTCCGGCAACGGCCCGCGGATGGTCGATGATCTCCCGATGTGTTTCCCCGGGCCGGGACGCCGGCTTCGAAACGGCCTTCTTGATGTTGGCTTGGTTCTTCTTCCTCGTCTGATGGTGGAGAGGAGTTTGCTGATCTCCTCCCGAAGCGACTCCTCTTCACCCACCAGTTCACTCTCCGAAGCTGTGTCTGTCTTCAAGCTTGCACCAACTGCCGAAAAGTCTTCCAGATATACCTTTCTTCCAGAAGCTTCCGTCTCCCGCCCAAAATCAGGTTAGTCTTTGTTTAACTTTTGGCGGGCTGGGAGCACAGCGGGGTAGTTATTATATTTTTTAATGTTTTCGATGGCCGGTAAAGGCCCATCTCTGGTCTGGAATGACCTTCATTGTTTTTAATGTCCTGCTGATCTCGTTATCTAGTCCTGGGTACAGTTCTCATGAATATGAAATTGTCCCCTTTTGTCTGGGTCAACATTTAGATGGCCTCTGTCTCCAGGCCGATCTTGACTGGATCTGCATCTAATCAATATGTATATGTGTGGGTCTGGTTTCGTTCTCTCAGAAACGGCTTCCAGAACTTACTATGTGTTGAATCCACAAAGCTGTCTGATGTTGCGCAGGAACCATTTTAAAGTGTCCCAATAAGCTGGTCACATGGTATGGCGGCCATTTTGTATGCCCCTGTTTCTGGGCTTCTTTTAAAACAGTCTTTAAAATCACGGTCTCTTCTGCCATTTGACCCTTATTAATACAAAGTCCAATTTTGCGAATCCTACATCAGGGAAATAGAGCCGACCGCCAGCGTCAATGACTGCGATGACGCTCAGAAGGCCAAAATGCTGCTATTCTCCCTGGAGAGTAATCTCCTCCAATCCCTCTCTGACGAATGTAAAAGGGGGCAGAGCGGGTATGAGGAGCTTAGGGATGTGGTTCTAGAGGCCATGGGGATGGATGAGGGAAGTCCCTCTCCCGCATGGAGATGACAATCCAGCTTTCTGGGGAAACCCCGCAGGCTTTTGCGGACCAGCTGTGGCCGGTGTACCGGAAAGCTTGCCCAGCGATGCCAGGCCGGACGTTCCTGAACGGGGATTCCCTGACGCATTGGCTCCGTTGCCTGGTGGCGAACAGCTTGCCACAGGTCCGGGCCACGACAGAAGCCTGGTTCGACCCCAAAGATCCCCAGACCACAGAGCTAACGGTAATTAGGCAGCTAACCTTAGCCGACAAAAACAGCCGGGGAACCGATGCACACCCACACAAGGGGAAGGTGCATGAGATAAAACCAGGAGTGCAGAGTGGAAGGGAATGGCACCAGGAAGGGAGTAACCACCCCAACCCAAAGACCAACTGTTACGGGTGTGGGAAGGATGGTCACTGGCGGAAGGAGTGCAAAACCCCTTGGAAGGATAACAAGGGAAAGCATCCCACAGCCCCAGCCCAAAAGGCAGGGGTAGGGACCCCTTCTGCAGAGGTCGAGTCACTTTTGGCCACCATGAGGTCCTTACTGACTGGCCAGGGGAGAGTAGCAGCCACCACCGGTGCTCTCAATTCGTCAGCCCAGCCAACCCACAGCCATGACTAGAGCCAGCACAGCCTGTTTATCTGTGTTTGCTCCGATATGATGAGTGGAGGAGACCCATTTTGGAGATGGAGGTGGAAAAGGTGACAGGGACCTATCTGTTGGACACGGGGCATTGCTCACCGTGATCTACTCAGCTAACCCCATTACCTCACCCCTCTCCAGTGGGGTCCCATGCAGTCTATCGGGGTTCATGGGTAGGGAGCAGGCTGGCTCGTTTTCCATCCTGCTCGCCATTCAGATAGGACCGCTCCACTCCAAGCTGATGTGTGTCCTGATGAAATGGGATGTGGAGGATGGAAGAGGGGTTCTGGGGGCCAACTTTATCGTAGGTCACGGGATCCTAGTGGATTTGAGGAATCACTGCCTTTGGGGGGCAGGAAAGGTAAAGAACAGTGAGATCGTAGTTATCCCGGGTAAGGAAGGGAAGGGGACCCTCTGCACCATGAAGCCCAAAGAGGATTATAACCTCGGGCTCATGGTCAGCAACACCCCACCAGAGTTCCAGGCATTTGTGCAGGCCCACCTGGCCACATTTGCCACTCACAAGCACGACTGTGGGAGGGTCACAGGGTTCGAGGTCAGCGTAGACGAGGACCCCATGGCCTGACCACAGAAACAGTATAACTTCCCCAGAGAAGCAGAGCCGGACATGGAAGCAGCCATGTCCTCGTTAGTGCAGCAGGGAGTTCTGAGGCCAATAGCGGCCCACGTGAATTCTCCGTTATGGCCGGTCAGAAAGCCGGACAATTCCTGGAGGGCCACGGTTGCCTATCGGGTGCTCATTTGCAACATCCCGGCCTGCGCACCCACAGTAACAGCAGTTGGCGACCTCATCGGGAGTATTCCAGCATCCGCGACCACTTTCACGGTGCTGGATATTTCAAATGGGTTTTGGTCCATCCCTGTAAGGAGGGAGGATCAGTACAAGTTTGCCTTTACGTTTAAAGGGCAACAGTACACATGGAACTGTTTGCCACAGGGCTTCCACAACAGCCCTAGCATTTTCCATCAGTGCATGGCTGACAGTTTGAAGGATTTTAGCCAGCCTAGACAGCTGGTTCAACATGTGGAAGACCTGCTCCTGTTCATTGATTCGAAAGAGGAGCATGGCCCACTGTTGGCCGAACAGCTGGAGCTGTTAGGACAGAAGGGTTTCAAGGTAAATCCCAAGAAAGCGCAGATCGGCCAGCAGGAGGTGAAATTCCTCGGTCTGACCGTGCGCGCTGGAGAAAGGGCCATTGATAAGGCTGGGGAAGGAGAGTCCTGGGACCCCTATCGGGCAGGACCGGAAGCCGCAGTCCAGGACAAGGGAGGCACATAGGGGGTCGATTTGGCCCCGGACCTAAAGCGGGTCCGGGCCCAAGATCCCGTCTGTAAGACCGTCCCGGTGGGGAAAGAGAAAGGGGAGCCCCTAGAAGGTCCATTCGGGGTAGCGGGCGAACCTTCAGCACAGGTTTTAAAACAGGCCGCTGGTTACATCAACCAGTGTAAGCTGTTTACACCTGAAAGGGGAAAGCAGCCAGTTGGGAAAGGGTCTGAGGATAAAGATCCTCAGCCTGTAGCAGGAGCGAGTTCAAAGACTGCACAGGCAGGCGCTGTGGCTTGCTTCAAGGGAGGGACCATCCCGCCCATCGGTTGGGGCACTCCCCCACTCTTCTGGGATCCAGACGAGGGGGAGGGACCTGAGGGCGAAAACCACGCCCCTAACCCAGGTGTAGAGAGGGAGGGACCTGAGGTCGAAAACCCTGCCCCGGACCCAGCCATGGGACCTGGGGGCGGAGACTCTCAGCTCGCGGCAGCAGGCTGCGAAAAGTTACCTGCCCCCAGCCCAGGTTCGGGAGGGGTCAAGCCTGGGGGAGCAGCGGTTCGGGTAAAAGGCCCGGCGGCCAAGACAACCCCACCCGCCAAAGCCCCCAGAAGGTCCCCACGGATGCCCCAGCCAAGAAAGCCATGGTCACCAGCCCTCCAGTTACCAAGGGCCGCCCCTCGAGCCAGGGAGAGGCCCAAGGACAGAGGTCCTCAGCTACCAGCCACGGGCTGCGGAGGATCACCAGTCAAGGACGGTGCGGTCATGCCGGGGGTAGCGGTGAGCTGCAGTCCAACCAGGAATTAGCCTGGCAGCCTGGAGACGGGTGGTGGATGTATATAGTTGGTTTAAGTTTAAGTTTAAGTAAGGTGTAATTATTTGACTTAAGTTTGGGTGTTTATAATTTAAGTTGAATAAGGTGATGGGTAGTTTTAAGTTAAGTAGTCTGTTAAGAGTGTAGCTTTGGGTCGAGGTCACGGGACCTGACCACGCCTCACCAAGCCAGAGAATCTCTAGGGGACCTGGCTGCACGTTTTTACATCTTTTTGCAGAAAGATTTTCGGGATGGAATCGATCGTGATCATATTCGCCCTGGTCGGGATGAGTGCGGAGAGGAGGGGCGACATCCAAGACTCCCACATCTACAGGTGTTTGGGAGACAAGGCGCCCCTGGCGATCGATGGGAGCGGTGAACGGGATGCGGAGGAAACCGCCGTCTACTTCCATGAGGGAAGGTGGCCAGGATGGCTGGGGTCCAATTCATCTCAGTACTCCAGCCAAACCGGTTTCACGTAAGGGGAGGCCTCCCTCCTGTGCCCCCGGGTGCGAGTCGTTACCACGAGGGTCAGCGTCACCGTTGGAAAGTGAATATGTTTGACGTGTAAAGGAAACATTCCACTGGATAGGTGGTGGTGGCTCAAGAAGTTGAGCAAGGACATGAGGAACCCCGAAGTCGAATTGGAATGGTTGGGAAACAGTACCCATCGGACAATTACCGGGACTCATGGAGGACTAAGCGTGTGTTGGGATAAGTGGTGGGAACTGGATCAAGGGATTTACATCTATTGTGGGGGTCAGAGGAGGTCTGCCTCGCAGGCATATCCATTATGTTCCACCGGCAGTGGCACAACACCGGGAAGGGGATAAGGTGGGATGCCAGCCGAAAGGTGTCTGCTGTCCTGTATTCCCAGATCCCAGTCAAAGCCACTGAGCTGGTAACCCGCCCCCGTAAGCCCCTGCCCACGGCGCAGGCAGCGAGATTATCCAGGGTAGACTGCCCCACCGCCACCAAGGGACCAGGGAATGGGTTGGTACTAGTCCCCACCGATCAGATGCTGTACCAGGGGGTACACTACGCGGTAGCCTCCTTGATTTTAAATCTCACGGAGATACATTTACCGGAGTGGTGCCCCAAAGAAACAGAGCAGCTATACCAGGCCCTATTCAAGGACATGTTCAAGAAGTTTTACGAGTTTGATTTTGCCCACGTGGAGAAGACCGAACTCTACACCACACACTGAGAATTTTGGGGAAATGCAGGGAGGCAAAGAAAGGGTGTATGGAATTATGTTTTTACTGCGTTTAATACTGGGTCCTCTGTCATCAACAGCTTGGATGACATAGAGCTGCAAACCCAGATAAATGGTTTAAAAACACAGGTAAAGAGGATATTGCTGGATGAGAACAAGGTAGTGGGCTCGGAGTTGCATGAGGACCAGGCCATGATGGTCCATTTAAAGGAGATCATAGCCGAGTTGGAAAAGCATGCAAAGACGGTAAATGCTCTCATAAGGGAGGACAGAAATGCTTCTGACCAGGCTGCACAGAATGAGATGTGCATGTTATACGGGGCGTGGTTACTGGACGAGGGCCGCAGTAATCTGGAGGATTTAAAACAAGGTTTGGTCCCCTCCTGGATTACTAACAAGCACCTTGCAGCCCTCAACCCTTTTGAGAATGCATTGAGCCCGTGCCAACTCCAACTGGCCTCCGAAGCCTATACAGTCCCCGTGGATTGTGGGCGGTCCAACGATACAATCATGGGAGTAGTAGTTAGGATGCCAGTCATGGGTAGGACAGCCCGACCCGCACCAGTATACAGGGTGGAGAACATTGGAGTCATTCGAGGGGTGCACACATTCGCTTCACAGAGTTCCCGCCTTACATCATTAAGTGGGAGCACGCTATGACAGGTACTGACCTCTCAGGGTGCCGGAGCCGGGGAGCACAAATAATCCTGTGTCCCCAGCACTTGAATGCCTTTTCAAATCCGTAGTGTGTGTTCAGAGCTGCTGACGCGAAGCCTATAAATTGCACCATGGAGGCAATGGCACAAGGCCATGTTCCCCCGCAGGTAGTATATATAGGAGGTGGGACATATTGTGTCACCACCGGCGCGTCCCACTACCAGCATGGACAGCATAGCTGGTGTCCGGTTAGTGACAGCAGTTTCAGTTTTAAACCCAAGGCAGAAGTTCAAGTGGCCCAGGAGCGAATTGTCCCCATTCCTGAACCCTCCACGGTTCACCTCACTGTGAAGGAGAATTTTACGAATTTGCAGAAGTACATAGCGCACTTTGGCTACGAAATTCCCCCTCTCCCTGAACATCTGACCAAAATACTCAAAGCCGTTAAAGTTTCACAGAAACATTTTTATACACTCGAACAGAAAACAGTAGAGATAGGGACGAAGATACTGGATATTGTGACTCCAACCTGGTGGAACATTTTCAGTAATATAGAGGTCCCTTCATGGATCAGACTGGCTTCTCTCATTCTAGTGGTTTGCCAGTCAGGGATAGTGTTGTATTTAGTTTGTATTCAGTGTAAGGGAAAGTGTCGGTGGTCAGAATTCCGAAACCAGAGGATTTGGAAAGAACATTATGTCAAGGTGGAGGGAGATATGCCGGTTTAAGTCTTTTCCCCTGTATTTTGATTAAAGGATTGTCATTTCTTTGTGTTTGTTATTTTTAATTAAATTTTTCTTTTGTTGTTTTTTTTGCGACGTGGTTTAATAAAGATATGTGTACCAAGTGGTGCAGGGGTGTTGGACCCCTCCATGCTTGGGTGTGTGTGTAAAGTCTGTAATTTTACTCTCTGTATGCTGATGTACACTACATTTTCGTGGAATGGGAAGTGCATGTGTCGTGGGTATATTAGATAGCTAATTACAGGGGAAGGTTGACTATGGAGGGTCAGAAAATTTTGCTCACTTTGAATGTATGAAACTTCAAGCAAGTTTTAAAATCACAGGGGAGGCTGTAAGATTTGCAAAATGTCTACATTTCCCCAAAGGCTGTTATTAATATACGGGACCCTGTGTGGACATTTTAAATTAAAGAGGGTACCCAAGATGGCGTCTGTGCCTCGTGGCAGAAAGCCTGTGGGATTTTAAAATGGATTCCGCTACGCAGACAGCTTGGAGAAATCGAAACCAAGGCTGCAGGTTTTCTGTGAAGAGAAACTTTGTATTTCGAAACCAGACAGGACTCTGAATTATGCATTAGACTGAATTGGAGACTAAATCTAAATTCAGTTTAGGCCTATAGGTAAGGCCATCAAACAGTCTGCATATATTATCGGAAACAGATTAACACAGCCATCGAGGCTGGACAAGCCCATCAAGGAACTTTCATGACAATACAAGTCAATTATCGGGCCGGTAGATGTGATTACTGGCCATTTAAAACCAGTTAGTATGGATTGCTACCATTATTTTAAACTAGCCCGCCAAAATTAAGACAAAGAACTAACCTGATTTGGCGCGCAGATAAGGGTTTTCGACAAAGGTATAATTGAAGGCTCCGGGTAGCATTAGGGGGTAGTTGTTCGAGTTGGATCGTCAGGTGCGTTCGTTTGTTGATGTGCTGGTGCTGCTCCTCGGCCCCTCGCCCTCGTGGCTGCCACTCTTTGCTCATCCCGCGCTTACCCTCTGGCCTTTGCCCGTGCCCTTTTCCCACTCCATCTGGAATCCCCCCGGCACTGGGTCGGGCGGACATGGACAATTCAGGCCAGGCGAGGCGGGACGCGATGAGGGGAGGAGGGAAGACCAACAGAGGGAAGGCCGGCTGAAGAAGACCAACTGAGGAGACGAACTGAGGGGAGGCTTCGAATCATCGGGCCTTCAGCCTCGGCCAACCTTCGAATATCTGCACATTCACTCAAACTGGCGGCTGTCGACGAAGAATCATCTCTGCAAGGTAAAGTACCCAAACAGAGACTTTAACTTTGGGGTACTCAAACCTGGACAACGCCCTTGCAGCGCCCGAAAACTATGTGACGATGGCAGGCTCCAGAGAGCACCAAGAGCGAACCCCGAACCCAACCACTGTTTTGAGCCTAACAAACCGTTTTGATTGGTGAGCATGAAGTTCTGACCCGTCATAGCTTAATCTAATTAGGTATTGTTGTGTCTGGGTATAATAAGATACAGACTGCAGCAGAAATGGTACAACAGGTGTTTACTCAACGTGGCTCACAGTTGAACTGACTAAACAGATTACTACTCAGTGCTATATACAGGTGTGGTCACTGCCGGTACTACAGTATACATGAGCTGTAAAAAGTAGTTCACCCCTTAAAGGTATATACATTACAATTCCTCCCCTTTTAGATTAACAGTACCATAACACTCATTTAACAATTAAATATCAAACTGATTACAATGAACACTTTTAACATGCAACATTAGCTGAAAATAGTCGACTTAAATATTCAGTCTTTGGGGAGGCCTCCTGATCCTTTCTGGATAGCGCCTTTCCCGAGTGTCTTGCTCTTGGTGCGGAGGCGATTCTGGCCCCCTGTTGTCGGTTGGTTCATCAGCTTCCGATGCTACTGTTTCTGGGGTAGATGCGACCTGTACGTCGGGTTCATCACCAGGTACGTATGGGCGAGGCATGGGGTTGACTTGTTCCTGTGGCTCTAGGATCTGGTCAGCATGTCATCTCACCATGCTCTCCCCAACGTCCACTGTGTACATTAGTGGGCCCTGCCGTGTGCATATCGTTCCTGGCTGCCATTTTTCTGTTCGGTAGTCGCGGGCCAAGACTGGTTGCCCTACATTGAAGCTCCTTGTTGGCTTCGCATGGATGTGCTGGAATTGCTTACTCTCAACATCTCTTCGTACGTTTGGTCTGAGCAAATCCAGGCGAGATCTTAACCTTCGGTTAAAGAACATCATGGCTGGGGCCTGGTTGGTGACTGCATGTGTCGCATTCCGGTAGGCAAACAGGAAATTGTCCACCTTGTGCTGCAGCGGAATGTTGTCATTGTACATAGCCTTTATTGCCTTCTTAAAGGTTTGTACGAACCTCTCAGCCAATCCATTTGTGGCTGGATGATACGGGGCGGATGTGTAATGCCTTACCCCATTCTTTTTCAAGAAGCTCCGGAACTCTTCGGACACAAACTGTGGTCCGTTGTCGGAGCAAATCTGTTCTGGCAAGCCATTCCTGGCAAAAATGGTCCGTAGGACTGCAATAGTTTTCTCCGTGGTGGTGGAGGACATTTTGATGACCTCAGGCCATTTCGAGTGCGCATCCACGGCTATTAAAAACATTGAGTCCAGGAATGAACCAGCAAAATCAATATGCACCCGTTGCCATGGAGATGAGGGCCACTCCCATGGGTGTAGAGGGGCCTGTGGTGGTGCATTTTGGACTTTCTGGCATCCTGAGCAGCTCTTGGTCAGGTCCTCGATTTGTTTATCGATTCCAGGCCACCACACATAAGCCCTGGCTAGGCTTTTCATTTTTACCCCTCCCAGATGACCCTCATGAAGCTCATTGAGCACTCTGGCCGAGAAATTCATTGACGCCACTTTTGGGGCGCTAAAGTGGGGCGTCCGCTAAAGTTTGCGGCCGCCGCCAAATCTAGGCCACTTCTCCGATATTCATTAGCTTCGCCCTACTAGTTCGGGCGAGCGCTAAAACTGCTGTTGGACGCCTCTCTTTGGGCGCTAAGCCGGAGGTGGTGATCGATAGCGCCGAGGCCGGGCGCAGCGCAGGTGCGGCCATCTCGTGACTGACAGCAGACACCCTGGCGCCGGCCAGCTCTTAAGGGGGAAGGGTCGACTGTGTCTGCTGCCACGCCCTGGATAGTGGAGCCCTCCAGCTAGGCCTGAACACTGCTGCTGGACCCAAATAGCGCCTGAAGACATGGAGAAGGCCCATGAACGTGCGCAGCGCTTCTCAGAGCGTGATCTGAGTGTGCTGCTTGCTGCTGTGGAGAAGAGGCGCCATGTTTTGTACCCGGACAATGGCAAGAAGGCGACGGTCCGCGTCTACAGGAGAGCCTGGAGGCATGTCGCCAGCAAGCTGTCAGCCAACAGCGACGTCCCCAGGACCGGTGCCCAATGCTGCAAAAAGTTAAATGACCTCACACGCTTTGTCAGGGTGAGTACCCTTTCCAATGACCTCCTCATCCTTGCATGTGCACCTCACATTATGGGCAAAGGGACCTGAAAGCTCTAATGGCTAGCCTTCATCCAGCAGCTATGGCACAGGCATGAGCATCAATTGCACATTCTGCACTGAACACACTGGCCAGGCTATTCCACCATGGGAGGCAGTGCACACCAGATCATGGCGACACACTGGCCAGGCTATTCCACCATGGGAGGCAGTGCACACCAGATCATGGCGACACACTGGCCAGGCTATTCCACCATGGGAGGCAGTGCACACCAGATCATGGCGACACACTGGCCAGGCTATTCCACCATGGGAGGCAGTGCACACAAGATCACGGCGACACACTGGCCAGGCTATTCCACCATGGGAGGCAGTGCACACAAGGTCACGGCGACACACTGTACTTAGAGGCCGTCCTTCCTCTTGCAGGCCAAGCTGGCGAATAATCGCAAGAGCCGGACTGCAACCGGGGGAGGACGACCCCATATCCAGCCACTCACCGACCTGCAACATCGCGTGGAGCGCCTCATGGGTGGCCGGGTGATTGGGCCCGTTGCATGTGGAGATGCCGACCCTGTTCTGGGAAGCAATGGTAAGGACATCACCTTTTGCACCTCTCTCGTCCCACTTGCGCATCAGATCTACATCCTTTGCCACTGTCCGACCAATGCGCTGAATGCCACCACTCATGCATCCCGCACTGACGCCCTCTCCTCACTCTAAAGCTACTCTTGTGCCTTCCTGCTTTCAGATGGTCAAGAGGAGGTCCCTCAACTTGCCAGTGACAGACCCTCCGAGGAGGAGCAGGAGGAGGAGCAAGAGGAAGGCGGCCCATCAGGGGAACCCTCAGCTGCGGCCACCCAGGCCAATGTAGGGTACATGTCTTCCCTGGAGGGCAGCGTGGCGGAAGTGTCGAAGGGGAGGGGAGCTCCTGGGACCTGCGTGCTGCAGAAAGGCGGGAGGGGGGTGGAAGCTCGGCGGCCTTCTCCCCAGAGGGGGGATGCGTCGGAGGGGAGTCCAATTGCTGGGCCCAGCGGCCTCCAGCAACGCAGGAACGGTCGGCCAGCTCGGCGGCCTTCTCCCCAGAGGGAGAGTCCAGCCTCCAGTCAGGAGATGCTCTTCGCCGAGGAGATGGAACGCCTCGAAGACTTGTCCGCGGACTCAGAGCGCCGGCACACGGAGCTCATGGCGGCAGTGGCACGGTTGCCTGAGTCCATCGATTCCCTCTCTCGGAGTGTGGCCGAGTTCGGGCCCTTAGAGGCCACCAGTCGGGCGGAATACCGGGCAGATCTTTCAGCGACTGGCCAGGTGATTAGTGGTGCCGTCCAGTCACTGGCTGCTCTGCTGCGGTCAGTGAACAGGTCAACACGGGCACTCACTGCTGCCACACTCGCTGTGTCAGCCAGGCATCGCCAGGGCACCCGGCGCGCTGCAGCAGCACATCGGTCTGTCCCTCGGCAGATTGGTGCGCATGCTGCAGTGCTGGCCCAGATGAGTGCCAGTGTCTCAGGCGACCAGCGAGCGCCTGCCATCCGCCAGCTTGCCGCCATTCCTCCAGCCGCCACTGCCACTCCCCCAGTGGAGCTGCCAGGAGCTGCTGCAGCGACTGATGCTGGCCAGCCACAGCTGCAGCAATCAACAGCCGGCCGCTCGACGCCCAGGTGTCGACTAGGCCGGCCCCCAAGGGCATCTGCCGTCACGACATGTGCCCCTCAGGAGCCTGCCCCCAGCCTTGCAGCAGCCAATGGCCTTACTTTGAGGCGGAGCAGCAGGGCGGGCAGGGGCCACCCAAAGATGGCCAAGGCATCGCCCTAGCGGGCCAAATAGTCGAATGTGTGGCCATTTGTGTTTGTTTCTTGAGGCCGAGAATTGGATGTTTGTTTTTTGAAGGCCGATGATGTGATGTTTGTTTTGGATGAAGGCCGAGAATGACGGCCATTTTAGTTGCCCTATTTTGTTAATCCTCCCCAGGTTGTGGGAGCGAGTAATGTGTTTGAGTGTTTTTTGGGGGTTTCGTCTGTTTTTGGTTTTCATGTGGGAAGGGCCCAGAGTTTGTACAATAAAGCATTTTATTTATTCACATTGTCCATGTTTGATCTTTGAAGTGTTTGTTGCCTTAACCGGCTGAGGGCTTGCGGAGCGGCTGCAATCATGTACTATCATTGGCACAAGCCATTCCCTGACAGGGGGCCTAGAAGTGACGTTCAATAAGCCAACGACGGGCGGCCCTTGGACCTTGTGCGTCCCTCCTGGGCTGGTACTCCTCGTCCTCGTCGTCCTCATGCTCCTCCTGCTCCTCCTCCTGAGGTGGTGGTCCAACGTCAGGTGGCAGTGCCTGAGTCCTGCGGATAGCCAGGTTGTGCAGCATGCAGCAAACGACGACGAATTGGGAGACTCGATCCTGCGAATACTGGAGGGCTCCCCCGGAGCGGTCGAGACAGTGGAACCGTTGCTTGAGCACGCCGATTGTTTGTTCTATGAGGTTCCTCGTCGCTTGATGGCTCTCGTTGTATGCCTCTTCAGCAGGGGTCGTGGGCGCGCGGAGCGGGGTCATGAGCCAGGTACACAAAGGATAGCCTTTGTCCCCGATAAGCCATCCTCTTGGGGGAGGCTGTGCCTGGAACATGTCAGCCACAGTTGTCTGTCGCAGGATAAAGGCATCGTGGCTGCTGCCTGGAAAGCGGGCATTGACAGCTAGGATGCGCTGCCTGTGGTCACACACCAGCTGTACATTGAGGGAATGGTAGCCTTTCCGGTTGCGGTAATCCTCGGCATGCTCAAGAGGTGCCCGCAAAGCCACATGCGTGCAGTCAATGGCGCCCTGCACCATGGGGAAGCCCGCTATTCTTGCAAACCCCACTGCACGCTGCTGCTGCTTGTCCAGGGTCATGGGGAAGGAGATGAATTGATGTCTCCTTCTGAAAAGGGCTTCGGTCACCTGGCGGATGCAGCCATGCACAGCGAACTGGGAGATGTTAGCGATGTCCCCAGTAGCAGATTGGAAGGAGCCGGAGGCATAGAAGTTGAGAGCCACCGTCACCTTCACTGCCACCGACAGAGACGTCCTGCGCATCAGCTGTGGCTGCAGATCTCTCTGAAGCAGCCGGCAGATGTCTGCAACCACCTCCCTTCGGAATCGCAGCCTCCTAACACACATCGCGGCAGACATGGTCAGATAGGAGGTCTGCTGGTGGTATACCCTGCGTGGGTAAGGCCTCAGTTGGCGACGCCTGTTGCCCCCTCTGCGTCTAGCCAGGGCTGCCACTCTCTCACGGCGTCTGTAAACCCTTCTGGCATAAGGCTGAAATTCAGCATTGCCACCCAATGCAGCCCCCATTATATGCTGGCAAACACTGAGCTCTGAATGAAGGCTAAGATAATTGGTAAGCTCTGGCCTGAGCCAAAAATACCTGTCCAAGTGTTGGTCCAAACCAGTAAACTCTCCTCCTTGGTCTCTGTCCAAAAAACCGTTGCACAAGAGTGAATGCTGCAAAATGGCTGGCCTTTATACTGCTGGGTAAGTGCCCTTTAATTAGCGCTCCCCCCGGCCCGGCTGGCCTGTGTACCGTTCCACTTCACAGTCGCTCGGGACGCCCGGCGCACAATGGGCCGGCGCGAGTGAAGTTCCAGTTTGGGGCGCACAAAGGGCGTTGCACTATTAAATGACGTCATGATCTGCGCGCGCAGCACGGCGCACGCTAAGGCTTTGCGCCGGCGCTAAATGTGTCCTGAAGTTGGGGAGAGGCGCAGATCGCGCTGTGCCCGGGCGATAAGCGCCTAGCGCTCGAGATCCACTCCCCCTAAGGCGCTAACAGCTGGCGCGCCCAACTGAATTTCTAGGCCTCTATCCCTTAACTTGGGTGGAATTACCACTCGGAATCCACACATCAAGGTCCCCCGGCACACTGACAGCTGTTCTCTCCTTGTCGAAAATGCTGGCAACAGTGAGTCGCCATGTGCTGGCCATCCCTTCACCATCAAATCATGTACCTGAGACAGTGTTGGGTCACTTCGGGTTTCTTTTTCGATACAAGCGTTAGTTACCGGTAGGTATTCAACTATAGTCGAATGGAATATTTCGACAGGATCCACTGCTGGTGCTTCCTCTGCAGTAGGCAGTGGCAGGCGTGATAGCCCATCAGCATTTCCATGCTGTTTCGTGCCCTTATATTCAATCTCATAGTGGTGCGACCCTAGAAAAAGTGACCATCTTCATAGTCGTTGCGCAGTCATCACCGGAACGCCCTTCTTCGGATTAAAAATGGAGACAAGAGGCTGGTGATCAGTCAGCAAGGTGAATTTCTGCCCGTGCAGATAGTGATTGAACTTTTTCACTCCCCACACTAGGCTGAGGGCCTCCCTGTCAATCAGGGCGTAGTTACGCTCGGCTGAGGTTAGTGATCGTGACGCAAATGCTATTGGCCTCTCTGAGCCGTCCGAGAATTTGTGCGACAGCACTGCTCCAATGCCGTAGGGTGACGCATCACATGCCAACCGAATTGGTAATGCTGGGTTGTAATGGGCCAATATCTCTTTTGCTGTGATTAGTGTTTTGCTCCTCTGGAAAGCTCATCTACATTCGTCACTCCACTTCCATGGCACCCCAGTTTGCAGTAGGGTGTTCAGTGGGTGTAGTATTGTAGACAAATTTGTCAAGAACTTATGGTAGTAGTTTACCAGCCCGAGGAACGACCTCAGTTGTGACACATTTTCTGCTGCTGGAGCCTTGACTACTGCCTCAATCTTCTCTGGGGACTTATGTAACCCCTCTTTATCGATAACGTGGCCACAATACGAGATCTGTTTTCTAAAAAACTCGCATTTGGGGCGGTTAGCTCGGAGCCCATTTTCCTGCAATTTAGTGAGCACCTGCTCCAGGTTGGCAAGGTGATCACTGTCATTTTCGCCCGTGACCAGGATGTCGTCCAAATAACACTGGGTCCCTGGGATCCCTTGCAGGACTTGTTCCATTGCCCTCTGCCAAATAGCCGGAGCTGATGCTACCCCGAATACCAGCCGGTTGTATTGGTAGAGGCCTTTATGGGTGTTGATTGTGAGGTATTTTTTTGATGCTTCTTCTACCTCCATTTGCAGATACGCCTGGGCCAGATCAATCTTAGTGAAGTGTTTCCCTCCAGATAGCGAGGCGAAAATATCTTCAATCCGCGGAAGTGGATATTGTATGGTGTGAAAAATCGGTTTCACTGTTACCTTAAAGTCCCCACAGATGCGAACCTTCCTTGGTTCCCCAGGCGTGCTGCTCAACGACTTTTTCATCACAGGGATGATGGGTGTAGCCCACTCGCTCCAGTCCACCTTGGACAGTACACCTGAATGTTCCAGACTCTCCAGCTCTGCTTCGACGGCTGGGCGGATCGCAGCCTTAAAAAATTGTGGGCTTGCGTTTTCTTCAATTTTAATCGTCGCTGTCATGCCTTTTAGTGTTCCGAGTCCTTGCTGGAACACTTCTTTTGCGTCAGTTAGGATCTTTGACAGTCGCCCAGGTGTGACGTCGTCATCCTTTTTTTCAGCCTCAGTCAGTGCCTGTAAGAAATGCCAATCCAGTTGTATTTTCCGGATCCATTCATGTCCCAGTAATGGTGGTCCTCCATCTTGCAATACATACAGGTCTAGTTTTGGTGTTTCCTTACCGTTATATATAACGGTCACCCTTATTTTTCCTTTGGGGTAGGCTTTTTGCCTCGTGTACATCTTCAAAATAATTTTTGTGTCTCTCAAGTGTATGTGTGAGAATAGCTGCTCGTAGTCCCGTCGGTTTATGACTGTTAGGGCTGATCCTGTGTCCCATTCCATCTTTACCTGGACTCCTGCTATCTTGAGAGTGACCCAAATGGTTTGGTGATCCTCCGTTGTGATCACATTATGTAGTTTCAGACAACTCAGTTCCCTGCTTTTGGAGTCGTTATCACTCTTTTGCTCGTCTGAACTATTCTCCGTCATCTTATGTACCTTCTTACACTTTCCTGTGGTAGGTTTCTTATTGATGGTTTTCTTTCCCGACCTGCAGACTTGTGCTATGTGTCCTACTTTTCTACACTGTCTGCACACTTTGTCTTTGAACCAGCAATCATTCTGGTCATGTGTTGTTCTGCCGCAGCGATAGCACTTCTCTGTTCCATATGACATTTTGTTTGTGCCATATTCTTGCGGTCTCTGTTGTATCTCTGCAGTGCCCCGTGCTGCTGCTTCATATGATACCGCAATGCTGAAAGCCTTTTCCAGCATAAGGTCCTTTTCAAATAAATGCTGTTTCTGGGTTCCTTCATTTTGAAGCCCACACACAAACTAGTCCCTTAAGGTATCTGCCAGTCCCACTCCAAACTGGCAGTGTTTCGATAGTTTGCGCAGTTCTGTTAAATAATCAGCATTGCTTTCATCCTTATGCTGGTTCCGTTTGTGAAACTTGAATCTTTCTGCTATCAGCAGCGGTGTGGGGTTTAAATGTTCCTGTAGTATCGTTACTATGTCTTCAAAACTCTTTTCCATTGGCTCTGTTGGGGTTACTAGATTTCGTAATAACCCATACGTCTTTGCACCCATTAAATTTAACAATACCGACGCTTTCTTGTCATCTGACACCTCATTTGCCTTGCAGTACACCTCTATTTGCTCGACATATGTAGTCCAATCTTCGACTTCATTGTCAAATGCGGTGATACTGCCACTCTTCGGCATTTTGGGTGTGGTTTAAAATGGCATCTCCCAATGGCTTAAAATGGCGTCTCCCGCGCTTTCCTTCCTCCCCCGCTGCTGCCAATGCCGCACTCGGCGGTCCTCGTGGCAATGGCGGCGCCTCGCGGGTTTCTGCGCGTCTCTCTCTCCCTCTCTCCGACGCTGCTCGGCCCCTGAACACTGGCTGCGCCCTGTGCGCTCTGCCCTCTCTCTCTCTCCCCCGTCGACGCTGCTCGGCCCTTTGCTGTGCCACTTGGTCGGGCTCTAGCCCACCGCCGTCCGGGAAGGGTCTGCGCACTACCTGTTGCCAGCCCGTTTCGCTGGACCACCTCGACTGGAAAGCCAAGCCTGGCTCTCGACAGCCTCCCCCGCAATTCTCGAGTCTCTGCTGGATGACTGAGCGGTTGCCCGTGGTCGACGCCCGAGTCTCTGGCCTTGATCTCCAATCCACTGATCTCCAGGAACGAATCCCCGGGAGGTGATGCAGAGTTGCAGGTAGGTTCGAACTTGCCTCGTCGTCAATGTTGTGTCTGGGTATAATAAGATACAGACTGCAGCAGAAACGGTACAACTGGTGTTTACTCAACGTGGCTCACAGTTGAACTGACTGCACAGATTACTACTCAGTGCTATATACAGGTGTGGTCACTGCCGGTACTACAGTATACATGAGCTGTAAAAAGTAGTTCCCCCCTTAAAGGTATATACATTACAGGTATAGGGGGTGGGATAAGGATAAGGGGATTGTTAAGATAGTTGTTTTCCCTCGATGTGCCGTGTGTTCCCCATTCCCTATATAAGTATAGTTTATTATTCTTCTTTTGTAATTTTGCCTGTAGAAGTGTACACTAATAATTTTTCCATAAGATTGTATCAAGTTTTCCTCTTCAATAAAATCTTGGCTTTTGTTTACATCCAACCACCTGTCTACTCGAGTCTTCTCTGTACCGCTGCCTTGTACCTAAGTCCGGTGTCTAGAACCCAGGGGCATGGGAGTGATTCGAACCATTCACTAAACAGTCAGAGGCATAACTGACTGGGCGCACGGACGCGCCAAGAAACACCACCCACACCGCCACCCCCTACAGTTGAGGGTTGCCAGGCAGCATTCATCAGGCTCAAAATGGTCTTGCAGACCGCACCAGCTCTAGGGGCCATAGATGGGGGGTAAGAGTTTTTCCTGGGGGTAGCGCAAACATTGCCCTGGCGATTAAGCTCCCCAGCACCATGAGCGCCCGGGTCATTCTACAGAAACGGTGGCATTCCTGTCTCTCACCTTTGCAGCAAGCAAAATACTTTAAATGAACTTAATGATCACATGTAATATATATTTTTGATAAATATACACTGTTCTTTTAATAATAAAACATATTTGAGTCATGTAATGAACAATGCTTGTTTTTTATAATTTATATAAAATACCAAGTGCAAGCGATTTGCTTGTCACTCAGATCATGTATGGAAGTTTAGACACATATTCTGAGTTTAAAAATATATTTTTCTCCTACTTTAAATGTCATTAAGTAAACACAAATGTCACATTTATGGAATGGAAACCTAAAAAAACTAAAATACCAACTAAATATTATAAATAATATAACGGTAATAGCGGTAACCCCATGTTATGTCATTGGTGTTACTGCTTCACAAAACACACTATTTTGAAAAAATGCAATGACTTTTGGAAGTACTTCCTGGTTCAAGAGGTCATTGGAGGAAGTGCGATCAACAGAGGCACATGGTGAGTCTGCTGTCTCTCTTCATTTGTTATAAATTTTATGATTTATTTGATCATTTTAAGCGAGGCTTTTAAGTATGTCATTGGTGTTAGTCATTTCATAGGAAGAGAAATGAGAAATTGATCATAGAAATTGATTAAATTAGATATTTGAATGATTTTAATATGATTGAAGACATGTGGTCTGAGGTACTGTGGCGTCCATTTTGTAAAAAACATTTTTTCTGCAAATTGTCATTGGTGTTACCGTCATTGGTGTTACTACTCCTCCTGGTAACACCAATGACAATCAGTAATACCAGTGAAGTTTTTGTGTAAATGAGCTTTTAAAAAAGCTTCAACAAAAGTTATTAGGGCAAAATAGCACATATTGTTTCATTTTCATAACTTCCTATTGTTATTGTTATTGTTCCTTTTGTCAGGTATGGCGAAATTGAGTGCAGCTGAGAAGCAGAGGCTTTACAGACAGCGCAGGGATGCAGGCCCTACACGTAGAGCAGAGTACTTAGAAAAAAGGCATCAGGGTTATGCCAATGATATAGCAACAAAAAAAAGAAAGAAAATAAATGATCTCAGTGAAAGGGCAAAGAGAGGTCAGCTCAAGGCATGGCGAGTCAACCAGGCAAGACACAGGCAAGATATGAAAGCAGGAGAGACAGCCTTGACCCCCCCATCATCTCCAGAGAGTTCACCCAGCATCTCAAGGTAGAACTGAAGACATTGGTGTTAGTCATTTCATAGGAAGGGAAATGAGAAATTGATCATAGAAATTGATTAAATTAGATATTTGAATGATTTTAATATAATTGAAGACATGATTGGATTACTATTCTGACATATTACACCAATATATTTGACAGACAACTACGACAAGGGAGGAGAGCGCGCAGGAGAGATGCACAAAGGAGCCAGAGGAAAATTCAGAAGTTGGAAGATAAGTTTGAGGAAAGCAAACGATAATGCAACATGTACAAGAAACGTTATTTCCGTTTGCGGGTTAGAGTTGCAAATTCCGAAAACCCAGGAACGAAGACAAAAGAGATCCTCCAAGGTTACACAGTCCACTCTCCAGTCAAGAAAGCTCTGAAATTCCACTTTGCTCTTGTGGGAGATTTAAAGGAAACATACAATGCAGCCAAAGAAACAAAATCCAAACAGGTTTTTGCAAACATACTGACGGGAAAGCTGATCAGAAAATACAAATTCCAGCTGCTGTGCCAGAAGAGCATTGGCTTCTCATACAAAGCTTGGAGAAAACCAAAGATCAGCTCTCGAGAAACCACCACAAACAAGAGAAAGACTGTGAAATAACAACAGAAAATGCTGGAAAAACTCAGCAGGTCAGGCAACATCCGTGGACAGAAATTTGAGTTGATGTTTCTGGTCGAGCCCTTCTTCAAAACTGGAAAGAAAAGATAGATCGGAGGCAGGGCTGCGATCGGACAAAAGAATAAAAGAAACAAAAGAAGTAAAAAAGAGACAATAAAAGGTATTAGAAGCTAGACGAGATGGTAATAGGCTGAGATTAGGTGTAAAGTGTACTGGCAGGGCAAGGGATAGCTGCTAGGTGTGAGAGAGAAACAAAAGGAAAGGGGGGGGAAAGGAGTAGAAAAGTTACAAGAAAAAATGAAATAGGGGCCGAGGTTATGATCTGAAATTGTTGAACTCGATATTGAGTCCGGAAGACTGTGAGACAGTTCTACCTAAGAGATGATGTCAGCAGACTGACCACAGGAAAGAAAAACACAATCACCCTCCAGAAGGTGAAGAAACAGAGGAGGTTACTCTGTGACTCCCTGCTCAACCTCCACAAGAGATTGGTTGCTGAGCATGGAGAACAGATTTCTTATGCCTTCTTCTGCAGGCAGAGACCCTTTTGGGTTGTGACACCAAATGAGCGGGACAGAGAAACATGTCAGTGCAAGACTCATGAAAATCTTCAGTTTATGGCAGATACACTGTACAAACTTGGGCTCTCAGAGTGTAAAAACCTGGATGAAATGGCTGACAGCACCGTCTGCAACAACTCAGTCATGTGCCTATGGTGAATGCCAAGAATGTGAACGCACCACATATCCCCTCACCGAATCAATATCAAATACACTGGTAACTTTAACCCAGTGGCGTCTGGAGAAGATTGACCATTCCAAACCAGGTGAAGAGTCTGAGAAGAGAAGAACAATCACTGTCAAGAAAGATGTGCCAATAACAGAGGATGAGCTTGCTACCCATTTTCAAGATAGGCTCTTTAAGTTCCGCAGACACACCTTCAACATCCATTGGCAGTACAATGCTTACAGAAATCTAAGAGAGAACCTGACCTCCAAGGACTGCCTTATACACATAGATTTTAGTGAAAACTACACTTGCAAGTATGCAAATGAAATCCAGTCTGTGCACTTTGGGGGGTCACATCAACAAGTGACCCTCCACACTCGTGTTCTCTATGTGCAGGACCAGCCCCCCATGCCCTTTAGTATGATCTCCCCAAGTAGAAGGCACGACCCAGTGGCTATATGGGCTCATCTTGACCCCATCCTGGAGATGGTGAAAAATCAGTACCCTGAAGTCCAGAACCTTCATTTCTTCAGCGATGGCCCTGCCACCCAATACAAGCAGAAGGGCAATTCCTACATGATTTGCTCAGAACCTCACCAGAAGAGCTTCCCCAAAACCACTTGGAACTTCTTCGAGGCAAGCCATGGGAAGGGTGCCCCGGATGGGGTTGGGGGTGGATTAAAGAGGTCAGCCGACAACTTGGTCCATCAGGGAAGGGATATCCCAGATGCACTCTCTTTCTTCCAGGAGTTAAAGGAATCTGGAACGCAGGTGAAACTGTTCTATGTAAGCGAGGAAGATGTTGAGACTAAGGCACAGAAAATGCTGGAGGTGCCTCTTGTGGCAATAAAGGGGACCATGAAAATGCATCAAGTTTTGAGCATCACACCTGGCATCCTCAAATACAGAGACATCAGTTGTTTCTGCCACGCAGCAGAGGGCATGTGGGATTGCCCATGTTACAGTCTCCAATAAATCATTGTAGGAGCTGTGCCGCCTACAGAACGTGACCACTCTGCTCCACAACAACCACACTGACCTGATGTCATTGAGACTCACCATAGCGGGCAATGGTGTATTGTGAGGTATGATGACCAGCCATACCCTGGCATTATACTGGAGGTAGAAGAGCACAACATAAAAGTCAAGTGCATGCACAGGAATGGCGTGAACAGGTTTTTCTGGCCAAGCCCAAGAGATGACGTAAACTGGTATGGGGACGACCAGATAATGTGTTTCATGCCAGAGCCAGTTCCTGTGAACAAACGATCAGTTCAGGTTGACCAGAAGATCTGGACATATTTGAAGGGGCAGCTGGATGTGTGACCACAAGTCAAAAACCAGTTGCTGGAAGCCTAAAGTTGATGTAAAGAGAGATAACTTTGTTTACTTGTGTTCTAATGAGCATGTTTTATATCTGGCTCAATCAGGATAGAACTAGGCTACATGTTTTATGAGTTTCTATGAAAATGGTGATGTTGACTACGATGTTGATGACAACGTTCAGACACAATCATTCTTGGTCTTGGTCTTAATGTGCTCTCTTTAATGTGCTCCTCTTTGGTCTTAAAGTGCTTTGGCTAAGTTTTTTTATGTTATTACTCAAATTATATGAATCTCTCAGTGCTGTAAATGAGTTAACTGAAAAAAATGGCACATTAGTTAGATGAAATGTAATAAATTCATTGAGTTGTTTGAAATAGTCTGGGGTCAAGTCATTGTTGTTGTATTGTGTCACTGGTGTTACTGCATTTTTTTTCAATGATATGATATCAAAGGTGTCATTTTTGACTTTATAATAATTTTTTGTTTGTTGATTGTTGCTTTATTCATGAGTTAGCAGTTTACAGATAGTATCCTTCAATTTTGATGACTGTCCTTCAGTTATTGTTGATATTATAGCAAAAACATGATGGCACAAATGAAAAAATGTCACACAATGTAACTTTACACATACCTAATTATAATAAATAAATAAATAATCAAAACTTTTTCTTTAAATTATTATCAACCTAATCTGTCTTTCAGTATATGTGCAGATTGAATTGAGAAATAGCATTCTGATAAGCCTTTAATTTTGTTTAAGGTATAAGTAACACCAATGACAAAAAGACAGCACAAGCATTCTTTGAGTGAATGTATAAAAATAATTAAAAAACATTAAGCTTTCATTTTTGTGGATTGATAAAGTTAAGAGGTTAATTAATATTGTACAATAAGTTTTGATTATGTAAAATGAAATACATTTCAAGACATCTTGCAATTCCAAATGCCACCGTTTCTGTAGAACGACCCGCCCAGCAGGCTGTACTATCCACGGTGGTGTACTTTGTTACACACCCCGAAATCTTCCCCACCCCCTACACGATTTGCTCGGGCAGCATGTTCACGTGCAATTCATGTACGGAGTACCTGGCCATCTGGTCCCGCCGCGGATAGACCTCTGCTGACGGGAGACCCCTCACAGTAAAACCCCTGCTGGAAAAGATCCTAGCCGCAGTGGGGGAGGAAGGGGAGGTTTCAATCCACAAGGTGAAGGCCCATTCCCCCACAGAACCCTGCAGCCAAGGCAACCAGCAGGCTGACTTGCTCGCCAAGGAGGGTGCCCGCACAGGCACTTTCTGCGACCCATTTGGACCCAGACCCATGGTAGCAGTCAGAGGTAGGGACGGGACCCAAGGGAGTGCAGGGGTAGCATTAGCCCCGGACCTTAAGAAAGTCCAAGCCCAAGACCCCATCCCAAGCCCAAGACCCCGTCCTCAAGTCAGTCCTCAGTGCAGTGACTGATGGAAAAAGGGTAGAGGGTCCGTATGGCACAGCAACCCTCTCCGTGAAAGAGGGCATGCTGTTCCGGGGGGAACAGTGGGTTGTGCCGGAGGGAATTCCTTCAACTGGCCCATGAGGGTCCATGAGCGGGACACCCTGGGCCTCATGAGACCACCTGGCAGCGGGTGGAACAGGCAAGATGGTGGCCGGGACTCAGGGAAGATGTCCGCAAGTTCTGTGCAGGCTGTCTTGTGTGCGCTGCGAATAACCCCGACCCCCACAAAAGGAAGGTATCTATGGGACACATCAGAAGGGTAGAGGGACCATGGCAGTTGATACAGGTCAACTACATCGGGCCCCTGCCCACCACCCAGGGAGGCTATAATTACTGCCTAGTCCTGGTGGATGTGTTCACCAAATGGGTAGAGGCCTTCCCCTGCAGAACAGCCACAGCTCTGGGTACTGCCAGTGTCCTGGTCCGGGAAGTGTCCTTGCAGTGGGGACTACCACAGTATGTGGAGTCCGACCAAGGGAGCCACTTCACCGGACAGGTGATGCACAATAACCTTATGCTGCTAGGCATTGAGGGGAAATGGCACGTGACCCACAACCCACAGTCATCAGGGATTGTGGAAAGAATGAATAGGACCCTAAAGGAAAGATTAAGGAAGGAGACGGTGGACTCTCCCCATAACTGGGCCGAGGTCCTACTGTTGGTTCTGATGGGAATCCGGGCCAGCCAGTCGAAAAGCATGGGGTACTCCCCGTACGAGCTGTTGACTGGCAGGGTTATGCGGACCCCCACCCATGTACTTGCCCCGGTGCTCACGGAGGGTCAGCTCAGGGAGGTAAACCAGGACAGGTTCACCCGAAACCTCTTTGAGCACTGATGCACTATCAACAACACCAAAGACTACGAGTTGAACTTATACGAAGTAGGCTTTTATTGACTAAGAACTGGAGCATGCCTCTGCTAGTGGATCCATCCTAAGAGCTCCCGGGGGAAGGGTGGTGAGTCACCTTTATACCCGGGCTTAGGGGTGGAGCCAGGGGCGGAGACATGCCCGGACCTGTACAGAGTTAACAGTGGTTCACCACATTCACCCCTCATTTAAAAAAGAGTCCGGCGGGGTGAAGTGTTTCAAAAGTTCGTATACAAATGTCTCTCCGGGGGTCTTGTCTGCCGTAATGATCTTCGTGGTGCCGGTTGCGGTGGTTCTTTGCCCGCGGCCGCTTCTCGCGTGGGACGGAGCACTGGCGTGTCGTCCTCTCGGGGTAGGGATGGCACCGACACATCATCAGTTCGTGGTAGACACCCCGGTGGTGCGTCGTGGGTAGTGGTGGTGGGTGGAGGTAGTGGATGGTGATCGATGGTGTTTCGGGTGGTACCTGAGGGTGCGAGGTCTTGAATTGAGACTGTGTCCTCCCGCCCGTCAGGATACGCCACGTAGGCGTACTGTGGGTTGGCGTGGAGGAGGTGAACCTTTTCGACCAGGGGGTCCGTCTTATGGCTCCTCACGTGTTTCCTGAGCAGGACGGGTCCCGGAGACGTCAGCCATGGCGGTAGTGATGTCCCCGAGGTGGATTTCCTGGGGAAGACGAACATCTTCTCGTGAGGGGTGGCGTTTGTGGCAGTACAGAGCAGTGATTGTATGGAGTGGAGCGCATCGGGGAGGACATCTTGCCAGCGGGAGATTGGGAGGCCCTTGGATATTAGGGCGAGCATGGCGGTCTTCCACACCGTTGCGTTCTCCCTCTCTACCTGTCCGTTACCCCGGGGGTTGTAGCTGGTAGTCCTGCTCGTGGCTATGCCCTTCTCGAGCAGGTACTGGCGCAGCTCGTCGCTCATGAATGACGAGCCCCTGTCGCTGTGGATGTAATTGGGGAAGCCAAATATGGCGAACAGGTCGTTGAGGCACCTGATGACTGTGGCGCTGGTCGTGTCCAGGCAGGGGATGGCGAAGGGGAAACGGGAGTACTCGTCAATAATATTGAGGAAGTACGTGTTGCGGTCAGAGGAGGGAAGGGGCCCCTTGAAATCGACGCTGAGACGTTCGAAGGGGCGGGTGGCTTTAATCAGGTGTGCCCTATCTGGCCTATAAAAGTGCGGTTTGCATTCGGCACAGACCTGGCAGTTCCTGGTTATGGTCCTGACCTCCTCAATGGAGTAAGGCAGGTTGCGAGCTTTAATAAAATGGAAGAACCTGGTGACCCCCGGGCGGCAGAGATCATTGTGGAGGGTCCGTAACCTATCGACTTGTGCGTTGGCACATGTCCCACGGGATAGGGCATCTGGGGGCTCATTAAGTTTCCCGGGCCGGTATAAGATATTGTAGTTGTAGGTGGATAACTCGATCCTCCACCGCAATATCTTATCATTTTTGATTTTCCCCCTTTGTCTGTTGTTAAACATAAATGCTACTGACCGTTGGTCAGTGAGCAGGGTGAAACGTTTACCGGCCAGGTAATGCCTCCAGTGCCGTACCGCCTCCACTATCGTCTGGGCCTCCTTCTCGACTGAGGAGTGTCGAATTTCGGGGCCCTGGAGGGTCCGTGAAAAGAAGGCCACGGGTCTCCCCGCCTGGTTAAGGGTTGCGGCTAGGGCGAAGTCGGATGCATCGCTCTCCACTTGGAAAGGGATGGACTCATCCACTGCGTGCATTGTGGCCTTCGCAATGTCCACTTTTATGAGGGTGAAGGCCGCACGGGCCTCTGCCGTCAGGGGGAAGGAGGTTGACTTGATGAGGGGCCGGGCTTTGTCCGCATAGTTGGGCACCCACTGGGCGTAGTAAGAGAAGAACCCTAGGCATCTCTTCAGGGCTTTTAGGCAGTGGGGGAGGGGTAGTTCCAGGAGGGGGCGCATTCGGTCGGGGTCGGGGCCGATGACTCCGTTTTCCACCACGCAGCCAAGAATAGCGAGGCGCGTGGTGCGGAACATACATTTTTCTCTGTTGTATGTCAGATTCAGCCGTTGGGCCGTACGGAGGAATTTTTCTAGGTTGGCGTCGTGGTCATGCCGGTCATGGCCGCAGATGGTGACGTTGTCTAGATAGGGGAAGGTGGCCTGCAGCGCGTTCTGGTCAACCATCCGGTCCATCTCCCTTTGGAAGACCGAGACCCTGCTGGTGACGCCGAAGGGGACTCGGAGGAAGTGGTAGAGGTGACCGTCAGCCTCGAAGGCCGTGTACTGGCGGTCCTCAGGCCTGATGGGGAGCTGGTGGTATGCCGACTTCAGATCAATCGTCGAGAATACCCGGTCTTGTGCTATCTGGTTGACCATGTCAGATATGCGGGGAAGTGGGTATGCGTCTAATTGCGTGTATCGATTGATCGTCTGGCTGTAATCAATAACCAGGCGCTGTTTTTCACCGGTCTTCACGACCACCACTTGGGCTCGCCATGGGCTGGTGCTGCCCTCGATAATCCCTTCCCTCAGGAGTCTTTCTACTTCTGATTTAATAAAGCTCCTATCCCCGGCACTGTACCGCCTGCTTTTAGTAGCAATTGGCTTGCAGTCTTTGGCGAGGTTAGCGAACAACGGGGGGGGGTTTGACCTTCAGGGTGGACAGGCTACATACTTTGCGCGGCGCCGTGTTTAAATTCTGCCGGCTGCAGACTGTAAGTGGGGGCAGGGGCCCGCCATATGCCATCGTGACGCTCTCCAGATGGCACTGGAAGTCTAATCCTAGCAGTACGGGAGCGCAGAGCTGTGGCAGGACGAGGAATTTAAAATCTCTGTACTCCACGCCGTTCACTGTCAGAGTCGCTACACAGTAGCCGCCGACGTCCGCCGTATGGGACTTTGAGGCCATAAAGACCTGGTGGCGTGTGATCATAACCGATAGGGAGTAGCGTCGCACCGTGTCGGGGTGGATGAAGCTCTCCGTGCTTCCGCAGTCGAAAAGGCAATTTGTGGCATGGCCATTTACCTTTACGTTCATCATAGACCTGGCTAGTTGATGGGGCCTAGATTGGTCCAGGGTGATGGAGGCCATCGTCGAGGTCGGTGGGTCGCTGTAGTATTCACCCGCGCCGGGGGCCTGGTCCCGAAATGTTGTCCAAGATGGCGGCTCCCCCGCGGCTGGTGGTGCCCAAAATGGCGGCCCGCACGGCTCACACGTGGTTGGTGGGGTCCAAAATGGCGGCCTGCACGGTTCACACGCGGCGCTACTGGAATTGGGGGTCGATTTCACCCTGCACACTCTCGCGTAGTGGCCTTTCTTGCCGCATTTGGAGCAGGTCGCGTCCTTTGCTGGGCATTGCTGTCTGGGGTGCTTGGCCTGGCCGCAGAAGTAACATTTCTGGCCTCTGGTCATTGCAGCTGCAGTTGGGCTGCTGGCGGCTTGTGGCCTTACCGGGTCCCAAGATGGCTGCTCCCGTGACATCCATGTGGCCATCCGGTCAGGGGGATAGGCGTCCATGTTCTGGAGGGCCACGTCTAACGAGTTAGCGAGGGCCACCGTCTTCTGCAGGTCGAGCCCCCTCTGTTCCAGCAGCCTCTGCCGAGTATAGTTGGACCTGATGCCGGCTACATAGGCTTCTCGGATCAGGTCTTCCGTGCATTCCTTGGCCATCACCGCTTTGCAATTACAGGCCCGGCCAAGGGCTCTCAGTGCCAGTAAATATTCGGCGCCCGATTCCCCGGGGCGCTGTTTTCGGGTAGCCAGGAGGTGTCTGGCGTAGACCTCGTTAACAGGCCTCACGTATTGTTCCTTTAGCGTCGCGATGGCGGCCGCGTAAGTTGTGGCGTCTCGGATGATCGAGTAGACTCGGTGGCTCACCTGTGAGTTCAAGACAAGCCGTTTCACATCATCTGTAGTGACGGTAGTGCTGGAGGCCTCCAGGAAGGCTTCGAAACAGCTCAGCCAGTGTTCAAAGTTATTGGCTGCATCTGCTGCTTGAGGATCCAGGTCTAAACGTTCCGGCTTCAAGATTTGCTCCATGTCGAAAATTTAGTCAATAAAATTGATGCACTATCAACAACACCAAAGACTACGAGTTGAACTTATACGAAGTAGGCTTTTATTGACTAAGAACTGGAGCATGCCTCTGCTAGTGGATCCATCCTAAGAGCTCCCGGGAGAAGGGTGGTGAGTCACCTTTATACCCGGGCTTAGGGGTGGAGCCAGGGGCGGAGACATGCCCGGACCTGTACAGAGTTAACAGTGGTTTACCACAAGCACCTTAAACAGGTCCACGAGCAGGCGGCTGGGAACATGGGAAGGCAGCATCGGAGTAACCAATTGTTGCTCGAACCCCGAAAGCACTGCGAGTGGGAGGTAGGAGATCAGGTCATGGTGAGGAACTATGCCCGAGTAGGAGGTTTGGAACCATTGTACATGGGGCCCTACAGCATTGTAGATAAAGCTAGCCTCATGGTATACGCCGTTAAGATGCCCCGGCATACTAAATGGTTTCATATCAACCAGTGCAAACTGTTTCGACCTGAAAGGGGAAAACAGCCAGTTGGGGTAAGGTCTGAGGATAGAGATCCTCAGACTGCAGCAGAAGCGAGTTCACAGACAGCGCAGGCAGGCGCTGTGGCTTGCTTAAAGGGAGGGGCCATCCCGCCCATCGATTGGGACACACCCCCACTCTTCTGGGATCTGTAGAATTCGCAAAATTGAACATTGTCCTATAAGGGTCTATTGGCAGGAAAGGCCTTAATTTTAAAGACTGTTTTAAAAGAAGCCCAGAAAAAGGGACACACAAAATGGCCGGTGTAGTTTATGTGCCTTTAAGACAGAACTACTTTTACAGCTCCTGTATACTGTAGTACCGGCAGTGACCACACCTCTATATAAGCCTTGCGCATGCCTCTGTACCCCAGTCTTGAGATTACCCTCCTCCAGTAAATACCTGTTTATCATTAAGTTACAGCATCCGTGTGGTTATTGAAAAACAGCATACTCACAGAATCACGGATCTAACAGTGGCGACGAGTGTCGATTCAAATCTACCTGCAACTCTGCATTTCCCTTCGAGGATTCGCTCCGGGAGGGCGGTGTAACAAAAAAAAAAAAAAAAAGTCGAGGCCAGGAACACGGCCGTCGACCACGAGCAACCGCCCAGTCGTCCGGCAGAGAGTGAACATTGCAGGGGAGGCTGTGGAGAGCCGGGCTTGGCTCCCCAGCCACGACGATCAGCAAGAGACTGACGACAGGTCCAGCGCAGACCGTTCCCAGACAGCGGAGGCTGGAGCTGACTGACGGCGGAGAGAAAGCCGAGCAGCGTCGACGGGGTAAGACAGAGGGTGAAGCGCATAGGGCGCAGCCGGGGGTTGAAAACCGAGCGGCGTCGAGAGAAAAAAAAAACAAACAAACCGGAGAGAGAGAGGGTAAAGCAACAGCCGGGTTCAGGGCCGAGCGGCGTCGAGAAAAAAAAAAAAAGAACGCACAGAGCACAGCCAGGGCTCAAGGGCTGAACAGTGTCCGCAGGGAGAAGAACGGAGAGTGCGGGAGATGCCATTGAGCCGCGGAGAAGAAGGAAGAGCGCGGGAGACGCCATTTTTAGAAGCTGCAGTGGAGAAGAAGGGCGAGCGCGGGAAGGAAGGAAAGCGTGGGAGACGCCATTTTGTGCCAGCGGAGAAGAAGGGGAAGCGCGGGAGACGCCATTTTTGACAGTTAAATCACACCCACGGATGCCGAAAAGTGACAGTATCTCTACGTTCAACAATGAAGTCGAAGATTGGGCGACATATGTGGAAAGTATTGAGGTGTACTGCAGGGCGAATGAAGTGCCAGATGCTAGTAAAGCACTGGTTTTGTTAAATTCCATGGGTGCAAAAACTTATGGGTTACTGCGAAATCTAATAACCCCAGAGAAGCCGGTGAACAAGAATTTCTAAAGCATAGTAGAAATCCTACAGGACCACTTAAACCCCACACCACTGCTGACAGCAGAACAATTTAAGTTATATAAAAGGAACCAACACAAAGACGAAAGCAATGCTGAATACCTAAAGGAACTGCGCAAGCTATCGAAACACTGCCAGTTTGGAGCGGGACTAGCAGATACGTTAAGGGACAAGTTTGTGTGTCGGCTACAAAGTGAAGGAACCCAGAAATGGCTTCTATCAGAAAAGGATCTTACGCTGGACAAGGCTTTCAGTATGGCAGTATCACACAAAGCAGCCGCAAGGGGAGCTGCAGAGATACAACAGAGACTGCAAGAATATGGCATCAATGAAATGTCCTATGGAACAGGGAAGTGCTATCGCTGCGGCAGAACAACACATGACCAGAAGGATTGTTGGCTCAAGGACCAAGTGTGCAGACAGTGTGGAAAAGCAGGACACATAGCAAGAGTCTGCAGGTCTGGGAAGAAAACCAATAGTAAGAAATCTCCACAGGAGAACTACAAAAAGGTACACCAGGTGATGGACAGTGGTTCAGACGAACAGAAAAGTGACACAGACTCTGGAAGCAAGGAGCTGGGTTGTCTGAAACTACATAAGGTAACCAAAATGGAGGATCACCAGACTATCTGGGTTACACTCAAGATAGACGGAGTCCAAGTGAAAATGGAATTGGACACAGGATCAGCCCTAACAGTCATAAACCAAAGGGACTACAAGCGGCTATTTTCACATATACCCTTGAAAGCTACAGAGGTTGTCTTGAAGACGTATATGGTGCAAAAAGTCTACCCCAAAGGAAAAATAAGGGTGAAAGTGATATATAAAGGCCAGGAAATACCTAAAATGGATATATATATATTGCCAGATGGAGGACCACCACTGCTAGGACGTGAATGGATCCGGAAGATACAATTAGATTGGCATTCCATACAGGCACTGAAGGTTGAGGCCAGAAATGATGATGACATCACACCTGGACGACTGTCAAAAATGCTGACGCAAAAGAAGTGTTCCAGGAGGGACTAGGAACACTAAAAGGCATAACAGCAACGATTAAAATAGAGGAAAATGCAAGCCCAAAATTTCTTAAGGCCAGACCAGTGCCTTATGCGATCAGACCAGCTGTCGAAGCAGAGCTGGAAGGGTTAGAACGTTCAGGAGTACTGTCCAAAGTGGACTGGAGCGAGTGGGCTACACCCATCATTCCTGTAATGAAGAGGTCGTTGAGTAATATGCCTGGGGAACCAAAGAAGGTCCGCATCTGTGGGGATTTTAAGGTGACAGTGAACCCAGTCCTTCAGATGGTACAATATCCGCTTGCACGAATTGAGGATATTTTCGCCTCGCTATCTGGAGGTAAACGCTTCACCAAAATTGATCTAGCCCAGGCGTATTTGCAAATGGAGGTAGAAGAAGCTTTGAAACAATACCTTACGATTAACACTCATAAAGGTCTCTATCAATACAATCGGCTAGTGTTCGGGGTAGCCTCGGCTCCGGCTATCTGGCAAAGGGCAATGGATCAAGTCCTGCAAGGGATTCCAGGGACCCAGTGTTATTTGGATGACATCTTGGTCACGGGCGAAAATGACAGTGATCACCTCGCCAACTTGGAGAAGGTGCTCACCAGAATAAAGGAGTCTGGGCTACGAGCTAATCACCACAAGTGTGAGTTTTTCCAGAAACAGATCTCGTATTGTGGCCACGTCATCGATGAAGAGGGGTTACATAAGTCCCCTGAAATGATTGAGGCAGTAGTCAAGGCTCCAGCACCGGAAAATGTGTCACAACTGAGGTCGTTCCTCGGGCTGGTAATCTACTACCACAAGTTCTTACCAAATTTGTCCACGGTATTACACCCACTGAACACCCTACTGCAAACAGGGGTACCATGGAAGTGGGATGATGAACGTAGACGAGCTTTCCAGAACTGTAAAGAATTGATCACATCAAAAGAGGTGTTGGCCCATTTCAACCCTGCGCTACCAATTCGTTTGGCATGTGATGCATCACCCTATGGTATTGGAACGGTGCTGTCGCACAAATTCCCAGACGGGTTGGAGAGGCCAGTAGCTTTTGCGTCTCGGTCACTAACCTCAGCCGAGCGCAACTTCACCCAGATTGACAGGGAGGCCCTCAGCCTAGTATGGGGAGTAAAAAAATTCAACCACTATCTGCATGGGCAGAAGTTCACCTTGCTGACTGACCACCAACCACTTGTCTCCATCTTTAATCCTAAGAAGGGCGTTCCAGTGATGACTGCACAACGGTTACAAAGATGGTCCCTGTTTCTAGGGGCGAATCAATATGAAATAGAATAAAAAGGCACGAAACAGCATGGGAACGCTGATGGGCTATCGCGCCTGCCACTGCCTACTGTGGAGGAAGCACCAGCAGTGGAACCTATCGAGATATTTTGTTCGTCAATAATTGAATGATTGCCAGTAATGAACGCGGATATAGAGAAGGAGACCCGCAATGATCTGACGCTGTCTCGGGTATATGATTTCACGGTGCGGGGATGGCCAACACATGGCGACTCACTGTTGCCAGCATTCTCATCCAGAAGAGAACAGCTGTCAGTATGCCAGGGGACAGTGATGTGTGCATTCAGAGTGGTGATTCCACCCAAGTTAAGGGAGAGAGTGTGAAATGAGCTACATGAAGGTCATCTGGGGGGAGTGAAAATGAAAAGCCTTGCTAGGGCTTATGTGTGGTGGCCGGGAATCAATCAACAAATCGAAGACCTAACTAAGAGCTGCTTAGGATGCCAGAAGGTCCAAAATGTACCACCACATGCCCCTCTACACCCATGGGAGTGGCCCTCCTCTCCATGGCAACGGGTGCATATTGATTTCGCTGGTCCATTCGTGGACTCAATGTTCTTAATAGCAGTGGATGCTCATTCGAAGTGGCCTGAGGTGATAAAAATGTCCTCAACCACTACAGAGAAAACGATTGCAGTCCTACGGACCATATTTGCCAGAAACGGTTTGCCAGAGCAGATTTGCTCTGATAATGGACCACAGTTTGTGTCCGAAGAATTTCAAAAATTTATGAGAAGGAATGGGGTAAGGCATTACACATTCGCCCCGTATCATCCAGCCACAAATGGATTGGCTTAGAGGTTCGTACAAACCTTTAAGAAGGCGATAAAGGCCATGTGCGACGATGAAATTCCACTACAGCAAAAGATGGACAATTTCTTATTAGCCTACCGAAACGCGACACATGCAGTTACCAACCAGACCCCGGCCATGATGTTCTTTAACCGAAGGTTGAGATCTCGTCTCGACTTGCTCAGACCAAATGTGCGAAGAAATGTTGAGGACAAACAATTCCAGCACATCAATGAGAAGCCGACAAGGAGCTTCAATGTAGGACAACCAGTCCTGGCCCGTGACTATCGAACAGAGAAATGGCAACCCGGAATGATATGCACAAGGCAGGGGCCATTAATGTACACAGTGGATGTCGGGGAGAACATTGTGAGACGCCACGTCGATCAGATCTTAGCGTCACAGGAACGCGTCAACCCCATGTCTCGAGTACCTGGGGATGAACCCGACATACCGGTAGCATCTACCTCAGAACCAGTAGCCGTGGAACCCGATGAACTACCCGATGAAAAGGGGTCAGAATCGCCTCTGCACCAAGAACAAGCACCTCAGGAAAGGCGCTATCCCAAAATGGTCAGGAAGCCGCCCCAAAGACTGAATCTATAAATGGACTATTGTTGTTTAATGTACATGTTAAAGTGTTAATTGTTATTTGAATATTAGGGGTACTACTAATCTAAAAGGGGAGGAACTGTAGTGTATGTGCCTTTAAGATAGAACGACTTTTACAGCTCCTGTATACTGTAGTACCGGCAGTGACCACACCTGTATATAAGCCTTGCGCATGCCTCTGTACCCCCAGTCTTGAGACTACCCTCCTCCAGTATATACCTGTTTACCGTTAAGTTACAGCATCCGTGTGGTTATTGAAAAACAGCATACTCTCAGAATCATGGATCTAACAGCTGGCAGACCCCGTGACCAGCTTTTGGGACACTTTAAAATGGTTCCTGCAGTCCCCAGACAGCTTTTGTGGATTCAGCCCACAGTAAATTCTGGAAGGCAGTTTCGGAGAAAACGAAACCAGACAGAGCCCCATACATATAGATTGGATGCAGATCCGATCAGATCGGCCTGTAGATAAAGGCCATCTAAATGTTTACCCAGACAAAGGGGAACAGATTCAAGTTCAAAGGTGGACATTAAAGACAATACAAGATCATTCCAGACCAGAGATGGCAGTTACCGGCCATCCCGAAGATACTTTATAAACAAAGATTACCCCGCTGTGCTACAAGTCCGCCAAAAGTTAAACAAAGACTAACCTTGATTTGGCGGGAGATAAGGGCCTCCATAGAAAAGTATAACTGGAAACCTGGGGAATCATCTTGAGCAACTGCGGAGTTGGGAGGCAGCTTCATCAGGTGGCGATCGAGGTAGCCATTGAGGAGTATCAGCTTCATTGGTGCAGAGTTCGAGTGGAGCCGATCGAGGAGAGGGTCACGATTCGAGTTCGGAGGGAAGCTCGAGAGGGAGAGAGAGTTTCGAAAGGGGAGATCAAGTCAGCATCCAGCCCCGGGGTAACTGTCGGGAGATCATTGACCAACTCCGGGACGTTGATGAGACAAGAAGAAACCTATATGAAAATTGTCAAACAGATGGCCTCTCTCCACACCGATGTCCAGGCCTGTTAACATCCAGCCTGTCCGAGTCCATTACCTCGAGGGAGGAAAGAGTGTGTCGCAGCCTGCTGCGTTCCGCTGACCACATGGAGACAGGACGCCTGAGAGGACCAAAATGCAGACTTCAAAACCTTTATTTTCTAACTGGGATTGGTGAGCATGTTTCTGGCCCCTCATAATCTAATCTAGCTAGGCTTAGGGGGTGGGCATTTTAGGGGATAATTAACAATGAGTTGTTGTCCCTCGATGTTCCGTGTGCTTCCCTATTTCATAATGAACCTTGTAAAGCATAATATGCCTGTAGATATGTTGCTTAGTACTGTATTATGATTTGTTTTTCCCTCCCATGTACTTTATTGGCTTACATTCAATTTTTCCTTTGCGCAATAAAATTTCATTTTGTTCCATTAAACTTGGTCGATAGAGTATACTCTGCATTGTAGTTCCTGCCTCAAATCCAGTGTATAGAACCTAAGGGGTGAGTGGGTCGAACCACTCGGTGAATTACTGTGCAAGAGAGAGAGGCCTCTAGAGAGAGAGAGAGAGAGACCTCGTCGCTCGAAAACCCCTTACAGATCCAGATGAGGAGGGACCCAAGGGTGAAGACACCGCCCTGGACCCAGTTTTGGGACCTGGGGGCGGAGACTCTCAGCCTACAGCAACAGGCTGCGAAGAGTTACCTGCCCCTAGCCCAGGTTCGGGAGAGGTCAAGCCTAAGGAAGAAGATCCCCGGCCAGCGGCAGTGTTTAGCCCACAGGCTGCACCAGAGGGGACAGAGGTCCGGGTTAAAGGCCCATCGGCCAAGAAAGCCGCACCCGCCAAAGTCCCTAGAAGGTCCCCACGGACGCCCCAGCTGAGAAAGCCATGGTCACCAGCTCCCCAGTTCAAAGGGACAGCCTCCCGAGTCAGGGGGAAGGCAAAGGACAGAGGTCCCCAGCTAGCCGCCACGGGCGGCGAGGGACCAACAGTGAAGGAAAGTGCGGCCATGCCGGAGGGAGCGCTGTGCCGCAGTCCAACCAGGAATTAGCCTGGCTGCCCGGAGATGGGCGGCGGATGTATATAGTTTAGGTAATATAAGTTTATATTGTTAAGTTTAAGTATTTAGCTTAAGTTCGGGTGTTTTAGCTTAAGTTAAGTAAGGTGATGGGTAGTTTAGATTAAGTAAGTAATCTGCAAAGAGTGTGTATTTTGGGTCGAGGTCGCGAGACCCGACAATGCTTCACTAAGCCAGAGAATCTCTTGGGGACCTGGCTGTATGTTTTTGTATCTGTTACAGAAAGACTGTCAGGATGAAGGGGATCGTAATCCTACTCGCCCTGATGGGACTGAGCCTGGGAAAGAGGGGCGACGTAGAAGAATCCCACATCTACGGGTGCTCCGGAGATAGAGCACCTATAGCGACCGACGGAAGCGGTGAACGGGATGCAGAGGAGACCGCCGTCTACGTCCACAAGGGAAGGTGGCCAGGGTGGCTGGGGTCCAATTCGTCTCAGTACTCCAGCCAAACCGGATTCACATACGGGGAGGCCTCTCTCCTGTGACCCAGGGTACGGGTCGTTACCACAAGGGTCAGCGTCACTGTAGGAAAACGTATATGTCTAACATGCAAGGGACACCTTCCTTTGGATAGGTGGTGGTGGCTCAGGAAGCTGAGCAAAGATATGAGAAACCCCGCAGTCGAGTGGGAACGGTTGGGGAACAATACCCACCGGATGATTACAGGGACTCACGGAGGACTAAGTGTGTGTTGGGACAAGTGGTGGGAACCGGTTCAAGGGATTTACATCTGTATGTGGGGGTCAGAGAGGGTCTGCCCCTCAGGCATATCCATTGTTTTCCACCGGCAGTGGCAAGACACCGGGGAGGGGATGAAGTGGGATACCAGCCTGAAGGTGTGTGCGGTCCCATACACCCCGATCCCAGTCAATGCTACTGAGCTTGTGTGCCGCCCATGGCGCCGGCAGCGAGGATACACAGGGAAGGGCGCCCCACCACCACCAAGGGACCAGGGAATGGGCTGGTACTAGTACCTACCGATTGGGTGCTGTGCCAGGGGGTACACTACGCGGTAGCCTCCATGATTTTAAATCTCACCGAGGTACATTTACCAGAGTGGTGTCCCAAAGAAACAGAGCAGCTATACCAGGCCCTATTAAAGGACATGTTCAGGAAGTTTTACGAGTTTGATTTCGCCAATGTGGACAAAACCGAACTGTACACCACACACCGCGAGTTTTTGGGTAATGCAGGGAGACAAAGAAGGGAAGTATGGAATTATGTTTTTACTGCATTTAATACTTGGTCCTCTGTCATCAACAGTCTGGATGACATAGAGCTGCAGACCCAGATAAACGGTTTAAAAACACAGTTAAGGAAGATATTAATGGATGAGAACAAGGTAGTGGGCTCGGAGTTGCATGAGGAACAGGCCATGACGGTCCATTTAAAGGAGATTATAGTGGAGTTGGAGAAGCACACAAAGATGGTAAATGCCCTCATAAGTGAGAACAGAAATGCTTCTGACCAGGCTGCGCAGAATGAGGTGTGCGTGCTATACGGGGCATGGTTGCTGGGTGAGGGCCGCAGTAATCTGGAGGATCTAAAACAGGGTTTTGTCCCCTCCTGGATCAGCAACAAACATCTCGCAGCCCTCCATCTGTTTGAGAATGCATTAAGCCCATGCCAACTCCGATGGCTAGCTTCCGAAGCCTACCCAGTCCCAGTGGATTGTGGATGGTCCAACCACACCATCATGGGAGTAGTGGTTAGGATGCCAGTCATGGGTAGGACAGCCCGACCCACACCGGTATACAGGGTTGAGAACATTGGAGTCTTTCAAGGGGGTGCACACATTTCTTTCACAGTGGTCCCGCCTTACATCATTAAGTGGGAGCACGCTATGACAGGTACTGACCTCTCAGCGTGCCGGAGCCGGGGAGCACACATAATCCTGTGTCCCTAGCACTTGAATGCCTTTTCAAAACCACAGTGTGGGTTCAGAGCTGCTGACACGAAGCCTATAAATTGCATGATGGAGGCAATGGCACAAGGCCATGTTCCCCCGCAGGTAGCATAAAAAGGGGGTGGGACATTTTGTGTCACCACAGGAGCGTCCCACTACCAGCATGGACAGCATAGCTGGTGTCCGGTTAGTGACAGCAGTTTCTGCTTTAAACCCGAGGCAGAAGTTCAAATGGCCCAGGAACGAATTGTCCCCATTCCTGAACCCTCCACTGTTCACCTCACTGTGAAGGAGAATTTTACCAATTTGCAGAAGTATGTAGCGCATTTTGGCTACGAAATTCCCCCTCTCCCTGAACACCTTACCAAAATATTCAAAGCCGTTATAGTTTCACAGAAACATTTTTACACTCTAGAGTAGAAAACAGTAGAGATAGGGGCTAAGATATTGGATATTGTGATTCCACCCTAGTGGGACATTTTCAATAACATAGAGGTCCCTTCGTGGATCAGACTGGCTTCCCACATTCTCGTGGTTTGCCAGATAGGGATAGTGTTGTATCTAGTCTGCATCCAGTGCAAGGGAAAAGGTCAGTTGTTAGAGTTCCGAAACCAGAGAATCTGGAAGGAACATTATGTGAAGGTGGAGGGAGATACCCCTGTTTTAGTTTTCCTTGTATTTTTGATTAGAGATTGTTGTTTGTTTGTGTTTGATGTTTTTAATAAAGATTTTCCGACATGTTGATAATAAAGATGTATGAGTACCAAGTGGTGCAGGGGTGTTGGTCCCCCTCCATGCTTGGATGTGTGTAAATGACTGTAGTTATTCTATGTATACTTAGGTACACTACATTTTCGCAGAATGGGAAGTGCATGTGTCGTTGGTGTATTAGATAGATAATTACAGGGGAAGGTTGATTATGCAGGGTCAGAAAATTTTGCTCATCTTGTAAGGATGATACTTCAAGCAAGTTTTAGTATCACAGGGGGAAGTGTAGGATTCGCAAAATTTCCACATTCCCCCAAGGTTATTAATAAAATGGACCCTATGGACAATTTTAAAAGGGTACCCAAAGATGGCGTCCACACCTCGTGACCAACAGCATGTAAGATTTTACAAGCTTGGACTCTGCAGCACAGAACAGGTTGCTTTGGGAAATTGAAACTTAGAATGCATTTCTGTGAAAAGGACTTTTTGTGTTTGAAGGGCCAGGCAGCTAAGCAAACATTGAATATGTATTTCGTCACATTGGAACAGATCAACCCAGTTAGGCCTAAGCACAAGGCCATTAGTTTGCCCGCATAAATAATCAGAAACAGCTTAAGGAAGCCATCAAGGCTGGACAGGCTGATCAAAATGCATTAATGACAATACAGCCCGGACATCGGGCCATCAGGTGCGATAAACGGCCATCTAAAACCAGTTAACTTTGATTGGTACAATCATTTAACACAGCCCACCAAAAGTTAAACAATGGACTGACCTGATTTGGTGCACAGATAGGAGATGAAGGAACGGGTATAATTATAGGCCCTCAGTAGCAATCTCTCTCTCTTGCCCCTTACTCCTGCTCTGCTCTCGTGGCTCCGGCCTCTTGGGCTGCTGCCGCTCGTACTCGTGCCCGGCCTCATGGCAGGCTCTCTTCTCGCTCCCGCATTAAGTTGCAACCAAGGACATCCATACCAAGCGCGGAGAGGGGAACGAGACCCAAGTCCAAAGTTATACAGGACACACGGGCCACCAAAAGGGGCAGATGAAACGAGACGAGATAAGGTGAGATAAAGAAGAAGGTAAAGACCCGTCAAGAGCAGAGAAGGGCAGCAGAAGACGCATTAATTAAGACCGAGCGCCTACTTATAAGCTGGCACTTGGGGGAAGAAAATATATGGACAGTGAGACTAAGTTGACTGGTTGAACACTGCAAATGAGCTGGCGTTAAACGCAGGTGTCCACACCATAACGAATATACCGGCGTTCCAAGAATGGGAAGGAAAATCTAAGCAGTGAAGTCTGCCAACCGTCTCGCTGACGCAATGTTACCGCCGACGACCACCCGAGGGAAAAGAAGAGAAACCATCGTGACGAGACGACGATGGTAGCTGAGGAGAAGAAAGGTGTGTCGCAGCAACAGTTCCAGCACCGCGCCGTGAGACCACGTGGCGAAGGAGTACCCCAAAGGACAGGAGAGCAGACCTCAAAACTCGCAATTGCTAAAACAACAGGCTTTGCTTTGGTTTGGTGAGCATGAATTCCTGGCCCCTCATAGCTTAATCTAGTTAGGTATAGGGGTGGGATGAGGATAAAGGGGATTGTTGAAGTAATTGTTTTTCCCTCAATGTGCCATGTGTTCCCCATTCCCTGTATAAGTATAATTATTGTTATGTGCCTGTAATTTTTTTTCTACCTGTAATTTTCTCATAAGACTGTGTTTTCATTTCCGTTTTAATAAAATCTTGGTTTTCTTACACCAAACCATCTGTCTACTCGAGTTTTCTGTATCGCCTCCTGTACCTAAGTCCGGTGTCTAGAAACCAGGGGCATGGGAGTGATTCAAACCGCTCACAGGCAGTCAGGGGCATAACTGACAGGGCGCACGCGCCACCCGCCACCCCGTACACACCCCTGTTGCCAGTGTCCTGTCATGGTCGCCATTTCTGTAGGGGGTTTATGGCGTGTGCCCAGTCAGCTCTGCCCCTGACTGTCTCTGAGTGGTTCGAATTGCTCCACACCCCCTGGGTTATAGACACCGGGCTTAGGTACAGGCGGCGATACAGAAAAACGAGTAGACAAGTGGTTCGTTGCAAGAAAACCGTAAATTTTATTAAAGGCAAATCAAGATCACAATACTGAGAATTACTAAGATAATTACAGGCATATAAGAATAATACACTTATTTGGGAATGGGGAACACGCGGCATATCGAGGGAACAAACACATTAAAAATCCCCCTATCCTTACCCCACCCCCTATACCTAACTAGATTAAGCTATGAGTGGCCAGGGATTTATGCTCACCAATTCGAAAATTTGACTTTTAATGGTTGTGAGTTTTGGGGTCCGTTCTTGCTGTCCTTTGAGGTATCTCATCACCACGTGGTCACAGGGCGCGGCGGTGGTGTTGTTTATGCGAATCACCCCCCTTTTCCTCAGCTAACATCGTCGTCGAGTCACGATGGGTCTTCTTCTTCTTCCTCGGGCGGTTTAGTCGCTGACGAGTTTTTAAAATGGTTGGGGCTATGTTGGCGGTTTATACTGTCAAACTGATTTTTCTACCCATTCTTCAAACGCCAGTTTATTCGTCATGGACGCTGCTATCCATGCTTTAAACGCCAGTTTATTCATCAAACGCCAGCTTATAACTAGGCGTTTGGCCCCCAATGCGTCTTTTCGCTGCCCTTCTCTGCCCTTATCGGTTTACTGTATTCTTCGTCTCGTCTCGTCTCGTCTGCCCATTTGAGGCCTGTGTGTCCTGTGTGTTTTCAAATTCGGGTCTCATTCTCCTCCCGTGTTCGGCCCTCAGTGTAGTAATGGACGTCCTTGGTGTTGAGTAGCGTGGGGAGCGAGAAGAGAGCCCACCATGAGGCCAGGGCACGAGAACAAGAGGCAGGAGGCCAAAGGCCAAGCGATAAGAGGCAAGAGCAAGAGAGCGATCACTACCGATGGGCCTACAATGATACCCGGTTCTTTATTCCTTATCTGCGCGCCAAATCAGGTCAGTCCTTTGTCTAACTTTTGGTGGGCTCGTTTAAAATGATTACAGCCATTTACTCTAACGACTTCTGGGGTGGTTGTCTCCGTGCTTAATGGCTTCCATGTCCTGGCTGTTTGTTATTTATGAAATGTAATTGTCCTCATCCTGGCTTGATGGCTACTGTGAGCTGTTACCGATTATATATGCAGAAACCTAATGGCCTCGATTAGGCCCATTCTAACCTGATCTGTTCCAAGGTGAATGAATGCATATTCTGTGTTTGCTTAGCTGTCTGGCTCCACAAAGTCTCTTCACAGATTCATTCATTTTTGGTTTCGTTTCAAGTTTTGAAAAGTGCCTGCCTTTTTGCAGGGCCTTGCTTTTAAAATCCTGTACTTTTGGTCACGAGGTTGCAGAAGCCATTTTGGGTACCCTTTTTAACAACTTGTCCACACAGGGTCCCTTTATCCATAACTTTTGGGGAATGTGGGAATTTTGAGAACCCTACACATAAGGACATGAACTCCACTTATGGGAGTGACTGGTCACCACTGAGCCTGAGAAGGTACCTATGTCAGGCCCAAATTTTCTCTCATCAAAATGCCTAGAACCTAAACCCTAATTCCATCCCTCTCCTTGGCTGTTTGCTCAGATAATTCTGTTTCGGTGTCCTACCTGATCATGACTTGAGCTTCAAGCACCAGATCCCATCAATCAGCAAGACTATACATTTCCACCTCTACAACATGGCTGGCTTCCTCACCTCTGCTGCTGTTGACCTCCTTATCCACATCTCTCTGCTCTGCTTCTCAAATTCTTAGTGGCCTCCTGATTTTCACACTGCATAACATCCAATTCATCCAAAACTCTGTAACTCACATCCTGCACCAGTTTGGCTTAATATACTCCTGTCTTTGCCAATCACTATAGACTCCCTATCACTCAAGAACATTTGTTGTTGTTACTCATTCACATGAAATTTATTGCTAAGTGTCAGCTGTGGTTCATTGGTAGCACTCTCACCTCTGAACAAAGAAGGTTGTTGCTTCTAAATCCCACTCCAGAGACTTGAGCCCATTATCCAGGCTGACACTCCAGAGCAGTACTGAGGGAGAGTTGTGAGGGAGTGCTGTACTGTTTGAAGTGTGGTCTTTCAGACGAAACGTTAAACCGAGGCCCAGTCTGCCCACTCAGGTGGATGTAAAAAATCCCATGCCACTATTTTGAAGAAGAGCAGAGGAACTCTCCCGATATCCTGGCCAGTATTTATCTCCCACCAACATCACTAAAACAGATGATCTGGTCATTATCACATTGCTGTTTGTGGGAGCTTGCTGTGCACAAATTAGCTGCTGCGTTTCCCTACAGTGACTAAACTTCAAAAGTACTTCATTGGCTGTAAGGTGCTTTGGGACGTCCTGAAGTCTTCCTTTTTTCTTTTTCTTTGTCAGCTATTTTAATGGAAATATTAAGTCGTCAAGTGTCAGTCCACTATTATTGCCAAAAACCATGTCTAGGCTTAAGTATATACTTGTATTGCAAGCAGGAACAACAATTTTCATTTATATCGCACCTTTAGTGTAGCAATTGACTAGAGGGGAGGAAAACTGGAAACCCAGCTGGAGTAGGAGAAGATTTGAGGAGGCGACTGAAGGCGTAGCAGTAGACACAGACTTTAAAAAGGATTTTGAAAATAAGTGTTTGGAGGTGTATAAAATTATGAGGGGCATAGATGAAGTGGATAGAAAGGACCTATTTCCCTTAGCAGAGGGGTCAAAAACCAGGGGGCACAGATTTAAAGTAATTGGGGGAAGGTTTAGAGGGGATTTGAGGGGAAATTTCTTCACCCAGAGGGTTGTGGGGGTTTGGAACTCACTGCCTGAAAGGGTGGTAGAGGCATGAATCCCAACCACATTTAAAAAGTGCTTGGATGTGCACTTGGGATGCTCTAACCTGCAGGGCAATGGACCAAGAGCTGGGAAGTGGGATTAGGCTGGATCGCTCTTTGTTGGCCAGCGCGGACACGATGGGCCGAAATGGCCTCCTTACGAGCTGTAACTTTCTATGATTCTATGATTCTATGGAAGGCAGACAATTCCAGAATGCAGGGCTCAGCCTTTCAAATATATTGGCTGCTAATATTGGCAATAGTCATTTGTAGGCTTTGTTCTTGAAAATATCCTGAAAAAAGTACAAAATAAAACGACATTCAAGAGTTAAAGGAGAAATTAAATATAGGTAGAAACATGGGTTTCAGTATGTCAGAGAATTTTTCTCAATATAGGTAGATCACCAGCTGATAGAAGATATTTGTAGTATTACAGGTATCTTTCCTCGATGGTAAAATTTGTTATAAGGGATAGACAATTCTCACTCAAGCCGTTTGCATCCTTTGAATCTGGCTTTATTCCTCATGGAGCTGTGAACTGAATGTGCACTCAGTCAGCCAGCAACATTATAGGGAAGAACGCAATAACCCTGAGCAAAAAATCTAGGTGAACATTACCTTTCTGCTTTAAGCAGAAGCAGTTCTACAATGCCCCATGTCTCCTGGCGGTAGGAAAAAATGATGCCGCTTTTGAACAATCAAACAGGCAACATGGTAGACTCAGGAGAGAAATGAAAGTGAGGAGATAAGTGGAGAAACAAAAGAGAGAGAAAGAGCAAGAAACAAGAATGGAGGAGAAAGAGATTGCAACAGGAGTGAAGGAGGAGAGAGGGAGAGAGAGAGAGAGAATTCTGTAGACTATCTACAACAACAACTTACATTTATATAGCTCCTGTAACATAATAAAACATCCAAGGTGCTTCATAGGAGCGTTATCAAACAAAATTTGACGCCGAGCCAGATAAGGAGATATTAAGACAGCTTTGTCAAAGAGGTAGGTTTTAAGGAGTGCGGAGAGAGAGGTAGAGAGGCAGAGAGGTTTGGGGAGGGAATTTCAGAGTTTCGGACCTAGACAGCTGAAGGCACGGTAATGGTGGAGCAATGAAAATTGGGGATGTGCTAAAGGCCAATATTGGAGGAGAGCAGAGACCTCGGAGGGTTGTAGGGCTGGAGCAGGTTACAGAGAGAGGGACGGGCAAGGCCATGGAGGGATTTGAAAACAAGGAATGAAAGGCTAAGTTTTACTTAATTGAGAATTACTTAATTAGATAGGTTTGCTTAAAATGATCAAGAACAACTATTGGATCATGCATGCCTTGCTTGCGCAGGACACGCATTTTAGGTAGGGTATTGTGGGGTATGCATGTGATTGGGCCTAACTTCACAAAGCAGTGCAAAAAACCTACTTTGTTATTATTTTGCCCCCGGTTCTGCTTTCAAGTTTCATCACATTTTATTAAAAACCTAAATTTTAATTCTACTGGACTGGACTATTATCCATAAAATTAACATTGGTTTTTAAATCATGGAATCATACAGCACAGAAGAAGGCCAAATTGGAACAGCCTTCCCTGAGCCAGCTCTTTGAAAAAGCTATCCAATTAGTTGCACTCCCCCTGCACTTTCCCCATAACCCTTCATATGCTTATGAAGCCAATTTCTTTCGTCTGCCTAAGCTATGATACTGGAGTCTACAGTACGTTAGATTGCAAAGTGCCATGGCAGCATTCAATGACTTTACACTTTTATAAAACAAACCTTGAGGATCTTGGTACCGCATGTGTGCGAGAGTTAGAAGCTGCAGTGTACACTTGTTCCTTACACTTATAGTACTGCGCGTAGTTCTGGTCTCCATATTAAAAAAAGATATAGAGGCATTGGAGAAGGAGTAAGTAAGATTTACAAGGCTGATGCCACAACTGAGAGGTTACAACTTATCAGCAGAGATTGAACAGGCTGTATCTCTTTTCTCTATAAAAAAGAGGGCTGGGGGGTGACCCAATAGAGGTCTTTAAAATTATGAAGGGGTTTGATAGGGAAGCTGTAGAGAAGATGTTTCCACTTGTGGGGGAGACCACTTGTATGGTCAAAAATATAAGATAGTCACTAATAAATCCAAAAGGAATTCAGTAGATACATCTTTACCCAGAGAGTGGTGAGAATGCGGAGCTTGCTACCACATTGAGTGGTTGAGGTAAAGAGCATAGAGGCCTTTAAGGGGAAACTACATAAGTACATGAGGGAGAAAGAGAGAGGGAGAAAGGAATCGAAGCTGATAGGGTTAGATGAAGTCGGACAGGAGGAGGCTTTTGTACAGCATAAACACCAGGAGAGACCAGCTGGGCTGAATGGCCTGTTTTTGTGCTGTAATTCTATGTATTTCTATGTAATTCCTTATAATTGTGTCTGAAATTTAAGTGAGGGACCAGAAGTAGGATTTGGCTGCTCCTTGCACTTCCCCAAAGTCATAATGCGCAATTTTCCCATTGGAGGCGGATTGGAGGCGGGTTTCGGTTTGGGTGGGTTCCAAACACGCCTCCACTGTCAGGTGGGAAAAATTTGCGATTTTCCCCTAATTGGCCAGTTACTTTCAGAGGTGTGGGTTCCCCTGGGCTAATTAGTCATTTGGGACTGAAACTCGCCTCTGCTGATGTCACATATCCAGTTTCATTTAAGGGCTGCTTGCTGCCTTGGTCAATTCTTGGTCGATGGTCCACCACCTCCAAACTTTTATCCCCTTGAAGAATGGACAACTCCAAGGCAAGGGCCTCCCCGAGGTTCTCGGATGAGGCGCTGGGTATGCTGGTTGAGGGGGCGAGAGCTAGCAGGGTGGTGCTTTTCCCCTCATCTGGGAGGAAGAGGCCTCCCAAAGAAACCAAGGCTGTGTGGGTCCAGCTGGCAAGGGATATAACCTCCAGATCTGTGTGCAGATTGGGTGATTGTTTCTGTTTATTGATGAAATGCTATGCCTGTGTGAATGTATCAAAATTAAGTGATGGTAAACTGTTGGCGTGATGGCATCTGTTATTTCGGCTTAGGCAGTTCCACATTGCGGGCTCCACGACACTTGCGTGGTCAGGTTGGTGGTCAGAGTGAAAGGAGGCCAGAGAGTCATATCCATTGCCTATCAATTGTTAAGAAGGAGCCAAGCACATGTGCCACAATGGGCAACCTATGCAAATCTGAAAAGAATTAGTGCATCCCTTGCATCACGGGCAGCCATGTGCTCGTGTGCTGCCGCTGTTGCTGGTCAATACGCTGCTGCTCGGTCCTCCTCCTCCTCCTCCACCTCCTCATCTGAGGAGGCTATGAACTGAGCCACTTGCTCATTAGGAAGCTGCAAGCCATGACACTGTGCCATTCTGGAGACACTGGCTGCTGAATACTGCAGGGCAAGGCATTGCAATCGCATCTTCAGCAAGCCAATGGTTTGCTTGATGATGGACCTGTTCAAAATGTGACTGGCGTTGTAGCACTCCTCAGACTTGTTAGCTTCTCTCCTGATCGGTGTCATTAGCCACTTCTTCAGGGGGTAGCCCTTGTCACCAAGGAGCCATCCATTAAGTTGGTTTGGCGGATTGAAGAGCGGAGGAACACTAGAGTTCCACAGGATGAAAGAGTCATGGCAACTACCACAGAGCTTGGCGCAAACATGCAAAATCTCCTTCTTGTAGTTACACACCAGCTGTACGTTGAGGGAGTGGAAGCCCTTGCGGTTGACAAAGATAGCTGGGTTTTGATGGGGTGCCCTAAGGGCCACATGTGTGCAGTCTATGACACTCTGCACCATTGGCAAGCCTGCCATATTTGCAAAGCCAACTGAACGCGCGGTTACACTTGCTTGATCCCTTGAGAAGTGGATGTAATTGTGCACTTTTGCTAACAGGGCATCGGTAACCTGCATGATGCAACTGTGGGCAGCCGACTGGGAGATGCACTGATGTCTGCTGATGACCCCTGGAAGGACCCTGAAGCAAAAAAATTGAGTGTGGTGGTGACTTTGACAGCCACTGGTAAGGGGTGTCCACCCGCTCCTCTGGGCTCCAGCTGTTGGTGCAGCAGTGCGCAGATCTCTCCGACAACCTCTCGTGAAAGTCTCAGGCTCCTTTGACACTGCAGCTCAGTCATGTTGAGGTAGCTCATCCTCTGTCTGTAAACCCTGAAAGGGGGGTACTTCCTGCGGTGATGTGCTTCAATGCGCTGGTGCCTTCTGCTCTCTGCAGCATCAACTGGATGAGCAGAAGGTTCGGGCTCCTACTGCTGTTGCTGCTGAGCTGCCTGGTTCTGCTGCTGCTGTGGCTGCTCCTCTTCCAAATCTGAGGTCCATGGTGAAAGGAAATAAATGGTTCCCATGCTGCTGGCATATACCACCGTTGGGGAAGTGCTCAATCCAAGCGGGGAGAGGGTCTTCCAAGGAGGTTCCACAGTTGAGAGATAGAAGCTGCAGCACATCCAACTTCGGTAGGCCTGCTAAAAGTGCTGAAAGACCTGTGGAACAAAAATTCTGCCACCTGCAACTGCTCCCTGATGAAAGCTCCGTTTTAATGGTGAAGCTGCAGCTGTGAGGAGGCCACCCACTTGTCAACCCACCAGGATTAGCTGGCGTGGTTTAGGAGGGTCGTGCAACATGCACAAAATGTGACAAAATAACAAAGGTCTGTCAAAATAGGATTATAGAGGCCCTTAACTACTAATTAAGGCTCTTAACTACCTCTCCCGACTGATGGAGGTGGGACCGAATCGCACCCATCAAACCCTCCAACGGCAAAATTGCGCGGAGGCGGGTTGGAGGCAGGTTCTGAACCCGCCCTCACATTTTGCGATTTTGCCAACTGTCCCGCCTTCAAACCCGCCTTTTAGGGGCTGGGAAAATCGCCCACTTAGACACGGTGGGCTCGATTTGCCAGGCCTGAGGAGGTTGGATTGGAGGCATGTGAGGAGTTAAAATCGCAAAACTGGCGGTCGGGCCCGATCCCGCCTCCATCCCACCTCTGAGCAATTTTCCCACATGCGTGTCTTCTGACCTCATCTCCATCCCACCTCCAAGAGGTGGGATTGGCCCTTAAGACCCTTAACAACCAGTTAAGTGCCTCTATTATCCCATTTTGAGAGGCCTTTCTGATTTTAACAGTTTTCCCATGTACTGTATGCCTCCTCTGAGAAACGCCAGTGAAACCTGGTGGCAGCACAAGTGGATTGCTTACTAACAGCTGCAGCTCCACCATTAAAAAGGAGTTTTCACCAATCATCATTTGCAGGTGGCAGAACTTTCTTTTCTCAGGTCTGGGGGAACTTTTAACAGGCCTACTCATTGTTGTGGAACTTCAGAGCCTGACACCTATCTCCAGTGAGACCTCCTGGGAAACCCCTTTCCCCACCTTGAATGAGCGCTTCCTCAACTGAGGTATATACCAGAAGAATGGTGACCATTTATTTCCTTTCTTCCTGGACATCAGATTCGGATGAAGACCAGCCGCGGCAGCAGCAGAACCCTGAACAACAGCAGCACCAACTGCAGGAGCAACAGCAGGAGCTCCAAGCTGCTGCTCACCCACCTGAAGCTGCACAGGCCAGAAGGCACCAGCGCATGACCACATTGCTGCCCGGGATGCAAGGGACACACTCATCCTGGCCAGATTTGCTTAGCCTGCACAATCAAACACTTTTGCCTCGCACATTCTTATCAGACCATCGACAATGGCCAAGAATCTGCGGATTCCAATCATTCTGACCACAATACTGACAATTGCAAGTTGCCCTAAGCCCTCAATGTGGAAGTCCCATTTGCAAAATGACACACGCCACAACTGCAACAGTTTGCTATCAGAATTTTTTATGACAATAAGCAAGTGATGGCATTTTAAAAATAAACACATGTCACCCAAGTGACTACCCTTGTGACTACTTGTGCATTATCTTCCTCTTACGCATGCTCCTACGTGGTGCTTCCCCTGTGGCTTTAGCAGATGTGAAGGCCCCTTGCTCATTTTCTTGCTGCTCCTGTCACGACACCTTTGGTGGGCGTCCTCTAGGGTTGCGAACCTATGAGGGCTCGGCAACAGTCTGCTGCTCCTGCGGCTGTGCAGGGGCTGAGGCCTCTATCTCAGTTGGGTGAGGACTCTGGTGGGGCTCTGCACTGGCATGGTCATGTGAGCAATTGGAGAGGAGCCCCCACTTCCATGTTGTATGCCACCAACTTCCCTCTCATGGGTCAGCCCCACTTCAGAGCTAGCAAGTGGCTTGCCAGCACCTTGCTGCAATTCAGGGGGGCCATGAGGATCCATTTCTGTACTGGAAGTCCTACTCCAGAGGACTTGCCTGAAGGTCTGGTTTGTTTGCTCAATAGCTGACCATTGCTCCTCAAGAGATGTCAGTCTATTCTGAACAATATCCATTTTTTCACGACCCTGGCGACTAAGATCCTCCATGGCCATAGCCATCCTCTCCTCTATGGTAGCCATCCTTTCCATGGAGGTTGCCATCCTTTCCATGGTGATGCGTTCATGCACCGATGCCTCCACAGAGGCTCTGCTCATGTTAGCGATGGACTCCTCCATTTGCTCCACACTCACAGCGACCCTGGAGACAAAACCTGCCAGAGACTCCTGCACCTCTTCCTGGAGTTCCAGCACCAATCTCCTTCTGGATGGACCCGGAGGCAGAGGGTCGACATGCAGCTGAGCCGAGCTGGCAGAGTCCTGCACCCTCTGACTAGGAGTCTCTGCTGCTGTCCCTGTCTCCACCATCTGCTGATGCTCACCTGTGAGCTGTGATAGTGCAGGGTTGTCACCTGGTTTATCTCGCGAAAGTACCACCGAGGTGTCTTCGCTAGTGCTGGGTGCGCTGAATTCTGCTGAAGCTGTGCCCTCAGAGGTTGCAGCTTCCTCTGAGGTGTCTGTAATGATCAGCAACATGTCATTCTAGAATGGTACACTAGGTGGAGCTGTATGTATATAAGAGTGGGCTACCCATGATGCACTAGGCTACCCACAAGGCAGTAGTCAAGATGGATGCTGTATACTAGTCCACATGGCTGAATAAAGTGACTAGCTCAAGCTAGCTGTTCATAATAAGAATGTCTATTTATTTATGAACATAACATGGTACCAGTATTGGAAAAATCTGCTGAATATTTTGAAACATGACATGGAGCATTTGAAGCCACCAGAGGGTTAGGAACTCATGGGGAATGTTGACTGCAATTGGCGGACTTTCAAACAACAATTCAATCTCTACATTGTTGCCATCGGGTTCGGTACGATGCCAGATGCAAGGAAAATAGCGTTGCTGCTTATGGTTGCAGGCCCACAGGCGATAGAGGTATTTAATATGTTTGTATTTGATCAAGAGGAGGACAGAGAAAAACTGGACGATGTGCTAAAGAAATTTGATACACATTGTTCTCCCAAAAAGAATCAGACCTATGAGAGATACATGTTCCGTTCACGGACACAGCAGCAAAATGAGATTTTTGATAGCTTTGTGACTGATCTGAAACTGAAAGCACAGACATGTAATTTCTCTGAACTGAAATCATCCATGATTTGTGACCAGATTGTGTTTGGTATTCATGATAAAAAGGTCAGGGAACGTTTGTTGAGAGAAACCGAACTAACATTGGAGAATGCTTTGAAGATATGCCATGCCAGTGAGCTAGCTCAGAATCACGTTAAGACTTTCAGTGAAATTAATAATAATGCGACTGTAATGAGTGACTGTGCTGCTGTCGGTGCTGTATCCTACAAGGGGAAGAAACATGGGCAGAACAGAAATGAAAAGCAATCGGAGGAAGGAATTTTTAATTGTAAATGCTATGGTTACAAACACCAGTTACGACAATGCCCAGCGTTTGGAAAAATGTGCACAAAATATTATGGATTTGCCAAACAATGCTTTTCAAAAGTAAAAACAAAGAAAGGGCAACAAGTCAATGTGATTGAGGACACTGATTTGATTGAGACATTTGTTGTACGAATGGTGTCATGTGACAATATCGAAAAGGATACAGAAAATGTGCAGCCCTCAGGAATGGACAATGCTGAACATAAAGTTAATGCAGTAAAAGAGGACAAATGGATGATGTCACTGCAGGTAAATGGAGCATTAGTTACATTGAAACAAGACACTGGGGCAAAAGCAAACTTAATCAGTATGAGTGACATTAACAATATGAAAGAAAAGCCCAAAATACAGAAAAAGTCAGTACTACTGAAGAACTATAATGGACAGAAAATAGATAGCTTAGTTGTATGCACACTTAAAGTGACAGTCAAAGACAAAGTGCATCATCTTATGTTTTCTGTTGTGGCTGAAGGACTTGATCCACTACTAGGTGACAAAGCTTATGAGGGCTTAGAACTGGTCAAGAGAGTCTACCGTATAAACTGTGCCATAAGCAGACCAGATGACTCGGTGGATTCTGTAGTGAGTAATTTCCAGGATGTGTTCAAAGGATTTGGAGTTCTAGCATTCACTTACAAGATCCAGCTAAAGGAGCATTCTCAGCCAGTGGTACATGCTACACGGAGAGTTTCAGCACCCCTGCGTGACCGGCTCAAGAAAGAACTGGACAGAATGACCACACTAGGAGTAATCAGGAAAGTCGAAGAGCCAACAGACTGGGTTAACTCCATGGTATGTGTAAAGAAAAAGAACAATGATCTAAGAATATGCATGGATCCAAAGGGCTTAAATGCAAACATAAAACGTGAACACTACCAGATTCCCAAGCGAGAAGAAATCACCAGTGAAATGTCAGGTGCCAGATACTTCACAAAGCTCGATGCCTCACAAGGATTTTGGCAACTAAAACTGGATGAAGAGAGCACCAAATACTGTACGTTCAACACACCATTTGGCAGGTATTGTTTCCTCAGAATGCCTTTCGGGATAATATCTGCATCTGAAATCTTTCATAGAGCGATGGAACACATAATTGAAGGTCTGGAAGGAGTTCGGGTCTATGTTGATGACATCATCATCTGGGGCTCCACACTGAAAGAACACAATGAGAGACTGACTAAAGTGCTACAGAGTGCTGTGGCATTGATTGCTGCTAGAGTTTGGTAATTGGCAGAGTTCGGGCAAGTGGGAGGTGAGGGTGTGTTTTTTGCTCTGTTTTGTTCCCCACTCCCAGGCTTAGAAAGCACTGCAGAAGCGGAGCAGCGAGATGAGTCAACCAAACAGGCCCCACAGACAGTATTCAAGGAGGAGGTTCGTGATCAGCTGGTTGGTTGGTTTTCTTCCTTCTCTTTTATACCTTTAAGTTGGTAAGTCCTATTGAATAGTGGTGTAATATTATCATCTATATCGGGGCAGAGGGTCTTCATAACTAATAATAAGAAATTTAATTAATTACATAGATATGGGTGAACAGGTGATGTGTCACTGTTGCGAAATGTGGGAGCTGGTGGACCCCATTGAGGCTCACGGTGATTACATTTGCGATAAGTGTTTGCTGCTGGAAGAACTCAAGCTCCATGTTAAAGAGCTTGAGACCGAGCTTTAGACACTGCGACACATCAGGGAGGGGGAGAAGTTCCTGGACTCTATATTTCAGGAGGTGGTCACACCTATGAAATTAATTAATGCAGATGTAGTCCGTGGTCAGGGTCAGGATGGTGTGACTAAGAGTGAGGCAGGTACAGGGATCCAGGAGGTAGTGTTGAAGGAGCCGCAGCCCTTGCTCTTGTCAAGTAGGATCGAGGTTCTTACTCCCTGTGAGGGCGGGAGCGGGGACTGCAGGGAGGATGAGCAACCTGACCACAGCACTGTGGTACAGGGGGCCATTCAAGTGGAGGGAGTAAAAAGAAATGTTGTAGTGGTAGGGGATAGTATCATTAGGGGGATAGATAGGGTTCTCTGCAGTCAAGAGCGGGAGTCCCGAAGGCTGTGTTGCCTGCCCGGTGCCAGGGTTAAGGACATCTCTTCTGGGTTGGAAAGAAACTTGGAGTGGGAGGGGGAGGATCCAGTTGTCATGGTCCATGTTGGTACAAACGACGTAGATAGGACAAGGAAGACGGTTCTGTTAAAGGAGTATGAGTAGCTAGGGGTCAAATTAAAAAACAGAACCTCAAGGGTAATAATCTCTGGGTTATTACCTGAGCCACAAGTGAATTTGGCTAGGATAAATAAAATTAAAGAGTTAAATGCGTGGCTCAAAGACTGGTGTGGGAGAAATGGGTTTTGCTTCTTGGGACACTGGCAAAAGTACTGGGACAGGAGGGAGCTGTTCCATTGGGATGGACTCCACTTGGCAAGTGCTGGGACTAGAGTCCTGGTGAATCATATAACTAGGGCTGTAGAGAGGGCTTTAAAATAATTGGAGGGGGGGAGGTTTCTAGAGAGCAAATAATAGAAATGACAACGGAGAAGGTCATAGACTTAGGTAGCAGTGGGGGAATTAAAAAACAGAACGTGTCAGGAAGGGACAGAAGGTATGGAGTAAAAGGTAAAGTACTAAAAGGGGAAAAAACAGGAACTAAGTGTCACAAAACATATTTGAAATTTCTTTATCTGAATGCACGTAGCATTCATAACAAAATGAATGAGTTAATGGCACAAATAACTAAATATGGGTATGATCTTGTGGCCATTACAGAAACATGGCTGCAGGGTGACCGTGACTGGGAATTAAACATACCAGGTTATTTAACAATCAGGAAGGACAGGCAGGAAGGGAGGGGAGGTGGAGTGGCTATGTTAATAAAGGAAGGAATCACTATAATACAGAGAAATGATATTGGGTCAAAGGCGCAGGATAGTGAAACAGTTTGGGTGGAGATAAGGAATAATAACGGGATAAAAACACTAGTGGGCATAGTCTATAGGCCTCCAAAGAGTTTCAACTCTGTTGGATGGAGTATTAATCAGGAAATAGTTGAGGCTCGTAATAAGGGAATAGCTATAATTATCGGGGATATTAACTATCATATTAACTGGACAAATCAAATTGGGCAGAGCCACCTTGAGGATGAGTTCATTTAGTGTATTAGGGATGGGTTTCTTGAGCAGTATGTAACTGAACCGACCAGGGGGCAAGCAACCTTAGATTTGGTCCTGTGTAATGAGACAGGATTAATTAAAAATGTCCTAGTAAAGGATTCCCTTGGAATGAGTGACTATAACGTGGTTGAATTCCATATTCAATTAGAGGGTGAGAAGGTTGGATCTCAAACAAGCATGCTGAGCTTGAATAAAGGAGACTATGAATGTATGAGAGTGGAATTGATTAGAGTGGACTGGGAAAATAGATTAAAGGGTAAGACGGTACATGAACAGTGGTGTACATTTAAGGGGTTATTTTACAACTTCCAAAAAATATATATTCCGCTGAGGAAAGAAGGGTGTAAAAGAAAAGATAGCCATCCATGGCTAAGTAAAGGAATTAAGGATAGTATCCGACTAAAAACAAGGGCATATAAGGTAGCCAAATCTAGTGGGAGGATAGAAGATTGGGAAGTCTTTAAAAGACAGCAAAAAATAACTGAAAGATTGATTAAGAAAGGGAAGATAGATTATGAAAGTAAATTAGCAAAAAATATAAAAACAGATAGCAAAAGTTTCTATAGTTATATAAAAAGAAAAAGGGTGGCTAAAGTAAATGTTGGTCCCTTAGAGGATGAGACCGGGAAATTAATGGTGGGAAACATGGAGATGGCAAAAATGCTGACCAAATATTTTGTATCAGTCTTTATGGTAGAGGACACTAAGAATGTCCCAACACTGGACAAACAGGGGGCTCTAGGGGGGGGAGGAGCTAAATATGATTAAAATCACTAAGGAAGTGGTACTTGGTAAAATAATGGGACTCAAGGTGGATAAATCCCCTGGACCTGATGGCTTACATCCTAGGGTCTTGAGGGAAGTGGCGTTAGGGATTGTGGATGCATTGGTAATAATTTTCCAAAACTCCCTGGACTCAGCAAAGGTCCCAGAAGATTGGAAAACTGCTAATGTAACACCCTTATTTAAAAAGGGTAGTAGGCAGAAGGCTGGAAACTATAGACCTGTTAGCCTAACATCTGTGGTTGGTAAAATTTTAGAGTCCATTATTAAGGAGACAGTAACGGGACATTTGGATAAACATAATTTAATAGGACAAACACAGCATGGTTTCATGAAGGGGAAGTCATGTTTGACAAATTTGCTTGAGTTCTTTGAGGAAGTAACATACAGGGTGGATAAAGGGGAACCAGTGGACGTAGTGTATTTAGACTTCCAAAAGGCATTTGACAAGGTGCCACACAAAAGATTATTGCTCAAGATAAAAAATCACGGGATTGGGGGTAATATTCTGGCGTGGGTGGAGTATTGGCTCTCTAACAGAAAGCAGAGAGTTGGGATAAATGGTTCGTTCTCAGACTGGCAATCAGTAACTAGTGGTGTTCCGCAGGGGTCAGTGCTGGGTCCCCAACTCTTTACAATCTATATTAACGATTTGGTGGAGGGGACCGAGTGTAACATATCAAAGTTTGCAGATGATACAAAGATGGGAGGGAAAGTAGTGATTGAGGAGGACATAAAAAACCTGCAAAGGGACATAGACAGGCTAAGTAAGTGGGCAGAGATTTGGCAGATGGAATACAATACTGGAAAGTGTGAGGTTATGCACTTTGGCAGGAAAAATCATAGAGCAAGTTATTATCTTAATGGCAAGAAACTGGAAAGTACTGTAGTACAAAGCGATCTGGGGGTCCTGGTGCACGAAACTCAAACAGTTAGTATGCAGGTGCAGCAAGTGATCAAGAAGGCCAATGGAATGTTGGCTTTTATTGCCAGGGGGATAGAATATAAAAACAGGGAGGTATTGCTGCAGTTGTACAAGGTATTGGTGAGACCGCACCTGGAATACTGCATACAGTTTTGGTGTCCATACTTAAGAAAAGACATACTTGCTCTCGAGTCAGTACAAAGAAGGTTCACTCGGTTAATCCCGGGGATGAGGGGGTGGTCATATGAGGAGAGGTTGAGTAGATTGGGACTCTACTCATTGGAGTTCAGAAGAATGAGAGGCGATCTTATTGAAACATATAAGATTGTAAAGGGGCTTGATCGGGTGGATGCAGTGAGGATGTTCCCAATGATGGGTGAAACTAGAACTAGTGGGCATAATCTTAGAATAAGGGGCTGCTCTTTCAAAACTGAGATGAGGAGAAACTTCTTCACTCAGAGGGTGGTAGGTTTGTGGAATTTGCTGCCCCAGAAAGCTGTGGAAGCTACATCATTAAATAAATTTAAAACAGAAATAGATAGTTTCCTAGAAGTAAAGGGAATTAAGGGTTACAGGGAGCGGGCAGGAAATTGGACATGAATCTAGGTTCGGAATGGTCATGGCCCTGTGGGTAGTGGAGTGGGCCCAGGGGCCGTGTAGCCTGGTTCTGCTCCTACTTCTTGTGTTCTAATTCTGTGTTAGATTTCAGGAGATGGTTTTATTCCTGTTCCTGGCTGGGGTGGAAATCGCCTTTACAGAAGGTAAGTACTGTAGAAAATATAGGGACAGAGTGATCTCCTGGACGAGTTTTGATCGCCTAGATGGTCGGAGAGGAATTTCCCAGATTTTTTCTCCCAAATTGGCCATTGGGTTTTTTAGCTGGTTTTTCGCCTCTCCCAGGAGATCACATGGGTTCGGGTGGATGGAGAGTGATAGAAGATTTGAGGTTAGAATCAGATCAGCCATGATCTTATTGAATGGTGGAGCAGGCTCGAGGGGCCGATTGGCCTACTCCTGCTCCTATTTCTTATGTTCTTATGTTATAAAACGCTGGAATGGATTGAAGCTCAACAAAACCAAGTGTCAGTTTGGCGTCCAGGAAGTCACTTTCCTAGGAGATAATCTATCTGATAATGGAATACAGCCAGATATGGAAAAAGTAAACACCATACTCAACATGCCCCGACCCACTGACAAAAAAGGAGTGCTATGCATCATGGGGATGATAAACTTCATTGGAAAGTTCATTCCTAACTTGTCAGCCAAGACAACCTGCCTGCGAGATCTGCTACATAAACCAAATGAGTTTGCATGGACAGAAAGCCATGAACAAGAGTGGATGAACCTTAAAACAGTGCTGACAACCACACCTGTACTCACTTTCTTTGACCCAACAAAGAGAATCAAAGTGTTAACGGATGCATCAAAAGATGGCCTAGGCGTGGTCTTGCTACAAGCAGAGGGTGAAGATTGGAAGCCTGTTGCCTATGCCTCCAGGTCTATGACTGATTCTGAGTGTTGATACGCCCAGATTGAAAAGGAATGTCTAGGCTTGGTAGTTGGACGAGAAAAGTTCCATGGCTACATATATGGACTTCCCACCTTCACAGTTGAGACAGACCACTGCCCACTGGTTGCCATCATAAAAAAAAAACCTGAATGAAATGTCTCCAAGGATTCAACGACTCATGATGAAGCTGCAAAGATATGACTTTGAACTGATCTACACACCAGGCAAACACATAGTGTTAGCAGATGCACTATCCCGAGCACCCAAAATGAGACATGTGAGCTCTACTGAGGAAGACGTGGATGTTCATGTGAGTATGGTCACTGCTGCGCTGCCCGTGTCAGACACAAAATCAAAGCAAATAGCAGAAGAAACAGTAAAAGATACAGTTTTACAAACAGTAATAGAGAATATTCATCATGGTTGGCCAAAAGGTTCCTGTCCAAAATACTATCACATCAGGTCAGAATTGAGTGTCGCAAGTGGACTATTACTAAAGCAGAACAGAATAGTCATTCCACAGGCTTTACATCAAGACATGCTCAAAAGGATTCATGAGGGACACCTCGGAATTGAAAAATGCAAAAGGAGAGCAAGAGACACTGTTTATTGGCCTGGCATAAATAAGGACATTGAGAACATGATAGGCGAATGTGAGACATCTCAGAAACACCAAAACAAACAAGCAAAGGAACCAATGATAGTAGTTGACTTACCAACAGCACCATGGCAAAAGGTTGGTATGGACCTTTTTCGTTTGAATTGGTAAAGACTATCTATTAGTGATTGACTACTATTCTAACTATCCTGAGATGGAGCTGCTCTCAAGCACCACAGCAAGCAGTGTCATAATGCATGTGAAATCCATCTTCACCAGACATGGGATTCCCAGGATTGCTGTTAGCGACAATGGTCCGTGCTTCAACTGTAAGGAGTGGCAACAGTTTCCAGCACATTATGACTTTCAACACATCACATACAGTCCCCTGTCTGCTCAGTCGAATGGTAAGGCAGAGAAAGGTGTTCAAGTTCTCAAACAGCTACTGAAGAAAGCAACAAAAAGCAAGTCTGATCCTTATCTCGCCCTGCTGAGCTACCGAGCCTCATCTTTAGACTTTGGTTCTTCACCTGCTGAACTCCTAATGGGTCGCAAGTTGTGTACCACTCTACCCTGCTGTACAAAAGAAAAGCAGAGTAAGGAACTGAGACAGAGACTTCAACTGTTAAAGTTGAAGCAGAAATCATACTATGACAAGTCATCCAAAACTCTGAAACCATTGACAAGGGATGATGTTGTCAAGATTGAGGATCCAGATGCATGGAACAGGAAAGCTACAGTTCTTGAGGAAGTAGGACCAAGGTCATACACTGTTAGAACTGAGGAAGGACAGATTCTCAGGAGGAACCGCCGTTCCTTCCTGAAAGCACAAGAAACTATCCAAGAGCAAATCGATGACAATGCCGCAACTGAATCTTGTCAGTCACCACCAGAACAATCTAACACAAACACACATACAGGCTCTCATGAAAACACATCAGACTTACCTGTGCTGAGAAGATCCACACGTGAAGTAAAAAAGCCTGATAGACTCAGTCTTCGAATACAAAGAAAACTATATTGAAAATGTATTGACTGTTGTGAAGATGTTTATGTCATTATGATTGATTGATATTGATTGATACTGATTTTGTTCAACCTCAAAGAAAGGGGGATGTAATGATCAGTAACATGTCATTCTAGAATGGTACACTAGGTGGAGCTGTATGTATATAAGAGTGGGCTACCCACGATGCACTAGGCTACCCACAAGGCAGTAGTCAAGATGGATGTTGTATACTAGTCCACATGGCTGAATAAAGTGACTAGCTCAAGCTAACTGTTCATAATAAGACTGTCCATTTAATTATGAACATAACAGTGTCTGGATGCTCAGGCTGTTCCTCCTGCATAGTGGGGACGGGCGCTTTCGATGGTCCTGTGGGGAAGTAAAGGAAAGAGTCAGAGATGTGAGGCCAAGGTTACATGCACATTGAATATTGCAGATGATCAAAAGTCAATCTGTTAGAGCATCAGAATTATTATCAGTGACTCATGCAATGTCAATGAGAGAGAAGATAAACTATTCTGTCACCAGCTTGCTCTGATGCACCCGTCTGTCCGTCCCCCACTTGCGCATCCTCCTCCGCTCCCTTAATCTCCAGGGCCGCCTCCTCCCAGGGGATGAGCTGGGCTACTGAGGGTGGCCCTCCTCCAGTCCTCACTCTTTCCCTCTTATTGTGAGCTCTCTTTTCCTACAATGAGGGAGACAAGTGTAGTTTGAGTGAGAATGAAGGAGTGAGTGTAGAGAATCCATATAATTGATGGTTAGAAGGAGACAAAGATGGAGTGAGGTGGCAATACTAAGGGCCCTCCCTGTGTGTTGTCAGTTGTGTTCATAGCATCACAGTGATAGGGAGTGTGAGGGCTGCATAGTCGAATAGTTAGGTGAATGTGACTTACGTAAGAAAACTACTGGGCACTTGGTCTGGGTATTAAACAAGGCTTTAATCAATTGTTTTTTCAACATGGAGATCTAGTTGTCCTTCACTAGTTCCTGTTAAAGAATGTCCTGAGCAAGCTGAGCCCATGCCCGAGTATTTATACTCGCCCTAGACAGCACCACCAGCAGGTCACCCAGTATTACTTCATAAGTCATTTCCACATGAATGACGAGATTCATGTCAGTGACCATAAAGAGAGAGGGAATAGGTAAGGGTGCAGGGATGTCAGTGTCAAGTGGGATGTGGAGGAAGAGGTTATCAAAGCTGAGCGCTGGCCAAGAGAGGAGATGGGGATCAGATTGAGGGTGATGGAAAAGTCATACTCACTTTTCCAGTGTGCAGAACGTCATGAAACCTCTTCCTGCACTGCAGCCAGGTTCTGCGGCACATAGACAAAGAGTTGACCTCCTGGGCCACTTGCATCCACACAGCTTTCGTCTGCTGGGGAGGCTTCTTCCTCCCTGAGGAAGGGAAGAGCACCTCCTTATTTCCTCTTGCTCCCTCCACCAGAGCTTGCAGGGTGGCGTCATCGAACCTTGGTGCAGACTTTGGCCTACTGCTGAACATATTGGCTAGAGGAATCTATCACAGCAAAGGGCATAAGGTTTGCAATCTGCAGAATAAGCACGGCTGCTTGCAGGCCTTAAATCCACCAGAGACATCCTCGGAGGTGACTTTCAGGATGGAAAGACTAAGTGGGCAGGGGGTTCCCATACGCTGGAAATCAATTGCCCAATTTGGGGAAAATCGCATATTTTTCCCACATCAAATTGGAGTCGGGTGGCTAACACAAAAAGCGGCTGACACGCACCCAGCCTGCCCCAATAGCAAAATCGAGCCCGGTCTCTCAGTGAGAAGACTGCCTTTGACTCCATGGGGGAGAAATTCGATATCGCCCTGTTTGGGGCACAATTATCAGCCGGGCGAAAATGTTTCGCGCCTGGCATTAATTATCACCTCTGACTGCAAACTTGGCTTCTATCACCCCATGGAGATGATTGGAGCGCTAATTCAGGTGATACACACCTCTCTTAAGGCACTAGCGCTGAGGAGCGAGGCACTACCTCAGAGCGCTGGCGAAGCTCATGTGATGCTAGTCAGCAATGGAGCACAGACACACTGGTGCTGGCCTGTTCTTAAAGGGGAGGGTCGATCTTGCTCGCCATCCACATCCTGCTCAATGCAGCCTTGAATCTCAGCCTGGAGACACCTGTACATCAACTCTGCTGGAAAGAACAATGGCGAGGCCCAGGGAAAGAGCTGCGAGTGCAGCCTCCATAGTCTCTTCTAAATCGATGCAAGGAAGGTCAAATCAAAATGAACTTGCAAAGTGCTGCTCACTACCCAAAACTCCTTCAAACAGCATTGAATCTCTCCAGGAGTCTGTCTTTCTCTCTCAGAATATGTGGTGCAAAAATATCACCGACAAAAAAAGGCAGGAAGCGGTCGCGTTTAAATCGTGCTCCCCCAGTCCCTTTCTGACTGCAAAGCGCTCCCCTCAACCTGTCGTTGCTAGTGGCAGGCGGTAAGGCAGGGGGTGCCACTCAATATCTGGTCCTGGGCATTACCGGGGCACTGCACGTTCAACTGACGTCACGATCTGTGGGTGCAGGAGATCGTGGCGGTAGTGTTTAGCGGTGCCGCAAAATGTCTGGACAATTTTGCGAGCGGTGTAAACATTGCCATGCCTGGGGGCTAGTTGCTACATGCCCCATTAGTGCCGTCACCAAAGGGAGATGCAAAGCAAACAAATTCCCACCTCCCCGTGGGTTTTGATGCACCAATACCAGTTTATTCTCAATTTAAAAACGTCTGACAGGAGAAGTCCTGCCCTCTCCTCAGCCTAAGTTGCATCTCTGTTGGTGATCATATCCTTTTCCTTGTGTGCTCTCTCAGTGCTTGTATCTCATGTCTGGTGACCATTCTTTGCATGCTGGTTTGACCGGTGGGGGGTGGAATGGAGAGAAATAATGCACAGGAAAAAGATTTGGGGGAAGTCACTTTTCATTCCCACCACTGAACGGATGAGCCTACAGGCAGTTGTACTGTGATTCAGTTGTACTGTGATTCAGTTGAACTGTGATTCAGTTGTATTGTGATTCAGTTATACTGTGATTCAGCTGTACTGTGATTCAATTGTACTGTGATTCAGTTGTACTGTGAGTCAGCTGTACTTTGTTTCAGTTGTACTGTGATACAGTTGTACTGTGATTCAGCTGTACTGTGATTCAGCTGTACTGTGATTCAGCTGTACCGTGATTCAGTTGTAGAGTGATTCTGTTGTACTGTGATTCAGTTGTACCGTGATTCAGTTGTACGGAGATTCAGTTGTACTGTGATTCAGTTGTATTCTGATTCAGTTGTACTGTGATTCAGTTGTACTGTGATTAAGTTGAATAGTGAATCAGTTGTACTGTGTTTCAGTTGTACCGTGATTCAGTAGTACCGTGTTTTAGTTGTACCGTGATTCAGCTGCGCTGTGATTCAGCTGTACTGTGATTCAGTTGTACTGTGATTCAGTTGTACTGTGATTCAGTTGTACTGTGATTCATTTGTACCGTGATTCAGTTGTACCAAGATACAGTTGTACAGTGATTCAGTTGTAATGTGATACAGTTGTACTGTGATTAAGTTGCACTGTGAATCAGTTGTACTGTGACTCAGTTGTACTGTGAATCAGCTGTACTGTGATTCAGTTGTACGGTGATTCAGCTGTACTGTGATTCAGCTATACTGTGATTCAGCTGTACTGTGATTCAGATATACTGTGATTCAGTTGTAGTGTGATACAGTTGTACTGTGATTCAGTTGTACCGTGGTTCAGTTGTACCGAGATTCAGTTGTACTGTGATTCAGTTCTATTGTGATTCAGTTGTACTGTGATTCAGTTGCACTGTGAATCAGTTGTACTGTGTTTCAGTTGTACCGTGATTCACTTGTACTGTGATTCAGTTGTACTGTGTTTCAGCTGTATTGTGATTCAGTTGAACTGTGATTCAATTGTAGTGTGATTCAGTTGTACTGTGATTCAGTTGTATCGTGATTCAGTTGTATCGTGATTCAAATGCACTGTGATTCAGTTGCACTTTGATTCAGTTGTACTGTGATTACGATGCACTATGAATCAGTTGTACTGTGATTCATTTCGACCGTGATCCAGTTGTACTGTGGTTCAGTTGTACCATCATTTAGTTGTACAGTGATTCAATTGTACTGTGATTCGTTTGTACTGTGATTCAGTTGTACTGTGATTCAGCTGTACTGTGATTTAGTTGTACCTGTACTGTGAATCAGCTGTACTGTGATTCATTTGTATTGTGATTCAGTTGAACTGTGATTCAGTTGTACTGTGATTCAGTTGTACTGAGATTCAGCTGTACTGTGATTCATTTGTATTGTGATTCGGTTGTACTGTGATTCAGTTGTACTGTGACTCAATTGTACTGTGATTCAGCTGTACCATGTTTCATTTGTATTGTGATTCAGTTGCACTGTGAATCAGTTGTACTGTGATTCAGTTGTACTGTGATTAATTTGTACTGTGATTCAGTTGTACTGTGATTCAGTTGTACCGTGATTCTGTTGTACCGTGATTCAGTTGTACCATGATGCATTTGTACTGTGATTCAGTTGTACTTAGATTCAACTGTACTGTGATTCAGTTGTATTGTGATTCAGTTGTACTGTGATTCAGTTGTACTGTGATTCATTTGTACTGTGATTCAGTTGTACTTTGATTCAGTTGTACTGTGATTCAGATGAACTGTGAATCAGTTTTACTCTGATTCAGTTGTTCTCTGATTTAGTTGTAATGTGATTCAGCTGTACTGTGATTCATTTGTATTGTGATTCAGATGTACTGTGAGTCAGCTGCACTGTGTTTCAGCTGTACTGTGATTCAGTTGTGCTGTGATTCAGCTGTACTGTGATTCAGGTGTACTCTGATTTAGTTGTTCTGTGATTCAGCTATACTGTGATTCATTTGTATTGTGATTCAGATGTACTGTGAGTCAGCTGCACTATGATTCAGTTGTACTGTGAATCAGTTCTGTTGTGATTCAGTTGTACTATGATTCAGTTGTACTGTGTTTAACTTGCACTGTGAATCAGTTGTACTGTGTTTCAGTTGCACTGCGATCCAGCTGTACTGTGATTCAGTTGTACTTTGATTCAGTTGTACTGTGATTCAGTTGTACTGTGATTCAGTTGTATTGTGGTTTAGTTGTACTGTGATTCATTTGTACTGTGATTCAGTTGTACTGTGATTCAGCTGTACTGTGATTCAGTTGTGCTTTGATTCAGTTGCACTGTGAATCAGTTGTACTCTGATTCAGTTGTACTGTGATTCAGCTGTACTGTGATTCAGTTGTAATGTGATTCAGTTGTACCGTGATTCAGTTGTACTGTGCTTAAGTTGCACAGTGAATCAGTTGTACTGTGTTTCATTTGTACAGTTTTTAAGTTGTACTGTGATTCAGTGGTACCATGATTCAGTTATACTGTGATTCAGCTGTACTGTGATTCAGTTGTACAGTGATTCATTTGTACTGTGATTCATTTGTACTGTGATTCAGTTGTACTGTGATTCAGCTGTACTGTGATTCAGCTGTAATCTGATTTAGTTGTACTGTGATTCAGCTGTACTCTGATTCATTTGTATTGTGATTCAGATGTACTGTGAGTCAGCTGCACTCTATTTCAGCTGTACTGTGATTCAGTTGTACTGTGATTCAGTTGTACTTTGATTCATTTGTGCTGTGATTCAGTTGCTCGGTGAATCAGTTGTACTCTGATTCAGTTTGTACCGTGAATCATTTGTACTGTGATTCAGCTGGACTGTGATTCCGTTCTACTGTGATTCAGTTGTACCGTGATTCAGTTGTACCGTGATTCAGTTGTACTTTGATTCAGTTATACTGTGAATCAGATGTATACTAATCAGTATTGCTGTGATTCAGTTGTGCATTGATTCAGTTGTACTGTGATTCTGTTGTACTGTGATTCAGCTGTACTGTGATTCAGCTGTACTGTGATTCAGCTGTACTGTGAATCAGTGGTACTGTGATTCAACTGTACTGTGATTCAGTTGTGCTGTGATTCAGTTGCACTGTGAATCAGTTGTACTGTGATTCACTTGTACTGTGATTCAGTTGTAGTGTGAATCTTTTGTACTGTGATTCTGTTGTACCGTGATTCAGTTGTACCGTGATTCAGTTGTCCTGAGATTTAGTTGTACTTTGACTCATATGTACTGTGATTCAGCGGTACTGTGATTCATTTGTACTGTGATTACGTTGCACTGTGATTCAGTTGTACAGTGATTAAGTTGTACTGTAGTTCAGTTGTACTGAGATTCAGTTGTACTGTGAGTCAGTTCTATTGTGATTCAGTTGTAATGTGATTCAGTTGTACTGTGATTAAGTTGTGCTGTGAATCTGTTGTACTGTGTTTCAGTTGCACTGTGATTCAGCTGTACTGTGATTCACTTGTTCTGTGATTCAGCTGTACTGAGATTCAGCTGGACTGTGATTCAGCTGCACTGTGATTCTGTTGTACTTTGATTCAGTTGTACAGTGATTCAGTTGTACTGTGAAGCAGTTGTACAATGATTCAGCTGTACTTTGATTCAGTTGTGCTGTGATTTAGTTGCAGTGTGAATCAGTTGTACTATGATTCAGCTGTACTGTGATTCAGTTATATTGTGATTCATTTGTACTTTGATTCAGTTGTAATGTGATTCAGTTGTACCGTGACAGTTGTACCATGATTCAGCTGTACTGAGATTCAGCTGTACTGAGATTCAGCTGTACTGTGATTGAGTTGTAATGTGATACAGTTGTATCGTGATTCAGTTGTACCTTGATTCAGTTGTACTGTGATTCATTTGTACTGTGATTCAGTTGTACTTAGATTCAGTTGTACTGTGATTCAGTTGTACTGTGAATCAGGTGTACAGTTAATCAGTTTTACTATGATTCAGTTGTGCTGTGATTCAGTTGTACTGTGATTCAGTTGTGCTGTGATTCAGTTGTACTATGATTCATTTGTACTGTGATTCAGCTGTACTGTGATTGAGTTGTACTGTGATACAGCTGTACCGTGATTCAGTTGTACTGTGATTCATTTGAACTGTGATTCAGTTGTACTTTGATTCAGTTGTACTGTGAATCAGTTGTACAGTGATTCAGTTGTACTCTGATTCAGTTGTGCTGTGATTCAGTTGCTCTGTGAATCAGTTGTACTGTGATTCAGTTTGTACTGTGAATCATTTGTACTGTGATTCATCTGTACTGTGATTCCACTATACAGTGATTCAGTAGTACCGTGATTCAGTTGTACCATAATTCAGTGGCACTTTGTTTCAGTTGTACTGAGAATCAGATGTATAGTGTATCAGTTTTACTGTGATTCAGTTGTGCTGTGCTTCAGTTGTATGGTGATTCAGTTGTACTGTGTTTCAGCTGTACTGTGATTCATCTGTACTGTGATTCAGTTGTGCTGTGATTCAGTTGCACTGTGAATCAGCTGTACTGTGATTCAGTTCTACTGTGATTCAGTTGTACTGTGATTCATATGTACTGTGATTCAGTTGTACTTTGATTCAGTTGTTCTGTGTATCAGATGTATTGTGAATCAGTTGTACTGTGATTCAGTTGTGCTGTGATTCAGTTGTACTGTGATTCAGTTGTTCTGTGATTCAGTTGTATTGTGATTAATTTGCACTGTGATTCAGTTGTACTGTGATTCATTTGTACTGTGATACAGTTGTAATGTGATTCAGTTGTACCGTGATTCAGTTGTACCGTGATTCAGTTGTACTGAGATTCAGTTGTACTGTGATACAGTTGTAATGTGATTCAGTTGTACTGTGATTCAGTTGTACTGAGATTCAGTTGTACTGTGATTCAGTTGTATTGTGATTCAGCTGTACTGTGATTCAGTTGTACTGTGATTACTTTGCACTGTGATTCAGTTGTACAGTGATTCAGTTGTACAGTGATTCAGTTGTACCGTGGTTCAGTTGTTCTGAGATTCAATTGTACTGTGATTCAGTTCTATTGTGATTCAGTTGTACTCTGATTCAGTTGTACTGTGAATAAGTTGCACTGCGAATCAGTTGTATTGTGTTTCAGTTGTACAGTGATTCAGCTGTACTGAGATTCAGTTGTACTGTGATTCAGTTCTATTGTGATTCAGTTGTACTATGATTCAGTTATACTGCGTTTAACATGCACTGCAAATCAGTTGTTCTGTGTTTCAGTTGCACTGTGATCCAGCTGTATTAAGATTCAGTTGTCCGGTGATTCAGCTGTACTGAGATTCAGCTGTACTGTGATTCAGCTGTACTGTGATTCAGTTGTACTTTGATTCAGTTGTAGTGTGATTCAGTTGTGCAGTGATTCAGTTGCACTGTGAATCAGCTGTACTGTGATTCAGTTGTACTGTGATTCAGTTGTACTGAGATTCAGTTGTACTGTGATTCAGTTCTATTGTGATTCAGTTGTACTATGATTCAGTTGTACTGTGTTTAAGTTGAACTGCGATCTAGCTGTACTATGATTCAGTTGCACTGTGATTCAGCTGTACTGAGATTCAGCTGTACTGTGAGTCAGCTGTACTGTGATTCAGTTGTACTTTGATTCAGTTGTACCGTGATTCAGTTGTACTGTGAATCAGTTGTACAATGATTCAGTTGTACTGTGATTCAGTTGTGCTGTGATTCAGTTGCACTGTGAATCAGCTGTACTGTGATTCAGTTCTACTGTGATTCAGTTGTACTGTGATTCATATGTACTGTGATTCAGTTGTACTTTGATTCAGTTGTTCTGTGAATCAGATGTATTGTGAATCAGTTGTACTGTGATTCAGTTGTGCTGTGATTCAGTTGTACTGTGATTCAGTTGTTCTGTGATTCAGTTGTATTGTGATTCAGTTGTACTGTGATTCCGTTGTTCTGTGATTCATTTGTACTGTGAATCTGTTGTACTTTGATTCAGTTGTGCTGTGAATCAGTTGTACTGTGATTCAGTTGTACTGTGATTCAGTTGTATTGTGATTCAGTTGTACTTTGATTCAGTTGTACTGTGATTCAGTTGTACTGTGATTCAGTTGTATTGTGGTTTAGTTGTACTGTGATTCAGTTGTATTGTGATTTAGTTGTACTGTGATTCATTTGTACTGTGATTCAGTTGTGCTGTGATTCAGCTGTACTGTGATTCAGGTGTACTCTGATTTAGTTGTTCTGTGATTCAGCTATACTGTGATTCATTTGTATTGTGATTCAGATGTACTGTGAGTCAGCTGCACTGTGATTCAGCTGTACTGTGATTCAGTTGTACTGTGATTCAGTTGTATTGTGATTCAGCTGTACTGTGATTCAGCTGCACTATGATTCAGTTGTACTGTGAATCAGTTCTGTTGTGAATCAGTTGTACTCTGATTCAGTTGTACTGTGATTCAGCTGTACTGTGATTCAGTTGTAATGTGATTCAGTTGTACCGTGATTCAGTTGTACTGTGCTTAAGTTGCACAGTGAATCAGTTGTACTGTGTTTCATTTGTACAGTTTTTAAGTTGTACTGTGATTCAGTGGTACCGTGATTCAGTTATACTGTGATTCAGCTGTACTGTGATTCAGTTGTACAGTGATTCATTTGTACTGTGATTCATTTGTACTGTGATTCAGTTGTACTGTGATTCAGCTGTACATTGATTCAGCTGTAATCTGATTTAGTTGTACTGTGATTCAGCTGTACTCTGATTCATTTGTATTGTGATTCAGATGTACTGTGAGTCAGCTGCACTCTATTTCAGCTGTACTGTGATTCAGTTGTACTGTGATTCAGTTGTACTTTGATTCATTTGTGCTGTGATTCAGTTGCTCGGTGAATCAGTTGTACTCTGATTCAGTTTGTACCGTGAATCATTTGTACTGTGATTCAGCTGGACTGTGATTCCGTTATACTGTGATTCAGTTGTACCGTGATTCAGTTGTACCGTGATTCAGTTGTACTTTGATTCAGTTATACTGTGAATCAGATGTATACTGAATCAGTATTGCTGTGATTCAGTTGTGCATTGATTCAGTTGTACTGTGATTCTGTTGTACTGTGATTCAGCTGTACTGTGATTCTGCTGTACTGTGATTCAGCTGTACTGTGAATCAGTGGTACTGTGATTCAACTGTACTGTGATTCAGTTGTGCTGTGATTCAGTTGCACTGTGAATCAGTTGTATTGTGATTCACTTGCACTGTGATTCAGTTGTAGTGTGAATCTTTTGTACTGTGATTCCATTGTACTGTGATTCAGTTGTACCGTGATTCAGTTGTACCGTGATTCAGTTGTCCTGAGATTTAGTTGTACTTTGACTCATATGTACTGTGATTCAACGGTACTGTGATTCATTTGTACTGTGATTACGTTGCACTGTGATTCAGTTGTACAGTGATTAAGTTGTACTGTAGTTCAGTTGTACTGAGATTCAGTTGTACTGTGAGTCAGTTCTATTGTGATTCAGTTGTAATGTGATTCAGTTGTACTGTGATTAAGTTGTGCTGTGAATCTGTTGTACTGTGTTTCAGTTGCACTGTGATTTAGCTGTACTGTGATTCACTTGTTCTGTGATTCGGCTGTACTGAGATTCAGCTGTACTGTGATTCAGCTGCACTGAGATTCTGTTGTACTTTGATTCAGTTGTACAGTGATTCAGTTGTACTGTGAAGCAGTTGTACAATGATTCAGTTGTACTTTGATTCAGTTGTGCTGTGATTCAGTTGCACTGTGAATCAGTTGTACTATGATTCAGCTGTACTGTGATTCAGTTATATTGTGATTCATTTGTACTTTGATTCAGTTGTAATGTGATTCAGTTGTACCGTGACAGTTGTACCATGATTCAGCTGTACTGAGATTCAGCTGTACTGTGATTGAGTTGTAATGTGATACAGTTGTATCGTGATTCAGTTGTACCTTGATTCAGTTGTACTGTGATTCATTTGTACTGTGATTCAGTTGTACATAGATTCAGTTGTACTGTGATTCAGTTGTACTGTGAATCAGGTGTACAGTTAATCAGTTTTACTATGATTCAGTTGTGCTGTGATTCAGTTGTACTGTGATTCAGTTGTGCTGTGATTCAGTTGTACTATGAGTCATTTGTACTGTGATTCAGCTGTACTGTGATTGAGTTGTACTGTGATACAGCTGTACCGTGATTCAGTTGTACCGTGATTCATTTGTACTGTGATTCAGTTGTACTTAGATTCAGTTGTACTGTGATTCAGTTGTATTGTGATTTAGTTGTACTGTGATTCAGTTGTACTGTGATTCATTTGAACTGTGATTCAGTTGTACTTTGATTCGGTTGTACTGTGAATCAGTTGTACAGTGATTCAGTTGTACTCTGATTCAGTTGTGCTGTGATTCAGTTGCTCTGTGAATCAGTTGTACTGTGATTCAGTTTGTACTGTGAATCATTTGTACTGTGATTCATCTGTACTGTGATTCCATTATACAACGATTCAGTAGTACCGTGATTCAGTTGTACCATAATTCAGTGGCACTTTGTTTCACTTGTACTGACAATCATTGTACTTTGATTCAGTTGTAATGTGATTCAGTTGTACCGTGACAGTTGTACCATGATTCAGCTGTACTGAGATTCAGCTGTACTGTGATTGAGTTGTAATGTGATACAGTTGTATCGTGATTCAGTTGTACCTTGATTCAGTTTTACTGTGATTCAGTTGTGCTGTGGTTCAGTTGTATGGTGATTCAGTTGTACTGTGTTTCAGCTGTACTGTGATTCATCTGTACTGTGATTCAGTTGTACTGTGATTCAGTTGCACTGTGAATCAGCTGTACTGTGATTCAGTTCTACTGTGATTCAGTTGTACTGTGATTCATATGTACTGTGATTCAGTTGTACTTTGATTCAGTTGTTCTGTGAATCAGATGTATTGTGAATCAGTTGTACTGTGATTCAGTTGTGCTGTGATTCAGTTGTACTGTGATTCAGTTGTTCTGTGATTCAGTTGTATTGTGTTTAATTTGCACAGTGAATCAGTTGTACTGTGGTTCATTTGTACTGTGATTCAGCTGTACTGTGAGTTAGTTGTACTGTGAATCAACTGTACTGTGATTCATTTGTATTGTGATTCAGTTGTACTGTGGTTCAGTTGTACTGTGACTCAATTGTACTGTGATTCAGCTGTACTATGTTTCATTTGTGTTGTGATTCAGTTGTCCTGTGATTCAGTTGTACTGTGATTCATTTGTACTGTGATTCAGCTGCACTGTGATTGAGTTGTAATGTGATACAGTTGTATCGTGATTCAGTTGTACCTTGATTCAGTTGTACTGTGATTCATTTGTACTGTGATTCAGTTGTACTTAGATTCAGTTGTACTGTGATTCAGTTGTACTGTGAATCAGGTGTACAGTTAATCAGTTTTACTATGATTCAGTTGTGCTGTGATTCAGTTGTACTGTGATTCAGTTGTACTGTGTTTCAACTGTACTGTGACTCTTCTGTACTATGATTCAGCTGTACTGTGATTCAGTGGTACTGTTATTCAGCTGTACTCTGATTCAGTTGTGCTGTGAATCAGTTGTACTGTGAATCAGATGTATAGTTAATCAGTTTTACTATGATTCAGTTGTGCTGTGATTCAGTTGTACTTTGATTCAGTTGTACTGTGTTTCAGTTGTACTGTGATTCAGCTGTACTGTGATTCAGTTGTAATGTCATTCAGTTGGACTGTGATTAAGTTGCACAGTGAATCAGTTGTACTGTGTTTCATTTGTGCAGTGTTTAAGTTGTACTGTGATTCAGTGGTACCGTGATTCAGTTATACTGTGATTGAGCTGTACTTTGATTCAGTTGTACAGTGATTCATTTGAACTGTGATTCATTTGTACTTTGATTCAGTTGTACCGTGATTCAGTTGTACCATGATTCAGTGGTACGGAGATTTAGTTGTACTGTGACTCAGTTGTATTGTGATTCAGCGGTACTGTGATTCAGTTGTATTGTGATTCAGCTGTACTGTGATTCAGTTGTACTGTGATTACTTTGCACTGTGATTCAGTTGTACAGTGATTCAGTTGTACAATGATTCAGTTGTACCGTGGTTCAGTTGTTCTGAGATTCAATTGTACTGTGATTCAGTTCTATTGTGATTCAGTTGTACTCTGATTCAGTTGTACTGTGAATAAGTTGCACTGCGAATCAGTTGTATTGTGTTTCAGTTGTACAGTGATTCAGCTGTACTGAGATTCAGTTGTACTGTGATTCAGTTCTATTGTGATTCAGTTGTACTATGATTCAGTTGTACTGCGTTTAACATGCACTGCAAATCAGTTGTTCTGTGTTTCAGTTGCACTGTGATCCAGCTGTATTAAGATTCAGTTGTCCTGTGATTCAGCTGTACTGAGATTCAGCTGTACTGTGATTCAGCTGTACTGTGATTCAGTTGTACTTTGATTCAGTTGTACCGTGATTCATTTGTACTGTGAATCAGTTGTACAATGATTCAGTTGTAGTGTGATTCAGTTGTGCAGTGATTCAGTTGCACTGTGAATCAGCTGTACTGTGATTCAGTTGTACTGTGATTCAGTTGTACTGTGATTCATTTGTACTGTGATTCAGTTGTACTTTGATTCAGTTGTTCTGTGAATCAGATGTATTGTGAATCGGTTGTACTGTGATTCAGTTGTTCTGTGATTCAGTTGTATTGTGATTAATTTGCACAGTGAATCAGTTGTACTGTGAATCATTTGTACTTTGATTCAGTTGTACTGTGATTCAGCTGTACTTTTAGTTATTTTTACTGTTAATCAGGTGTACTGTGATTCATTTGAATTGTGATTCAGTTGTACTGTGTTTCAGTTGTACTTTGATTCAGTTGTACTGACATTCAGCTGTACTGTGATTCATTTGTATTGTGATTCAGTTGTACTGTGATTCAGTTGTACTGTGACTCAATTGTACTGTGATTCAGCTGTACTATGTTTCATTTGTATTGTGATTCAGTTGTACTGTGTTTCAGTTGTACTTTGATTCAGTTGTACTGACATTCAGCTGTACTGTGATTCATTTGTATTGTGATTCAGTTGTACTGTGATTCAGTTGTACTGTGACTCAATTGTACTGTGATTCAGCTGTACTATGTTTCATTTGTATTGTGATTCAGTTGTACTGTGAATCTGTTGTACTGTGATTCAGTTGTACTGTGATTCATTTGTACTGTGATTCAGCTGCACTGTGATTCAGTTGTACAGTGATTCAGTTGTACCATGATTCAGTTGTACCGTGATTCAGTTGTACCATGATGCATTTTTACTGTGATTCAGTTGTACTTAGATTCAATTGTACTGTGATTCAGTTGGATTGTGATTCAGTTGTACTGTGATTCAGTTGTTCTGTGATTCATTTGTACTGTGATTCAGTTGTGCTTTGATTCAGTTGTACTGTGAAACAGATGAATTGTGAATCAGTTTTACTCTGATTCAGTTGTGCTGTGATTCAGTTGTACTGTGATTCAGTTGTACTGTGATTCAGTTGTATTGTGATTTAGTTGTACTGTGATTCATTTATACTGTGATTCAGTTGTACTGTGATTCCGCTGTACTGTGATTCAGTTGTGCTGTGATTCAGTTGCACTGTGAATCATTTGTACTGTGATTCAGTTGTATTGTGATTCAGCTGTACTGTGATTCATTTGTAATGTGATTCCGTTGTACCGTGATTCAATTGTACTGTGATTCAGTTGCACTGTGATTCAGTTGCACTGTGATTAAGTTGCACAGTGAATCAGTTGTACTGTGTTTCAGTTGTACAGTTTTTAATTTGTACTGTGATTCAGTGGTACCGTGATTTAGTTATACTGTGATTCAGCTGTACTGTGATTCAGTTGTACAGTGATTCATTTGTACTGTGATTCATTTGTACTGTGATTCAGTTGTACTGTGATTCAGTGGTACCGTGATTCAGATGTATTGTGATTCAGCTGTACTGTGATTCAGTTGTACTGTGATTCATTTGTACTGTGATACAGTTGTAATGTGATTCAGTTGTACCATGATTCAGTTGTACCTTGATTCAGTTGTACTGAGATTCAGTTGTACTGTGATTCTGTTGTATTGTGATTCAGCTGTACTGTGATTCAGTTGTACTGTGATTACTTTGCACTGTGATTCAGTTGTACAGTGATTCAGTTGTACAATGATTCAGTTGTACCGTGGTTCAGTTATACTGTGATTCAGCTGTACTGTGATTCAGTTGTACAGTGGTTCATTTGTACTGTGATTCATTTGTACTGTCATTCAGTTGTACTGTGATTCAGCTGTACTGTGATTCAGCTGTACTGTGATTTAGTTGTACTGTGATTCAGCTGTACTGTGATTCATTTGTATTGTGATTCAGATGTACTGTGAGTCAGCTGCACTGCATTTCAGCTGTACTGTGATTCAGTTGTAGTGTGATTCTGTTGTACTCTGATTCAGTTGTACTGTGATTCAGCTGTACTGTGATTCAATTGTGCTGTGATTCAGTTGCTCTGTGAATCAGTTGTATTGTGATTCAGTTGTACTGTGATTCAGCTGTACTGTGATGCAGTTGTACTTTGATTCAGTTGTACCGTGATTCAGTTGTACTGTGAATCAGTGGTAGTGTTTCAGTTGTACTGTGATTCAGTTGTGCTGTGATTCAGTTGCTCTGTGAATCAGTTGTACTGTGATTCAGTTCGTACTGTGAATCATTTGTACTGTGATTCAGCTGTACTGTGATTCCGTTATACTGTGATTCAGTTGTACCGTGATTCAGTTGTACCGTGATTCAGTTGTACCATGATTCAGTTGTACTTTGATTCAGTTGTACTGTGAATCAGATGTATAGTGAATCAGTTTTACTCTGATTCAGTTGTGCTGTCATTCAGTTGTAATGTGTTTTAGTTGTACCGTGATTCAGTTGTACTGTGATTCAGTTGTACTGTGATTCATTTGTAGAGTGCTTCAGTTGTACTGTGATTCAGTTGTACCGTGATTCAGTTGTACCGTGATTCAGTTGTACTGAGATTCAGTTGTACTGTGATTCAGTTGTATTGTGATTCAGCTGTACTGTGATTCAGTTGTACTGTGATTACTTTGCACTGTGATTCATTTGTACTGTGATTCAGTTGTACTGTGATTCAGCTGTACTGTGATTCAGCTGTACTCTGATTTAGTCGTACTGTGATTCAGCTGCACTGTGATTCATTTGTATTGTGATTCAGATGTGCTGTGAGTCAGCTGCACTGTGTTTCAGCTGTACTGTGATTCAGTTGTAGTGTGATTCTGTTGTACTGTGATTCAGTTGTACTGTGATTCAGCTGTACTGTGATTCAATTGTGCTGTGATTCAGTTGCTCTGTGAATCAGTTGTATTGTGATTCAGTTGTACTGTGATTCAGCTGTACTGTGATGCAGTTGTACTTTGATTCAGTTGTACCGTGATTCAGTTGTGCTGTGATTCAGTTGCTCTGTGAATCAGTGGTACAGTGATTCAGTTGTACTGTGATTCAGTTGTGCTGTGATTCAGTTGCTCTGTGAATCAGTTGTACTGTGATTCAGTTCGTACTGTGAATCATTTGTACTGTGATTCAGCTGTACTGCGATTCTGTTATACTGTGATTCAGTTGTACCATGATTCAGTTGTACCGTGATTCAGTTGTACCATGATTCAGTTGTACTTTGATTCAGTTGTATTGTGATTCTGATGCACTGTGATTCAGTTGTACTGTGATTCCTTTTTTCTGGGATTCAGCTGTACTCTGATTCAGTTGTATTTTGATTCACTTGTACCCTGATTCAGTTGTACTTTGATTCAGTTGTACTGTGAATCAGATGTATCGTGAATAATTTTTACCGTGATTCAGTTGTGCTGTGATTCAGTTTTACTGTGATTCAGTTGTACTGTGATTCAGCTGTACTGTGATTAGCTGTATTGTGATTCAGTTGTACTGTGATTCAGCTGTAGTGATTCAGTTGTACTTTGATTCAGCTGTACTGTGATTCAGTTTTACATTTATTCAGTTGTACTGTGATTCAGTTGTGCTGTGATTCAGTTGCTCTGTGAATCAGTTCTTCTGTGATTCATTTGTACTGTGATTCTGTTGCACTGTGATTCTGCTGTACTGTGATTCAGCTGTATTGTGATTCAGCTGTACTGTGATTCAGTTGTAATGTGATTCAGCTGTACTGTGATTCAGTTGTACTGTGACTAAGTTGCATAGTGAATCAGTTGTACCGTGTTTGATTTGTGCAGTGTTTCAGTTGTACTATGATTCAGTGGTACCGTGATTCAGTTATACTGTGATTCAGCTGTACTTTGATTCAGTTGTACAGTGATTCATTTGAACTGTGATTCATTTGTATTTGATTCAGTTGTACCGTGATTCATTGTACCATGATTCAGTGGTACGGAGATTTAGTTGTACTGTGAGTCAGTTGTATTGTGATTCAGCGGTACTGTGATTCAGTTGTACTGTGATTACTTTGCACTGTGATTCAGTTGTACAGTGATTCAGTTTTACAGTGGTTCAGTTGTACTGAGATTCAATTGTACTGTGATTCAGTTCTATTGTGATTCAGTTGTACTCTGATTTAGTTGTACTGTGATTAAGTTGCACTGCAAATCAGTTGTACTGTGTTTCAGTTGCACTGCAATCCAGCTGTACTATGATTCAGTTGTACTGTGATTCAGCTGTACCGTGAATCATTTGTACAATGATTCAGTTGTACTGTGATTCAGTTGTGCTGTGATTCAGTTGCACTGTGAATCAGTTGAACAGTGATTCAGTTGTACTTAGATTCAGTTGTACTGTGATTCAGTTGTATTGTGATTCAGTTGTACTGTGATTCAGTTGTACTGTGATTCATTTGTACTGTGATTCAGTTGTACTTTGATTCAGTTGTACTGTGAATCAGATGTATTGTGAATCAGTTGTACTGTGATTCAGTTGTGCTATGATTCAGTTGAACTGTGATTAAGTTGTTCTGTGATTCAGTTGTTTTGTGATTAAGTTGCACAGTGAATCAGTTGTACTGTGTTTCATTTGTACTGTGTTTCAGTTGTACTGTGATTCAGTGGTACCGTGATTCAGATGTATTGTGATTCAGCTGTACTGTGATTCAGTTGTACTGTGATTCATTTGTACTGTGATACAGTTTTAATGTGATTCAGTTGTACCGTGATTCAGTTGTACCGTGATTCAGTTGTACCGAGATTCAGTTGTACTGTGATTCAGTTGTATTGTGATTCAGCTGTACTGTGATTCAGTTGTACTGTGATTATTTTGCACTGTGATTCAGTTGTACAGTGATTCAGTTGTACAGTGATTCAGTTGCACCGTGGTTCAGTTGTTCTGAGATTCAATTGTACTGTGATTCAGTTCTATTGTGATTCAGTTGTACTCTGATTCAGTTGTACTGTGAATAAGTTGCACTGCGAATCAATTGTACTGTGTTTCAGTTGTACAGTGATTCAGCTGTACTGAGATTCAGTTGTACTGTGATTCAGTTCTATTGTGATTCAGTTGTACTATGATTCAGTTGTACTGCATTTAACATGCACTGCGAATCAGTTGTACTGTGTTTCAGTTGCACTGTGATGGAGCTGTATTAAGATTCAGTTGTACTGTGATTCAGCTGTACAGAGATTCAGCTGTACTGTCATTCAGCTGCACTGTGATTCAGTTGTACTTTGATTCAGTTGTACCGTGATTCATTTGTACTGTGAATCAGTTGTACAATGATTCAGTTGTAGTGTGATTCAGTTGTGCAGTGATTCAGTTGCACTGTGAATCAGCTGTACTGTGATTCAGTTGTACTGTGATTCAGTTGTACTGTGATTCATTTGTACTGTGATTCAGTTGTACTTTGATTCAGTTGTTCTGTGAATCAGATGTATTGTGAATCAGTTGTACTGTGATTCAGTTGTGCTGTGATTCAGTTGTACTGTGATTCAGATGTTCTGTGATTCAGTTGTATTGTGATTAATTTGCACAGTGAATCAGTTGTACTGTGATTCATTTTCACTGTGAATCAGGTGCACTGTGATTCATTTGAATTGTGATTCAGTTGTACTGTGTTTCAGTTGTACTTTGATTCAGTTGTACTGACATTCAGCTGTACTGTGATTCATTTGTATTGTGATTCAGTTGTACTGTGATTCAGTTGTACTGTGACTCAATTGTACTGTGATTCAGCTGTACTATGTTTCATTTGTATTGTGATTCAGTTGTACTGTGAATCTGTTGTACTGTGATTCAGTTGTACTGTGATTCATTTGTACTGTGATTCAGCTGCACTGTGATTCAGTTGTACAGTGATTCAGTTGTACCATGATTCAGTTGTACCGTGATTCAGTTGTAACATGATGCATTTGTACTGTGATTCAGTTGTACTTAGTTTCAATTGTACTGTGATTCAGTTGTATTGTGATTCAGTTGTACTGTGATTCAGTTGTTCTGTGATTCATTTGTACTGTGATTCAGTTGTACTTTGATTCAGTTGTACTGTGAATCAGATGAATTGTGAATCAGTTTTACTCTGATTCAGTTGTGCTGTGATTCAGTTGTACTGTGATTCAGTTGTACTGTGATTCAGTTGTATTGTGATTTAGTTGTACTGTGATTCATTTATACTGTGATTCAGTTGTACTGTGATTCCGCTGTACTGTGATTCAGTTGTGCTGTGATTCAGTTGCACTGTGAATCATTTGTACTGTGATTCAGTTGTATTGTGATTCAGCTGTACTGTGATTCATTTGTAATGTGATTCCGTTGTACCGTGATTCAATTGTACTGTGATTCAGTTGCACTGTGATTCAGTTGCACTGTGATTAAGTTGCACAGTGAATCAGTTGTACTGTGTTTCAGTTGTACAGTTTTTAATTTGTACTGTGATTCAGTGGTACCGTGATTTAGTTATACTGTGATTCAGCTGTACTGTGATTCAGTTGTACAGTGATTCATTTGTACTGTGATTCATTTGTACTGTGATTCAGTTGTACTGTGATTCAGTGGTACCGTGATTCAGATGTATTGTGATTCAGCTGTACTGTGATTCAGTTGTACTGTGATTCATTTGTACTGTGATACAGTTGTAATGTGATTCAGTTGTACCATGATTCAGTTGTACCTTGATTCAGTTGTACTGAGATTCAGTTGTACTGTGATTCTGTTGTATTGTGATTCAGCTGTACTGTGATTCAGTTGTACTGTGATTACTTTGCACTGTGATTCAGTTGTACAGTGATTCAGTTGTACAATGATTCAGTTGTACCGTGGTTCAGTTATACTGTGATTCAGCTGTACTGTGATTCAGTTGTACAGTGGTTCATTTGTACTGTGATTCATTTGTACTGTCATTCAGTTGTACTGTGATTCAGCTGTACTGTGATTCAGCTGTACTGTGATTTAGTTGTACTGTGATTCAGCTGTACTGTGATTCATTTGTATTGTGATTCAGATGTACTGTGAGTCAGCTGCACTGCATTTCAGCTGTACTGTGATTCAGTTGTAGTGTGATTCTGTTGTACTCTGATTCAGTTGTACTGTGATTCAGCTGTACTGTGATTCAATTGTGCTGTGATTCAGTTGCTCTGTGAATCAGTTGTATTGTGATTCAGTTGTACTGTGATTCAGCTGTACTGTGATGCAGTTGTACTTTGATTCAGTTGTACCGTGATTCAGTTGTACTGTGAATCAGTGGTAGTGTTTCAGTTGTACTGTGATTCAGTTGTGCTGTGATTCAGTTGCTCTGTGAATCAGTTGTACTGTGATTCAGTTCGTACTGTGAATCATTTGTACTGTGATTCAGCTGTACTGTGATTCCGTTATACTGTGATTCAGTTGTACCGTGATTCAGTTGTACCGTGATTCAGTTGTACCATGATTCAGTTGTACTTTGATTCAGTTGTACTGTGAATGAGATGTATAGTGAATCAGTTTTACTCTGATTCAGTTGTGCTGTCATTCAGTTGTAATGTGTTTTAGTTGTACCGTGATTCAGTTGTACTGTGATTCAGTTGTACTGTGATTCATTTGTAGAGTGCTTCAGTTGTACTGTGATTCAGTTGTACCGTGATTCAGTTGTACCGTGATTCAGTTGTACTGAGATTCAGTTGTACTGTGATTCAGTTGTATTGTGATTCAGCTGTACTGTGATTCAGTTGTACTGTGATTACTTTGCACTGTGATTCATTTGTACTGTGATTCAGTTGTACTGTGATTCAGCTGTACTGTGATTCAGCTGTACTCTGATTTAGTCGTACTGTGATTCAGCTGCACTGTGATTCATTTGTATTGTGATTCAGATGTACTGTGAGTCAGCTGCACTGTGTTTCAGCTGTACTGTGATTCAGTTGTAGTGTGATTCTGTTGTACTGTGATTCAGTTGTACTGTGATTCAGCTGTACTGTGATTCAATTGTGCTGTGATTCAGTTGCTCTGTGAATCAGTTGTATTGTGATTCAGTTGTACTGTGATTCAGTTGTGCTGTGATTCAGTTGCTCTGTGAATCAGTTGTACTGTGATTCAGTTCGTACTGTGAATCATTTGTACTGTGATTCAGCTGTACTGCGATTCTGTTATACTGTGATTCAGTTGTACCATGATTCAGTTGTACCGTGATTCAGTTGTACCATGATTCAGTTGTACTTTGATTCAGTTGTATTGTGATTCTGATGCACTGTGATTCAGTTGTACTGTGATTCCTTTTTTCTGGGATTCAGCTGTACTCTGATTCAGTTGTATTTTGATTCACTTGTACCCTGATTCAGTTGTACTTTGATTCAGTTGTACTGTGAATCAGATGTATCGTGAATAATTTTTACCGTGATTCAGTTGTGCTGTGATTCAGTTTTACTGTGATTCAGTTGTACTGTGATTCAGCTGTACTGTGATTAGCTGTATTGTGATTCAGTTGTACTGTGATTCAGCTGTAGTGATTCAGTTGTACTTTGATTCAGCTGTACTGTGATTCAGTTTTACATTTATTCAGTTGTACTGTGATTCAGTTGTGCTGTGATTCAGTTGCTCTGTGAATCAGTTCTTCTGTGATTCATTTGTACTGTGATTCTGTTGCACTGTGATTCTGCTGTACTGTGATTCAGCTGTATTGTGATTCAGCTGTACTGTGATTCAGTTGTAATGTGATTCAGCTGTACTGTGATTCAGTTGTACTGTGACTAAGTTGCATAGTGAATCAGTTGTACCGTGTTTGATTTGTGCAGTGTTTCAGTTGTACTATGATTCAGTGGTACCGTGATTCAGTTATACTGTGATTCAGCTGTACTTTGATTCAGTTGTACAGTGATTCATTTGAACTGTGATTCATTTGTATTTGATTCAGTTGTACCGTGATTCATTGTACCATGATTCAGTGGTACGGAGATTTAGTTGTACTGTGAGTCAGTTGTATTGTGATTCAGCGGTACTGTGATTCAGTTGTACTGTGATTACTTTGCACTGTGATTCAGTTGTACAGTGATTCAGTTTTACAGTGGTTCAGTTGTACTGAGATTCAATTGTACTGTGATTCAGTTCTATTGTGATTCAGTTGTACTCTGATTTAGTTGTACTGTGATTAAGTTGCACTGCAAATCAGTTGTACTGTGTTTCAGTTGCACTGCAATCCAGCTGTACTATGATTCAGTTGTACTGTGATTCAGCTGTACCGTGAATCATTTGTACAATGATTCAGTTGTACTGTGATTCAGTTGTGCTGTGATTCAGTTGCACTGTGAATCAGTTGAACAGTGATTCAGTTGTACTTAGATTCAGTTGTACTGTGATTCAGTTGTATTGTGATTCAGTTGTACTGTGATTCAGTTGTACTGTGATTCATTTGTACTGTGATTCAGTTGTACTTTGATTCAGTTGTACTGTGAATCAGATGTATTGTGAATCAGTTGTACTGTGATTCAGTTGTGCTATGATTCAGTTGAACTGTGATTAAGTTGTTCTGTGATTCAGTTGTTTTGTGATTAAGTTGCACAGTGAATCAGTTGTACTGTGTTTCATTTGTACTGTGTTTCAGTTGTACTGTGATTCAGTGGTACCGTGATTCAGATGTATTGTGATTCAGCTGTACTGTGATTCAGTTGTACTGTGATTCATTTGTACTGTGATACAGTTTTAATGTGATTCAGTTGTACCGTGATTCAGTTGTACCGTGATTCAGTTGTACCGAGATTCAGTTGTACTGTGATTCAGTTGTATTGTGATTCAGCTGTACTGTGATTCAGTTGTACTGTGATTATTTTGCACTGTGATTCAGTTGTACAGTGATTCAGTTGTACAGTGATTCAGTTGCACCGTGGTTCAGTTGTTCTGAGATTCAATTGTACTGTGATTCAGTTCTATTGTGATTCAGTTGTACTCTGATTCAGTTGTACTGTGAATAAGTTGCACTGCGAATCAATTGTACTGTGTTTCAGTTGTACAGTGATTCAGCTGTACTGAGATTCAGTTGTACTGTGATTCAGTTCTATTGTGATTCAGTTGTACTATGATTCAGTTGTACTGCATTTACCATGCACTGCGAATCAGTTGTACTGTGTTTCAGTTGCACTGTGATGGAGCTGTATTAAGATTCAGTTGTACTGTGATTCAGCTGTACAGAGATTCAGCTGTACTGTCATTCAGCTGCACTGTGATTCAGTTGTACTTTGATTCAGTTGTACCGTGATTCATTTGTACTGTGAATCAGTTGTACAATGATTCAGTTGTAGTGTGATTCAGTTGTGCAGTGATTCAGTTGCACTGTGAATCAGCTGTACTGTGATTCAGTTGTACTGTGATTCAGTTGTACTGTGATTCATTTGTACTGTGATTCAGTTGTACTTTGATTCAGTTGTTCTGTGAATCAGATGTATTGTGAATCAGTTGTACTGTGATTCAGTTGTGCTGTGATTCAGTTGTACTGTGATTCAGTTGTTCTGTGATTCAGTTGTATTGTGATTAATTTGCACAGTGAATCAGTTGTACTGTGATTCATTTTCACTGTGAATCAGGTGCACTGTGATTCATTTGAATTGTGATTCAGTTGTACTGTGTTTCAGTTGTACTTTGATTCAGTTGTACTGACATTCAGCTGTACTGTGATTAATTTGTATTGTGATTCAGTTGTACTGTGATTCAGTTGTACTGTGACTCAATTGTACTGTGATTCAGCTGTACTATGTTTCATTTGTATTGTGATTCAGTTGTACTGTGAATCTGTTGTACTGTGATTCAGTTGTACTGTGATTCATTTGTACTGTGATTCAGCTGCACTGTGATTCAGTTGTACAGTGATTCAGTTGTACCATGATTCAGTTGTACCGTGATTCAGTTGTAACATGATGCATTTGTACTGTGATTCAGTTGTACTTAGTTTCAATTGTACTGTGATTCAGTTGTATTGTGATTCAGTTGTACTGTGATTCAGTTGTTCTGTGATTCATTTGTACTGTGATTCAGTTGTACTTTGATTCAGTTGTACTGTGAATCAGATGAATTGTGAATCAGTTTTACTCTGATTCAGTTGTGCTGTGATTCAGTTGTACTGTGATTCAGTTGTACTGTGATTCAGTTGTATTGTGATTTAGTTGTACTGTGATTCATTTGTACTGTGATTCAGTTGTACTGTGATTCAGCTGTACTGTGATTCAGTTGTGCTGTGATTCAGTTGCACTGTGAATCATTTGTACTGTGATTCAGTTGTACTGTGATTCAGCTGTACTGTGATTCATTTGTAATGTGATTCAGTTGTACCGTGATTCTGTTGTACTGTGATTCAGTTGCACTGTGATTCAGTTGTACTGTGATTCATTTGTACTGTTATTCAGTTGTACTTTGATTCAGTTGTTCTGTGAATCAGATGTATTGTGAATCAGTTGTACTGTGATTCAGTTGTGCTGTGAGTCAGTTGTACTGTGATTCAGTTGTTCTGTGATTCAGTTGTATTGTGATTAATTTGCACAGTGAATCAGTTGTACTTTGATTCAGTTGTTCTGTGAATCAGATGTATTGTGAATCAGTTGTACTGTGATTCAGTTGTGCTGTGAATCAGTTGTACTGTGATTCAGCTGTACTGTGATTCATTTGTATTGTGATTCAGCTGTACTGTGATTCAGTTGTACTGTGAATCAGCTGCAATGTGTTTCAGCTGTACTGTGATTCAGTTGTACTGTGATTCAGTTGTATTGTGATTTAGTTGTACTATGATTCATTTGTACTGTGATTCAGTTGTACTGTGATTCAGCTGTACTGTGATTCAGTTGTGCTGTGATTCAGTTGCACTGTGAATCATTTGTACTGTGATTCAGTTGTACTGTGATTCAGCTGTACTGTGATTCATTTGTAATGTGATTCAGTTGTACCGTGATTCTGTTGTACTGTGAATCAGTTGCACTGTGATTCAGTTGTACTGTGATTCATTTGTACTGTGATTCAGTTGTACTTTGATTCAGTTGTTCTGTGAATCAGATGTATTGTGAATCAGTTGTACTGTGATTCAGTTGTGCTGTGATTCAGTTGTACTGTGATTCAATTGTTCTGTGATTCAGTTGTATTGTGATTAATTTGCACAGTGAATCAGTTGTACTTTGATTCAGTTGTTCTGTGAATCAGATGTATTGTGAATCAGTTGTACTGTGATTCAGTTGTGCTGTGATTCAGTTGTGCTGTGATTCAGTTGTACTGTGATTCAGCTGTACTGTGATTCATTTGTATTGTGATTCAGCTGTACTGTGATTCAGTTGTACTGTGAATCAGCTGCACTGTGTTTCAGCTGTACTGTGATTCAGTTGTAGTGTGATTCTGTTGTACTGTGATTCAGTTGTACTTTGATTCAGCTGTACTGTGATTCAATTGTGCTGTGATTCAGTTGTATTGTGATTCAGCTGTACTGTGATGCAGTTGTACTTTGATTCAATTTTACCGTGATTCAGTTGTACTGTGAATCAGTTGTACAGTGATTCAGTTGTACTGTGATTCAGTTGTACTGTGATTCAGCTGTACTGTGATGCAGTTGTACTTTGATTCAGTTGTACCGTGATTCAGGTGTCCTGTGAATCAGTGGTACAGTGATTCAGTTGTACTGTGATTCATTTGTGCTGTGATTCAGTTGCTCTGTGAATCAGTTGTACTGTGATTCAGTTCGTACTGTGAATCATTTGTACTGTGATTCAGCTGTACTGTGATTCCGTTACACTGTGATTAAGTTGTTCCGTGATTCAGTTGTACCGTGATTCAGTTGTACCATGATTCAGTTGTACTTTGATTCAGTTGTACTGTGAATCAGATGTATTGTGAATCAGTTTTACTGTGATTCAGTTGTGCTGTCATTCAATTGTAATGTGTTTTAGTTGTACCGTGATTCAGTTGTACTGTGATTCAGTTGTACTGTGATTCATTTGTAGAGTGTTTCAGTTGTACTGTGATTCAGTTGTACTGTGATTCAGTTGTACTGTGATTCAGCTGTACTTTGAGTTATTTTTACTGTGAATCAGGTGTACTGTGATTCATTTGAATTGTGATTCAGTTGTACTGTGTTTCAGTTGTACTTTGATTCAGTTGTACTGACATTCAGCTGTACTGTGATTCATTTGTATTGTGATTCAGTTGTACTGTGATTCAGTTGTACTGTGACTCAATTGTACTGTGATTCAGCTGTACTATGTTTCATTTGTATTGTGATTCAGTTGTACTGTGAATCTGTTGTACTGTGATTCAGTTGTACTGTGATTCATTTGTACTGTGATTCAGCTGCACTGTGATTCAGTTGTACAGTGATTCAGTTGTACCATGATTCAGTTGTACCATGATTCAGTTGTAACATGATGCATTTGTACTGTGATTCAGTTGTACTTAGATTCAATTGTACTGTGATTCAGTTGTATTGTGATTCAGTTGTACTGTGATTCAGTTGTTCTGTGATTCATTTGTACTGTGATTCAGTTGTACTTTGGTTCAGTTGTACTGTGAATCAGATGAATTGTGAATCAGTTTTACTCTGATTCAGTTGTGCTGTGATTCAGTTGTACTGTGATTCAGTTGTACTGTGATTCAGTTGTATTGTGATTTAGTTGTACTCTGATTCATTTGTACTGTGGTTCAGTTGTACTGTGATTCAGCTGTACTGTGATTCAGTTGTGCTGTGATTCAGTTGCACTGTGAATCATTTGTACTGTGATTCAGTTGTACTGTGATTCAGCTGTACTGTGATTCATTTGTAATGTGATTCAGTTGTACCGTGATTCAGTTGTACTGTGATTCAGTTGCACTGTGATTCAGTTGTACTGTGATTAAGTTGCACAGTGAATCATTTGTACTGTGTTTCAGTTGTACAGAGATTCATTTGTACTGTGATTCATTTGTACTGTGATTCATTTGTACTGTGATTCAGTTGTACTGTGATTCAGTGGTACCTTGATTCAGATGTATTGTGATTCAGCTGTACTGTGATTCAGTTGTACTGTGATTCATTTGTAATGTGATACAGTTGTAATGTGGTTCAGTTGTACCATGATTCAGTTGTACCGTGATTCAGTTGTACTGAGATTCAGTTGTACTGTGATTCTGTTGTATTGTGATTCAGCTGTACTGTGATTCAGTTGTACTGTGATTACTTTGCACTGTGATTCAGTTGTGCAGTGATTCAGTTGTACAATGATTCAGTTGTACCGTGGTTCAGTTATACTGTGATTCAGCTGTACTGTGATTCAGTTGTACAGTGATTCATTTGTACTGTGATTCGTTTGTACTCTGATTTAGTTGTACTGTGATTCAGCTGTACTGTGCTTCATTTGTATTGTGATTCAGCTGTACTGTGATTCAGTTGTACTGTGAATCAGCTGCACTGTGTTTCAGCTGTACTGTGATTCAGTTGTAGTGTGATTCTGTTGTACTGTGATTCAGTTGTACTGTGATTCAGCTGTACTGTGATTCAATTGTGCTGTGATTCAGTTGTATTGTGATTCAGCTGTACTGTGATGCAGTTGTACTTTGATTCAATTGTACCGTGATTCAGTTGTACTGTGAATCAGTTGTACAGTGATTCAGTTGTACTGTGATTCAGCTGTACTGTGATTCAATTGTGCTGTGATTCAGTTGCTCTGTGAATCAGTTGTATTGTGATTCAGTTGTAGTGTGATTCAGCTGTACTGTGATGCAGTTGTACTTTGATTCAGTTGTACCGTGATTCAGTTGTACTGTGAATCAGTGGTACAGTGATTCAGTTGTACTGTGATTCAGTTGTGCTGTGATTCAGTTGCTCTGTGAATCAGTTGTACTGTGATTCAGTTCGTACTGTGAATCATTTGTACTGTGATTCAGCTGTACTGTGATTCCGTTATACTGTGATTCAGTTGTACCGTGATTCAGTTGTACCGTGATTAATTTGTATCATGATTCAGTTGTACTTTGATTCAGTTGTACTGTGAATCAGATGTATAGTGAATCAGTTTTACTGTGATTCAGTTGTGCTGAGATTCAGTTGTACTGTGATTCAGTTGTATTGTGATTCAGCTGTACTGTGATTCAGTTGTACTGTGATTACTTTGCACTGTGATTCATTTGTACTGTGATTCAGTTGTACTGTGACTCAGCTGTACTGTGATTCAGCTGTACTCTGATTTAGTTGTACTGTGATTCAGCTGTACTGTGATTCATTTGTATTGTGATTCAGATGTACTGTGAGTCAGCTGCACTGTGTTTCAGCTGTACTGTGATTCAGTTGTAGTGTGATTCTGTTGTACTGTGATTCAGTTGTACTGTGTTTCAGCTGTACTGTGATTCAATTGTGCTGTGATTCAGTTGCTCTGTGAATCAGTTGTATTGTGATTCAGTTGTACTGTGATTCAGCTGTACTGTGATGCAGTTGTACTTTGATTCAGTTGTACCGTGATTCAGTTGTACTGTGAATCAGTGGTACAGTGATTCAGTTGTACTGTGATTCGGTTGTGCTGTGATTCAGTTGCTCTGTGAATCAGCTGTACTGTGATTCAGTTCGTACTGTGAATCATTTGTACTGTGATTCAGCTGTACTGCGATTTGGTTATACTGTGATTCAGTTGTACCGTGATTCAGTTGTACCGTGATTCAGTTGTACCATGATTCAGTTGTACTTTGATTCAGTTGTACTGTGAATCAGATGTATAGTGAATCAGTTTTACTGTGATTCAGTTGTGCTGTCATTCAGTTGTAATGTGATTCAGTTGTACTGTGATTCAGTTTTACTGTGATTCAGTTGTGCTGTGATTCAATTGCACTGTGATTCACTTGTACTGTGATTCGGTTGTACTGTGATTCGGTTGTACTGTGATTCAGTTGTACTGTGATTCAGTTGTACAACTGATTCAGCTGTGCTGAGATTCATTTGTCCTGTGATTCAGTTGTGCTGTAATTCAGTTGTACTTTGATTCAGTTGTACTCTGAATCAGATGTATTGTGAATCAGTTGTACTGTGATTCAGTTGTGCTGTGATTCATTTGTACTGTGATTCAGCTGTACTGTGATTCAGTTGTACAACTGATTCAGCTGTGCTGAGATTCATTTGTACTGTGATTCAGCTGTACTGTGATTCATTTGTATTGTGATTCTGATGTACTGTGATTCAGTTGTACTGTGATTCCTTTTTTCTGTGATTCAGCTGTATTGTGATTCAGTTGTATCTTGATTCACTTGTACCCTGATTCAGTTGTACTTTGATTCAGTTGTACTGTGAATCAGATGTATCGTGAATAATATTTACCGTGATTCAGTTGTGCTGTGATTCAGTTTTACTGTGATTCAGTTGTACTGTGATTCAGCTGTAGTGATTCAGTTGTACTTTGATTCAGCTGTACTGTGATTCAGTTTTACATTTATTCAGTTGTACTGTGATTCAGTTGTGCTGTGATTCAGTTGCTCTGTGAATCAGTTCTTCTGTGATTCATTTGTACTGTGATTCAGTTGTACTTTGATTCAGTTGTACTGTGACTCAGCTGTACTGTGATTCAGTTTTAATGTGATTCGGTTGTGCTGTGATTCAGTTGTACTGTGATTCTGTTGTACTCTGATTCTGTTGTACTGTGATTCTGCTGTACTGTGATTCAGCTGTACTGTGATTCAGCTGTATTGTGATTCAGCTGTACTGTGATTCAGTTGTACTGTGATTCAGCTGTACTGTGATTCAGTTGTGCTGTGATTCATTTGTACTGTGATTCAGTTGTACTGTGAATCAGATGTATTGTGAATCAGTTGTACTGTGATTCAGTTGTGGTATGATTCAGTTGAACTGTGATTCAGTTGTTCTGTGATTCAGTTGTATTGTGATTAAGTTGCACAGTGAATCAGTTGTACTGTGTTTCATTTGTACTGTGTTTCAGTTGTACTGTGATTCAGTGGTACCGTGATTCAGATGTATTGTGATTCAGCTGTACTGTGATTCAGTTGTACTGTGATTCATTTGTACTGTGATACAGTTTTAATGTGATTCAGTTGTACCGTGATTCAGTTGTACCGTGATTCAGTTGTACCGAGATTCAGTTGTACTGTGATTCAGTTGTATTGTGATTCAGCTGTACTGTGATTCAGTTGTACTGTGATTATTTTGCACTGTGATTCATTTGTACAGTGATTCAGTTGTACAGTGATTCAGTTGCACCGTGGTTCAGTTGTTCTGAGATTCAATTGTACTGTGATTCAGTTCTATTGTGATTCAGTTGTACTCTGATTCAGTTGTACTGTGAATAAGTTGCACTGCGAATCAATTGTACTGTGTTTCAGTTGTACAGTGATTCAGCTGTACTGAGATTCAGTTGTACTGTGATTCAGTTCTATTGTGATTCAGTTGTACTCTGATTCAGTTGTACTGCGTTTAACATGCACTGCGAATCAGTTGTACTGTGTTTCAGTTGCACTGTGATGGAGCTGTATTAAGATTCAGTTGTACTGTGATTCAGCTGTACTGAGATTCAGCTGTACTGTCATTCAGCTGCACTGTGATTCAGTTGTACTTTGATTCAGTTGTACCGTGATTCATTTGTACTGTGAATCAGTTGTACAATGATTCAGTTGTAGTGTGATTCAGTTGTGCAGTGATTCAGTTGCACTGTGAATCAGCTGTACTGTGATTCAGTTGTACTGTGATTCAGCTGTACTGTGATTCATTTGTACTGTGATTCAGTTGTACTTTGATTCAGTTGTTCTGTGAATCAGATGTATTGTGAATCAGTTGTACTGTGATTCAGTTGTGCTGTGATTCAGTTGTACTGTGATTCAGTTGTTCTGTGATTCAGTTGTATTGTGATTAATTTGCACAGTGAATCAGTTGTACTGTGATTCATTTTCCCTGTGAATCAGGTGCACTGTGATTCATTTGAATTGTGATTCAGTTGTACTGTGTTTCAGTTGTACTTTGATTCAGTTGTACTGACATTCAGCTGTACTGTGATTCATTTGTATTGTGATTCAGTTGTACTGTGATTCAGTTGTACTGTGACTCAATTGTACTGTGATTCAGCTGTACTATGTTTCATTTGTATTGTGATTCAGTTGTACTGTGAATCTGTTGTACTGTGATTTAGTTGTACTGTGATTCATTTGTACTGTGATTCAGCTGCACTGTGATTCAGTTGTACAGTGATTCAGTTGTACCATGAATCAGTTGTATCGTGATTCAGTTGTAACATGATGCATTTGTACTGTGATTCAGTTGTACTTAGTTTCAATTGTACTGTGATTCATTTGTATTGTGATTCAGTTGTACTGTGATTCAGTTGTACTGTGACTCAATTGTACTGTGATTCAGCTGTACTATGTTTCATTTGTATTGTGATTCAGTTGTACTGTGAATCTGTTGTACTGTGATTCAGTTGTACTGTGATTCATTTGTACTGTGATTCAGCTGCACTGTGATTCAGTTGTACAGTGATTCAGTTGTACCATGATTCAGTTGTACCGTGATTCAGTTGTAACATGATGCATTTGTACTGTGATTCAGTTGTACTTAGTTTCAATTGTACTGTGATTCAGTTGTATTGTGATTCAGTTGTACTGTGATTAAGTTGTTCTGTGATTCATTTGTACTGTGATTCAGTTGTACTTTGATTCAGTTGTACTGTGAATCAGATGAATTGTGAATCAGTTTTACTCTGATTCAGTTGTGCTGTGATTCAGTTGTACTGTGATTCAGTTGTACTGTGATTCAGTTGTATTGTGATTTAGTTGTACTGTGATTCATTTGTACTGTGATTCAGTTGTACTGTGATTCAGCTGTACTGTGATTCAGTTGTGCTGTGATTCAGTTGCACTGTGAATCATTTGTACTGTGATTCAGTTGTACTGTGATTCAGCTGTACTGTGATTCATTTGTAATGTGATTCAGTTGTACCGTGATTCTGTTGTACTGTGATTCAGTTGCACTGTGATTCAGTTGTACTGTGATTCATTTGTACTGTTATTCAGTTGTACTTTGATTCAGTTGTTCTGTGAATCAGATGTATTGTGAATCAGTTGTACTGTGATTCAGTTGTGCTGTGATTCAGTTGTACTGTGATTCAGTTGTTCTGTGATTCAGTTGTATTGTGATTAATTTGCACAGTGAATCAGTTGTACTTTGATTCAGTTGTTCTGTGAATCAGATGTATTGTGAATCAGTTGTACTGTGATTCAGTTGTGCTGTGATTCAGTTGTACTGTGATTCAGCTGTACTGTGATTCATTTGTATTGTGATTCAGCTGTACTGTGATTCAGTTGTACTGTGAATCAGCTGCACTGTGTTTCAGCTGTACTGTGATTCAGTTGTACTGTGATTCAGTTGTATTGTGATTTAGTTGTACTGTGATTCATTTGTACTGTGATTCAGTTGTACTGTGATTCAGCTGTACTGTGATTCAGTTGTGCTATGATTCAGTTGCACTGTGAATCATTTGTACTGTGATTCAGTTGTGCTATGATTCAGTTGCACTGTGAATCATTTGTACTGTGATTCAGTTGTACTTTGATTCAGTTGTTCTGTGAATCAGATGTATTGTGAATCAGTTGTACTGTGATTCAGTTGTGCTGTGATTCAGTTGTACTGTGATTCAGCTGTACTGTGATTCATTTGTATTGTGATTCAGCTGTACTGTGATTCAGTTGTACTGTGAATCAGCTGCACTGTGTTTCAGCTGTACTGTGATTCAGTTGTACTGTGATTCAGTTGTATTGTGATTTAGTTGTACTGTGATTCATTTGTACTGTGATTCAGTTGTACTGTGATTCAGCTGTACTGTGATTCAGTTGTGCTATGATTCAGTTGCACTGTGAATCATTTGTACTGTGATTCAGTTGTACTTTGATTCAGTTGTTCTGTGAATCAGATGTATTGTGAATCAGTTGTACTGTGATTCAGTTGTGCTGTGATTCAGTTGTACTGTGATTCAATTGTCCTGTGATTCAGTTGTATTGTGATTAATTTGCACAGTGAATCAGTTGTACTTTGATTCAGTTGTTCTGTGAATCAGATGTATTGTGAATCAGTTGTACTGTGATTCAGTTGTGCTGTGATTCAGTTGTGCTGTGATTCAGTTGTACTGTGATTCAGCTGTACTGTCATTCATTTGTATTGTGATTCAGCTGTACTGTGATTCAGTTGTACTGTGAATCAGCTGCACTGTGTTTCAGCTGTACTGTGATTCAGTTGTAGTGTGATTCTGTTGTACTGTGATTCAGTTGTACTGTGATTCAGCTGTACTGTGATTCAATTGTGCTGTGATTCAGTTGTATTGTGATTCAGCTGTACTGTGATGCAGTTGTACTTTGATTCAATTGTACCGTGATTCAGTTGTACTGTGAATCAGTTGTACAGTGATTCAGTTGTACTGTGATTCAGCTGTACTGTGATTCAATTGTGCTGTGATTCAGTTGCTCTGTGAATCAGTTGTATTGTGATTCAGTTGTACTGTGATTCAGCTGTACTGTGAATCAGTGGTACAGTGATTCAGTTGTACTGTGATTCAATTGTGCTGTGATTCAGTTGCTCTGTGAATCAGTTGTATTTTGATTCAGTTGTACCGTGATTCAGTTGTCCTGTGAATCAGTGGTACAGTGATTCAGTTGTACTGTGATTCAGTTGTGCTGTGATTCAGTTGCTCTGTGAATCAGTTGTACTGTGATTCAGTTCGTACTGTGAATCATTTGTACTGTGATTCAGCTGTACTGTGATTCCGTTACACTGTGATTAAGTTGTACCGTGATTCAGTTGTACCGTGATTCAGTTGTACCATGATTCAGTTGTACTTTGATTCAGTTGTACTGTGAATCAGATGTATTGTGAATCAGTTTTACTGTGATTCAGTTGTGCTGTCATTCAGTTGTAATGTGTTTTAGTTGTACCGTGATTCAGTTGTACTGTGATTCAGTTGTACTGTGATTCATTTGTAGAGTGTTTCAGTTGTACTGTGATTCAGTTGTACTGTGATTCAGTTGTACTGTGATTCAGCTGTACTTTGAGTTATTTTTACTGTGAATCAGGTGTACTGTGATTCATTTGAATTGTGATTCAGTTGTACTGTGTTTCAGTTGTACTTTGATTCAGTTGTACTGACATTCAGCTGTACTGTGATTCATTTGTATTGTGATTCAGTTGTACTGTGATTCAGTTGTACTGTGACTCAATTGTACTGTGATTCAGCTGTACTATGTTTCATTTGTATTGTGATTCAGTTGTACTGTGAATCTGTTGTACTGTGATTCAGTTGTACTGTGATTCATTTGTACTGTGATTCAGCTGCAATGTGATTCAGTTGTACAGTGATTCAGTTGTACCATGATTCAGTTGTACCATGATTCAGTTGTAACATGATGCATTTGTACTGTGATTCAGTTGTACTTAGATTCAATTGTACTGTGATTCAGTTGTATTGTGATTCAGTTGTACTGTGATTCAGTTGTTCTGTGATTCATTTGTACTGTGATTCAGTTGTACTTTGGTTCAGTTGTACTGTGAATCAGATGAATTGTGAATCAGTTTTACTCTGATTCAGTTGTGCTGTGATTCAGTTGTACTGTGATTCAGTTGTACTGTGATTCAGTTGTATTGTGATTTAGTTGTACTCTGATTCATTTGTACTGTGGTTCAGTTGTACTGTGATTCAGCTTTACTGTGATTCAGTTGTGCTGTGATTCAGTTGCACTGTGAATCATTTGTACTGTGATTCAGTTGTACTGTGATTCAGCTGTACTGTGATTCATTTGTAATGTGATTCAGTTGTACCGTGATTCAGTTGTACTGTGATTCAGTTGCACTGTGATTCAGTTGTACTGTGATTAAGTTGCACAGTGAATCATTTGTACTGTGTTTCAGTTGTACAGTTTTTAATTTGTACTGTGATTCAGTTGTACCGTGATTCAGTTATACTGTGATTCAGCTGTACTGTGATTCAGTTGTACAGTGATTCATTTGTACTGTGATTCATTTGTACTGTGATTCATTTGTACTGTGATTCAGTTGTACTGTGATTCAGTGGTACCTTGATTCAGATGTATTGTGATTCAGCTGTACTGTGATTCAGTTGTACTGTGATTCATTTGTAATGTGATACAGTTGTAATGTGATTCAGTTGTACCATGATTCAGTTGTACCGTGATTCAGTTGTACTGAGATTCAGTTGTACTGTGATTCTGTTGTATTGTGATTCAGCTGTACTGTGATTCAGTTGTACTGTGATTACTTTGCACTGTGATTCAGTTGTGCAGTGATTCAGTTGTACAATGATTCAGTTGTACCGTGGTTCAGTTATACTGTGATTCAGCTGTACTGTGATTCAGTTGTACAGTGATTCATTTGTACTGTGATTCGTTTGTACTGTGATTCAGTTGTACTGTGATTCAGCTGTACTCTGATTTAGTTGTACTGTGATTCAGCTGTACTGTGCTTCATTTGTATTGTGATTCAGCTGTACTGTGATTCAGTTGTACTGTGAATCAGCTGCACTGTGTTTCAGCTGTACTGTGATTCAGTTGTAGTGTGATTCTGTTGTACTGTGATTCAGTTGTACTGTGATTCAGCTGTACTGTGATTCAATTGTGCTGTGATTCAGTTTTATTGTGATTCAGCTGTACTGTGATGCAGTTGTACTTTGATTCAATTGTACCGTGATTCAGTTGTACTGTGAATCAGTTGTACAGTGATTCAGTTGTAGTGTGATTCAGCTGTACTGTGATTCAATTGTGCTGTGATTCAGTTGCTCTGTGAATCAGTTGTATTGTGATTCAGTTGTAGTGTGATTCAGCTGTACTGTGATGCAGTTGTACTTTGATTCAGTTGTACCGTGATTCAGTTGTACTGTGAATCAGTGGTACAGTGATTCAGTTGTACTGTGATTCAGTTGTGCTGTGATTCAGTTGCTCTGTGAATCAGTTGTACTGTGATTCAGTTCGTACTGTGAATCATTTGTACTGTGATTCAGCTGTACTGTGATTCCGTTATACTGTGATTCAGTTGTATCGTGATTAATTTGTATCATGATTCAGTTGTACTTTGATTCAGTTGTACTGTGAATCAGATGTATAGTGAATCAGTTTTACTGTGATTCAGTTGTGCTGAGATTCAGTTGTACTGTGATTCAGTTGTATTGTGATTCAGCTGTACTGTGATTCAGTTGTACTGTGATTACTTTGCACTGTGATTCATTTGTACTGTGATTCAGTTGTACTGTGACTCAGCTGTACTGTGATTCAGCTGTACTCTGATTTAGTTGTACTGTGATTCAGCTGTACTGTGATTCATTTGTATTGTGATTCAGATGTACTGTGAGTCAGCTGCACTGTGTTTCAGCTGTACTGTGATTCAGTTGTAGTGTGATTCTGTTGTACTGTGATTCAGTTGTACTGTGTTTCAGCTGTACTGTGATTCAATTGTGCTGTGATTCAGTTGCTCTGTGAATCAGTTGTATTGTGATTCAGTTGTACTGTGATTCAGCTGTACTGTGATGCAGTTGTACTTTGATTCAGTCGTACCGTGATTCAGTTGTACTGTGAATCAGTGGTACAGTGATTCAGTTGTACTGTGATTCGGTTGTGCTGTGATTCAGTTGCTCTGTGAGTCAGCTGTACTGTGATTCAGTTCGTACTGTGAATCATTTGTACTGTGATTCAGCTGTACTGTGATTCCGTTATACTGTGATTCAGTTGTACCGTGATTCAGTTGTACCGTGATTCAGTTGTACCATGATTCAGTTGTACTTTGATTCAGTTGTACTGTGAATCAGATGTATAGTGAATCAGTTTTACTGTGATTCAGTTGTGCTGTCATTCAGTTGTAATGTGATTCAGTTGTACTGTGATTCAGTTTTACTGTGATTCAGTTGTGCTGTGATTCAATTGCACTGTGATTCACTTGTACTGTGATTCGGTTGTACTGTGATTCGGTTGTACTGTGATTCGGTTGTACTGTGATTCAGTTGTACTGTGATTCAGCTGTACAACTGATTCAGCTGTGCTGAGATTCATTTGTACTGTGATTCAGTTGTGCTGTAATTCAGTTGTACTTTGATTCAGTTGTACTCTGAATCAGATGTATTGTGAATCAGTTGTACTGTGATTCAGTTGTGCTGTGATTCATTTGTACTGTGATTCAGTTGTACTGTGATTCAGTTGTATTGTGATTTAGTTGTACTCTGATTCATTTGTACTGTGGTTCAGTTGTACTGTGATTCAGCTTTACTGTGATTCAGTTGTGCTGTGATTCAGTTGCACTGTGAATCATTTGTACTGTGATTCAGTTGTACTGTGATTCAGCTGTACTGTGATTCATTTGTAATGTGATTCAGTTGTACCGTGATTCAGTTGTACTGTGATTCAGTTGCACTGTGATTCAGTTGTACTGTGATTAAGTTGCACAGTGAATCATTTGTACTGTGTTTCAGTTGTACAGTTTTTAATTTGTACTGTGATTCAGTTGTACCGTGATTCAGTTATACTGTGATTCAGCTGTACTGTGATTCAGTTGTACAGTGATTCATTTGTACTGTGATTCATTTGTACTGTGATTCATTTGTACTGTGATTCAGTTGTACTGTGATTCAGTGGTACCTTGATTCAGATGTATTGTGATTCAGCTGTACTGTGATTCAGTTGTACTGTGATTCATTTGTAATGTGATACAGTTGTAATGTGATTCAGTTGTACCATGATTCAGTTGTACCGTGATTCAGTTGTACTGAGATTCAGTTGTACTGTGATTCTGTTGTATTGTGATTCAGCTGTACTGTGATTCAGTTGTACTGTGATTACTTTGCACTGTGATTCAGTTGTGCAGTGATTCAGTTGTACAATGATTCAGTTGTACCGTGGTTCAGTTATACTGTGATTCAGCTGTACTGTGATTCAGTTGTACAGTGATTCATTTGTACTGTGATTCGTTTGTACTGTGATTCAGTTGTACTGTGATTCAGCTGTACTCTGATTTAGTTGTACTGTGATTCAGCTGTACTGTGCTTCATTTGTATTGTGATTCAGCTGTACTGTGATTCAGTTGTACTGTGAATCAGCTGCACTGTGTTTCAGCTGTACTGTGATTCAGTTGTAGTGTGATTCTGTTGTACTGTGATTCAGTTGTACTGTGATTCAGCTGTACTGTGATTCAATTGTGCTGTGATTCAGTTTTATTGTGATTCAGCTGTACTGTGATGCAGTTGTACTTTGATTCAATTGTACCGTGATTCAGTTGTACTGTGAATCAGTTGTACAGTGATTCAGTTGTAGTGTGATTCAGCTGTACTGTGATTCAATTGTGCTGTGATTCAGTTGCTCTGTGAATCAGTTGTATTGTGATTCAGTTGTAGTGTGATTCAGCTGTACTGTGATGCAGTTGTACTTTGATTCAGTTGTACCGTGATTCAGTTGTACTGTGAATCAGTGGTACAGTGATTCAGTTGTACTGTGATTCAGTTGTGCTGTGATTCAGTTGCTCTGTGAATCAGTTGTACTGTGATTCAGTTCGTACTGTGAATCATTTGTACTGTGATTCAGCTGTACTGTGATTCCGTTATACTGTGATTCAGTTGTACCGTGATTCAGTTGTACCGTGATTAATTTGTATCATGATTCAGTTGTACTTTGATTCAGTTGTACTGTGAATCAGATGTATAGTGAATCAGTTTTACTGTGATTCAGTTGTGCTGAGATTCAGTTGTACTGTGATTCAGTTGTATTGTGATTCAGCTGTACTGTGATTCAGTTGTACTGTGATTACTTTGCACTGTGATTCATTTGTACTGTGATTCAGTTGTACTGTGACTCAGCTGTACTGTGATTCAGCTGTACTCTGATTTAGTTGTACTGTGATTCAGCTGTACTGTGATTCATTTGTATTGTGATTCAGCTGTACTGTGATTCAGTTGTACAACTGATTCAGCTGTGCTGAGATTCATTTGTACTGTGATTCAGCTGTACTGTGATTCATTTGTATTGTGATTCTGATGTACTGTGATTCAGTTGTACTGTGATTCCTTTTTTCTGTGATTCAGCTGTATTGTGATTCAGTTGTATCTTGATTCACTTGTACCCTGATTCAGTTGTACTTTGATTCAGTTGTACTGTGAATCAGATGTATCGTGAATAATATTTACCGTGATTCAGTTGTGCTGTGATTCAGTTTTACTGTGATTCAGTTGTACTGTGATTCAGCTGTAGTGATTCAGTTGTACTTTGATTCAGCTGTACTGTGATTCAGTTTTACATTTATTCAGTTGTACTGTGATTCAGTTGTGCTGTGATTCAGTTGCTCTGTGAATCACTTCTTCTGTGATTCATTTGTACTGTGATTCAGTTGTACTTTGATTCAGTTGTACTGTGACTCAGCTGTACTGTGATTCAGTTTTAATGTGATTCGGTTGTGCTGTGATTCAGTTGTACTGTGATTCTGTTGTACTCTGATTCTGTTGTACTGTGATTCTGCTGTACTGTGATTCAGCTGTACTGTGATTCAGCTGTATTGTGATTCAGCTGTACTGTGATTCAGTTGTACTGTGATTCAGCTGTACTGTGATTCAGTTGTGCTGTGATTCATTTGTACTGTGATTCAGTTGTACTGTGAATCAGATGTATTGTGAATCAGTTGTACTGTGATTCAGTTGTGCTATGATTCAGTTGAACTGTGATTCAGTTGTTCTGTGATTCAGTTGTATTGTGATTAAGTTGCACAGTGAATCAGTTGTACTGTGTTTCATTTGTACTGTGTTTCAGTTGTACTGTGATTCAGTGGTACCGTGATTCAGATGTATTGTGATTCAGCTGTACTGTGATTCAGTTGTACTGTGATTCATTTGTACTGTGATACAGTTTTAATGTGATTCAGTTGCACTGTGATTCAGTTGTACAGTGATTCAGTTGTACCATGATTCAGTTGTACCGTGATTCAGTTGTAACATGATGCATTTGTACTGTGATTCAGTTGTACTTAGTTTCAATTGTACTGTGATTCAGTTGTATTGTGATTCAGTTGTACTGTGATTCAGTTGTTCTGTGATTCATTTGTACTGTGATTCAGTTGTACTTTGATTCAGTTGTACTGTGAATCAGATGAATTGTGAATCAGTTTTACTCTGATTCAGTTGTGCTGTGATTCAGTTGTACTGTGATTCAGTTGTACTGTGATTCAGTTGTATTGTGATTTAGTTGTACTGTGATTCATTTGTACTGTGATTCAGTTGTACTGTGATTCAGCTGTACTGTGATTCAGTTGTGCTGTGATTCAGTTGCACTGTGAATCATTTGTACTGTGATTCAGTTGTACTGTGATTGAGCTGTACTGTGATTCATTTGTAATGTGATTCAGTTGTACCGTGATTCTGTTGTACTGTGATTCAGTTGCACTGTGATTCACTTGTACTGTGATTCATTTGTACTGTTATTCAGTTGTACTTTGATTCAGTTGTTCTGTGAATCAGATGTATTGTGAATCAGTTGTACTGTGATTCAGTTGTGCTGTGATTCAGTTGTACTGTGATTCAGCTGTACTGTGATTCATTTGTATTGTGATTCAGCTGTACTGTGATTCAGTTGTACTGTGAATCAGCTGCACTGTGTTTCAGCTGTACTGTGATTCAGTTGTACTGTGATTCAGTTGTATTGTGATTTGTTGTACTGTGATTCATTTGTACTGTGATTCAGTTGTACTGTGATTCAGCTGTACTGTGATTCAGTTGTGCTGTGATTCAGTTGCACTGTGAATCATTTGTACTGTGATTCAGTTGTACTGTGATTCAGCTGTACTGTGATTCATTTGTAATGTGATTCAGTTGTACCGTGATTCTGTTGTACTGTGATTCAGTTGCACTGTGATTCAGTTGTACTGTGATTCATTTGTACTGTGATTCAGTTGTACTTTGATTCAGTTGTTCTGTGAATCAGATGTATTGTGAATCAGTTGTACTGTGATTCAGTTGTGCTGTGATTCAGTTGTACTGTGATTCAATTGTTCTGTGATTCAGTTGTATTGTGATTAATTTGCACAGTGAATCAGTTGTACTTTGATTCAGTTGTTCTGTGAATCAGATGTATTGTGAATCAGTTGTACTGTGATTCAGTTGTGCTGTGATTCAGTTGTGCTGTGATTCAGTTGTACTGTGATTCAGCTGTACTGTGATTCATTTGTATTGTGATTCAGCTGTACTGTGATTCAGTTGTACTGTGAATCAGCTGCACTGTGTTTCAGCTGTACTGTGATTCAGTTGTAGTGTGATTCTGTTGTACTGTGATTCAGTTGTACTGTGATTCAGCTGTACTGTGATTCAATTGTGCTGTGATTCAGTTGTATTGTGATTCAGCTGTACTGTCATGCAGTTGTACTTTGATTCAATTGTACCGTGATTCAGTTGTACTGTGAATCAGTTGTACAGTGATTCAGTTGTACTGTGATTCAGCTGTACTGTGATTCAATTGTGCTGTGATTCAGTTGCTCTGTGAATCAGTTGTATTGTGATTCAGTTGTACTGTGATTCAGCTGTACTGTGATGCAGTTGTACTTTGATTCAGTTGTACCGTGATTTAGTTGTCCTGTGAGTCAGTGGTACAGTGATTCAGTTGTACTGTGATTCAGTTGTGCTGTGATTCAGTTGCTCTGTGAATCAGTTGTACTGTGATTCAGTTCGTACTGTGAATCATTTGTACTGTGATTCAGCTGTACTGTGATTCCGTTACACTGTGATTAAGTTGTACCGTGATTCAGTTGTACCGTGATTCAGTTGTACCATGATTCAGTTGTACTTTGATTCAGTTGTACTGTGAATCAGATGTATTGTGAATCAGTTTTACTGTGATTCAGTTGTGCTGTCATTCAGTTGTAATGTGTTTTAGTTGTACCGTGATTCAGTTGTACTGTGATTCAGTTGTACTGTGATTCATTTGTAGAGTGTTTCAGTTGTACTGTGATTCAGTTGTACTGTGATTCAGTTGTACTGTGATTCAGCTGTACTTTGAGTTATTTTTACTGTGAATCAGGTGTACTGTGATTCATTTGAATTGTGATTCAGTTGTACTGTGTTTCAGTTGTACTTTGATTCAGTTGTACTGACATTCAGCTGTACTGTGATTCATTTGTATTGTGATTCAGTTGTACTGTGATTCAGTTGTACTGTGACTCAATTGTACTGTGATTCAGCTGTACTATGTTTCATTTGTATTGTGATTCAGTTGTACTGTGAATCTGTTGTACTGTGATTCAGTTGTACTTTGGTTCAGTTGTACTGTGAATCAGATGAATTGTGAATCAGTTTTACTCTGATTCAGTTGTGCTGTGATTCAGTTGTACTGTGATTCAGTTGTACTGTGATTCAGTTGTATTGTGATTTAGTTGTACTCTGATTCATTTGTACTGTGATTCAGTTGTACTGTGATTCAGCTGTACTGTGATTCAGTTGTGCTGTGATTCAGTTGCACTGTGAATCATTTGTACTGTGATTCAGTTGTACTGTGATTCAGCTGTACTGTGATTCATTTGTAATGTGATTCAGTTGTACCGTGATTCAGTTGTACTGTGATTCAGTTGCACTGTGATTCAGTTGTACTGTGATTAAGTTGCACAGTGAATCATTTGTACTGTGTTTCAGTTGTACAGTTTTTAATTTGTACTGTGATTCAGTTGTACCGTGATTCAGTTATACTGTGATTCAGCTGTACTGTGATTCAGTTGTACTGTGATTCATTTGTACTGTGATTCAGTTGTACTGTGATTCAGTGGTACCTTGATTCAGATGTATTGTGATTCAGCTGTACTGTGATTCAGTTGTACTGTGATTCATTTGTAATGTGATACAGTTGTAATGTGATTCAGTTGTACCATGATTCAGTTGTACCGTGATTCAGTTGTACTGAGATTCAGTTGTACTGTGATTCTGTTGTATTGTGATTCAGCTGTACTGTGATTCAGTTGTACTGTGATTACTTTGCACTGTGATTCAGTTGTACAGTGATTCAGTTGTACAATGATTCAGTTGTACCGTGGTTCAGTTATACTGTGATTCAGCTGTACTGTGATTCAGTTGTACAGTGATTCATTTGTACTGTGATTCGTTTGTACTGTTATTCAGTTGTACTGTGATTCAGCTGTACTCTGATTTAGTTGTACTGTGATTCAGCTGTACTGTGCTTCATTTGTATTGTGATTCAGCTGTACTGTGATTCAGTTGTACTGTGAATCAGCTGCACTGTGTTTCAGCTGTACTGTGATTCAGTTGTAGTGTGATTCTGTTGTACTGTGATTCAGTTGTACTGTGATTCAGCTGTACTGTGATTCAATTGTGCTGTGATTCAGTTGTATTGTGATTCAGCTGTACTGTGATGCAGTTGTACTTTGATTCAATTGTACCGTGATTCAGTTGTACTGTGAATCAGTTGTACAGTGATTCAGTTGTACTGTGATTCAGCTGTACTGTGATTCAATTGTGCTGTGATTCAGTTGCTCTGTGAATCAGTTGTATTGTGATTCAGTTGTAGTGTGATTCAGCTGTACTGTGATGCAGTTGTACGTTGATTCAGTTGTACCGTGATTCAGTTGTACTGTGAATCAGTGGTACAGTGATTCAGTTGTACTGTGATTCAGCTGTACTGTGATTCAGTTGTACTGTGATTACTTTGCACTGTGATTCATTTGTACTGTGATTCAGTTGTACTGTGACTCAGCTGTACTGTGATTCAGCTGTACTCTGATTTAGTTGTACTGTGATTCAGCTGTACTGTGATTCATTTGTATTGTGATTCAGATGTACTGTGAGTCAGCTGCACTGTGTTTCAGCTGTACTGTGATTCAGTTGTAGTGTGATTCTGTTGTACTGTGATTCAGTTGTACTGTGTTTCAGCTGTACTGTGATTCAATTGTGCTGTGATTCAGTTGCTCTGTGAATCAGTTGTATTGTGATTCAGTTGTACTGTGATTCAGCTGTACTGTGATGCAGTTGTACTTTGATTCAGTTGTACCGTGATTCAGTTGTACTGTGAATCAGTGGTACAGTGATTCAGTTGTACTGTGATTCGGTTGTGCTGTGATTCAGTTGCTCTGTGAATCAGCTGTACTGTGATTCAGTTCGTACTGTGAATCATTTGTACTGTGATTCAGCTGTACTGCGATTTGGTTATACTGTGATTCAGTTGTACCGTGATTCAGTTGTACCGTGATTCAGTTGTACCATGATTCAGTTGTACCTTGATTCAGTTGTACTGTGAATCAGATGTATAGTGAATCAGTTTTACTGTGATTCAGTTGTGCTGTCATTCAGTTGTAATGTGATTCAGTTGTACTGTGATTCAGTTTTACTGTGATTCAGTTGTGCTGTGATTCAATTGCACTGTGATTCACTTGTACTGTGATTCGGTTGTACTGTGATTCGGTTGTACTGTGATTCGGTTGTACTGTGATTCAGTTGTACTGTGATTCAGTTGTACAACTGATTCAGCTGTGCTGAGATTCATTTGTACTGTGATTCAGTTGTACCGTGATTCATTTGTACTGTGAATCAGTTGTACAATGATTCAGTTGTGCAATGATTCAGTTGCACTGTGAATCAGCTGTACTGTGATTCAGTTGTACTGTGATTCAGTTGTACTGTGATTCATTTGTACTGTGATTCAGTTGTACTTTGATTCAGTTGTTCTGTGAATCAGATGTATTGTGAATCAGTTGTACTGTGATTCAGTTGTGCTGTGATTCAGTTGTACTGTGATTCAGTTGTTCTGTGATTCAGTTGTATTGTGATTAATTTGCACAGTGAATCAGTTGTACTGTGATTCATTTTCCCTGTGAATCAGGTGCACTGTGATTCATTTGAATTGTGATTCAGTTGTACTGTGTTTCAGTTGTACTTTGATTCAGTTGTACTGACATTCAGCTGTACTGTGATTCATTTGTATTGTGATTCAGTTGTACTGTGATTCAGTTGTACTGTGACTCAATTGTACTGTGATTCAGCTGTACTATGTTTCATTTGTATTGTGATTCAGTTGTACTGTGAATCTGTTGTACTGTGATTCAGTTGTACTGTGATTCATTTGTACTGTGATTCAGCTGCACTGTGATTCAGTTGTACAGTGATTCAGTTGTACCATGATTCAGTTGTACCGTGATTCAGTTGTAACATGATGCATTTGTACTGTGATTCAGTTGTACTTAGTTTCAATTGTACTGTGATTCATTTGTATTGTGATTCAGTTGTACTGTGATTCAGTTGTACTGTGACTCAATTGTACTGTGATTCAGCTGTACTATGTTTCATTTGTATTGTGATTCAGTTGTACTGTGAATCTGTTGTACTGTGATTCAGTTGTACTGTGATTCATTTGTACTGTGATTCAGCTGCACTGTGATTCAGTTGTACAGTGATTCAGTTGTACCATGATTCAGTTGTACCGTGATTCAGTTGTAACATGATGCATTTGTACTGTGATTCAGTTGTACTTAGTTTCAATTGTACTGTGATTCAGTTGTATTGTGATTCAGTTGTACTGTGATTCAGTTGTTCTGTGATTCATTTGTACTGTGATTCAGTTGTACTTTGATTCAGTTGTACTGTGAATCAGATGAATTGTGAATCAGTTTTACTCTGATTCAGTTGTGCTGTGATTCAGTTGTACTGTGATTCAGTTGTACTGTGATTCAGTTGTATTGTGATTTAGTTGTACTGTGATTCATTTGTACTGTGATTCAGTTGTACTGTGATTCAGCTGTACTGTGATTCAGTTGTGCTGTGATTCAGTTGCACTGTGAATCATTTGTACTGTGATTCAGTTGTACTGTGATTGAGCTGTACTGTGATTCATTTGTAATGTGATTCAGTTGTACCGTGATTCTGTTGTACTGTGATTCAGTTGCACTGTGATTCACTTGTACTGTGATTCATTTGTACTGTTATTCAGTTGTACTTTGATTCAGTTGTTCTGTGAATCAGATGTATTGTGAATCAGTTGTACTGTGATTCAGTTGTGCTGTGATTCAGTTGTACTGTGATTCAGCTGTACTGTGATTCATTTGTATTGTGATTCAGCTGTACTGTGATTCAGTTGTACTGTGAATCAGCTGCACTGTGTTTCAGCTGTACTGTGATTCAGTTGTACTGTGATTCAGTTGTATTGTGATTTGTTGTACTGTGATTCATTTGTACTGTGATTCAGTTGTACTGTGATTCAGCTGTACTGTGATTCAGTTGTGCTGTGATTCAGTTGCACTGTGAATCATTTGTACTGTGATTCAGTTGTACTGTGATTCAGCTGTACTGTGATTCATTTGTAATGTGATTCAGTTGTACCGTGATTCTGTTGTACTGTGATTCAGTTGCACTGTGATTCAGTTGTACTGTGATTCATTTGTACTGTGATTCAGTTGTACTTTGATTCAGTTGTTCTGTGAATCAGATGTATTGTGAATCAGTTGTACTGTGATTCAGTTGTGCTGTGATTCAGTTGTACTGTGATTCAATTGTTCTGTGATTCAGTTGTATTGTGATTAATTTGCACAGTGAATCAGTTGTACTTTGATTCAGTTGTTCTGTGAATCAGATGTATTGTGAATCAGTTGTACTGTGATTCAGTTGTGCTGTGATTCAGTTGTGCTGTGATTCAGTTGTACTGTGATTCAGCTGTACTGTGATTCATTTGTATTGTGATTCAGCTGTACTGTGATTCAGTTGTACTGTGAATCAGCTGCACTGTGTTTCAGCTGTACTGTGATTCAGTTGTAGTGTGATTCTGTTGTACTGTGATTCAGTTGTACTGTGATTCAGCTGTACTGTCATGCAGTTGTACTTTGATTCAATTGTACCGTGATTCAGTTGTACTGTGAATCAGTTGTACAGTGATTCAGTTGTACTGTGATTCAGCTGTACTGTGATTCAATTGTGCTGTGATTCAGTTGCTCTGTGAATCAGTTGTATTGTGATTCAGTTGTACTGTGATTCAGCTGTACTGTGATGCAGTTGTACTTTGATTCAGTTGTACCGTGATTTAGTTGTCCTGTGAATCAGTGGTACAGTGATTCAGTTGTACTGTGATTCAGTTGTGCTGTGATTCAGTTGCTCTGTGAATCAGTTGTACTGTGATTCAGTTCGTACTGTGAATCATTTGTACTGTGATTCAGCTGTACTGTGATTCCGTTACACTGTGATTAAGTTGTACCGTGATTCAGTTGTACCGTGATTCAGTTGTACCATGATTCAGTTGTACTTTGATTCAGTTGTACTGTGAATCAGATGTATTGTGAATCAGTTTTACTGTGATTCAGTTGTGCTGTCATTCAGTTGTAATGTGTTTTAGTTGTACCGTGATTCAGTTGTACTGTGATTCAGTTGTACTGTGATTCATTTGTAGAGTGTTTCAGTTGTACTGTGATTCAGTTGTACTGTGATTCAGTTGTACTGTGATTCAGCTGTACTTTGAGTTATTTTTACTGTGAATCAGGTGTACTGTGATTCATTTGAATTGTGATTCAGTTGTACTGTGTTTCAGTTGTACTTTGATTCAGTTGTACTGACATTCAGCTGTACTGTGATTCACTTGTATTGTGATTCAGTTGTACTGTGATTCAGTTGTACTGTGACTCAATTGTACTGTGATTCAGCTGTACTATGTTTCATTTGTATTGTGATTCAGTTGTACTGTGAATCTGTTGTACTGTGATTCAGTTGTACTTTGGTTCAGTTGTACTGTGAATCAGATGAATTGTGAATCAGTTTTACTCTGATTCAGTTGTGCTGTGATTCAGTTGTACTGTGATTCAGTTGTACTGTGATTCAGTTGTATTGTGATTTAGATGTACTCTGATTCATTTGTACTGTGATTCAGTTGTACTGTGATTCAGCTGTACTGTGATTCAGTTGTGCTGTGATTCAGTTGCACTGTGAATCATTTGTACTGTGATTCAGTTGTACTGTGATTCAGCTGTACTGTGATTCATTTGTAATGTGATTCAGTTGTACCGTGATTCAGTTGTACTGTGATTCAGTTGCACTGTGATTCAGTTGTACTGTGATTAAGTTGCACAGTGAATCATTTGTACTGTGTTTCAGTTGTACAGTTTTTAATTTGTACTGTGATTCAGTTGTACCGTGATTCAGTTATACTGTGATTCAGCTGTACTGTGATTCAGTTGTACAGTGATTCATTTGTACTGTGATTCATTTGTACTGTGATTCATTTGTACTGTGATTCAGTTGTACTGTGATTCAGTGGTACCTTGATTCAGATGTATTGTGATTCAGCTGTACTGTGATTCAGTTGTACTGTGATTCATTTGTAATGTGATACAGTTGTAATGTGATTCAGTTGTACCATGATTCAGTTGTACCGTGATTCAGTTGTACTGAGATTCAGTTGTACTGTGATTCTGTTGTATTGTGATTCAGCTGTACTGTGATTCAGTTGTACTGTGATTACTTTGCACTGTGATTCAGTTGTACAGTGATTCAGTTGTACAATGATTCAGTTGTACCGTGGTTCAGTTATACTGTGATTCAGCTGTACTGTGATTCAGTTGTACAGTGATTCATTTGTACTGTGATTCGTTTGTACTGTGATTCAGTTGTACTGTGATTCAGCTGTACTCTGGTTTAGTTGTACTGTGATTCAGCTGTACTGTGCTTCATTTGTATTGTGATTCAGCTGTACTGTGATTCAGTTGTACTGTGAATCAGCTGCACTGTGTTTCAGCTGTACTGTGATTCAGTTGTAGTGTGATTCTGTTGTACTGTGATTCAGTTGTACTGTGATTCAGCTGTACTGTGATTCAATTGTGCTGTGATTCAGTTGTATTGTGATTCAGCTGTACTGTGATGCAGTTGTACTTTGATTCAATTGTACCGTGATTCAGTTGTACTGTGAATCAGTTGTACAGTGATTCAGTTGTACTGTGATTCAGCTGTACTGTGATTCAATTGTGCTGTGATTCAGTTGCTCTGTGAATCAGTTGTATTGTGATTCAGTTGTAGTGTGATTCAGCTGTACTGTGATGCAGTTGTACTTTGATTCAGTTGTACCGTGATTCAGTTGTACTGTGAATCAGTGGTACAGTGATTCAGTTGTACTGTGATTCAGCTGTACTGTGATTCAGTTGTACTGTGATTACTTTGCACTGTGATTCATTTGTACTGTGATTCAGTTGTACTGTGACTCAGCTGTACTGTGATTCAGCTGTACTCTGATTTAGTTGTACTGTGATTCAGCTGTACTGTGATTCATTTGTATTGTGATTCAGATGTACTGTGAGTCAGCTGCACTGTGTTTCAGCTGTACTGTGATTCAGTTGTAGTGTGATTCTGTTGTACTGTGATTCAGTTGTACTGTGTTTCAGCTGTACTGTGATTCAATTGTGCTGTGATTCAGTTGCTCTGTGAATCAGTTGTATTGTGATTCAGTTGTACTGTGATTCAGCTGTACTGTGATGCAGTTGTACTTTGATTCAGTTGTACCGTGATTCAGTTGTACTGTGAATCAGTGGTACAGTGATTCAGTTGTACTGTGATTCGGTTGTGCTGTGATTCAGTTGCTCTGTGAATCAGCTGTACTGTGATTCAGTTCGTACTGTGAATCATTTGTACTGTGATTCAGCTGTACTGCGATTTGGTTATACTGTGATTCAATTGTACCGTGATTCAGTTGTACCGTGATTCAGTTGTACCATGATTCAGTTGTACTTTGATTCAGTTGTACTGTGAATCAGATGTATAGTGAATCAGTTTTACTGTGATTCAGTTGTGCTGTCATTCAGTTGTAATGTGATTCAGTTGTACTGTGATTCAGTTTTACTGTGATTCAGTTGTGCTGTGATTCAATTGCACTGTGATTCACTTGTACTGTGATTCGGTTGTACTTTGATTCGGTTGTACTGTGATTCGGTTGTACTGTGATTCAGTTGTACTGTGATTCAGTTGTACAACTGATTCAGCTGTGCTGAGATTCATTTGTACTGTGATTCAGTTGTGCTGTAATTCAGTTGTACTTTGATTCAGTTGTACTCTGAATCAGATGTATTGTGAATCAGTTGTACTGTGATTCAGTTGTGCTGTGATTCATTTGTACTGTGATTCAGCTGTACTGTGATTCAGTTGTACAACTGATTCAGCTGTGCTGAGATTCATTTGTAGTGTGATTCAGCTGTACTGTGATTCATTTGTATTGTGATTCTGATGTACTGTGATTCAGTTGTACTGTGATTCCTTTTTTCTGTGATTCAGCTGTATTGTGATTCAGTTGTATCTTGATTCACTTGTACCCTGATTCAGTTGTACTTTGATTCAGTTGTACTGTGAATCAGATGTATCGTGAATCAGTTGTACTGTGATTCAGTTGTGCTGTGATTCAGTTGTACTGTGATTCAATTGTTCTGTGATTCAGTTGTATTGTGATTAATTTGCACAGTGAATCAGTTGTACTTTGATTCAGTTGTACTGTGACTCAGCTGTACTGTGATTCAGTTTTAATGTGATTCGGTTGTGCTGTGATTCAGTTGTACTGTGATTCTGTTGTACTCTGATTCTGTTGTACTGTGATTCTGCTGTACTGTGATTCAGCTGTACTGTGATTCAGCTGTATTGTGATTCAGCTGTACTGTGATTCAGTTGAACTGTGATTCAGCTGTACTGTGATTCAGTTGTGCTGTGATTCATTTGTACTGTGATTCAGTTGTACTGTGAATCAGATGTATTGTGAATCAGTTGTACTGTGATTCAGTTGTGCTATGATTCAGTTGAACTGTGATTCAGTTGTTCTGTGATTCAGTTGTATTGTGATTAAGTTGCACAGTGAATCAGTTGTACTGTGTTTCATTTGTACTGTGTTTCAGTTGTACTGTGATTCAGTGGTACCGTGATTCAGATGTATTGTGATTCAGCTGTACTGTGATTCAGTTGTACTGTGATTCATTTGTACTGTGATACAGTTTTAATGTGATTCAGTTGTACCGTGATTCAGTTGTACCGTGATTCAGTTGTACCGAGATTCAGTTGTACTGTGATTCAGTTGTATTGTGATTCAGCTGTACTGTGATTCAGTTGTACTGTGATTATTTTGCACTGTGATTCAGTTGTACAGTGATTCAGTTGTACAGTGATTCAGTTGCACCGTGGTTCAGTTGTTCTGAGATTCAATTGTACTGTGATTCAGTTCTATTGTGATTCAGTTGTACTCTGATTCAGTTGTACTGTGAATAAGTTGCACTGCGAATCAATTGTACTGTGTTTCAGTTGTACAGTGATTCAGCTGTACTGAGATTCAGTTGTACTGTGATTCAGTTCTATTGTGATTCAGTTGTACTATGATTCAGTTGTACTGCGTTTAACATGCACTGCGAATCAGTTGTACTGTGTTTCAGTTGCACTGTGATGGAGCTGTATTAAGATTCAGTTGTACTGTGATTCAGCTGTACTGAGATTCAGCTGTACTGTCATTCAGCTGCACTGTGATTCAGTTGTACTTTGATTCAGTTGTACCGTGATTCATTTGTACTGTGAATCAGTTGTACAATGATTCAGTTGTAGTGTGATTCAGTTGTGCAGTGATTCAGTTGCACTGTGAATCAGCTGTACTGTGATTCAGTTGTACTGTGATTCAGTTGTACTGTGATTCATTTGTACTGTGATTCAGTTGTACTTTGATTCAGTTGTTCTGTGAATCAGATGTATTGTGAATCAGTTGTACTGTGATTCAGTTGTGCTGTGATTCAGTTGTACTGTGATTCAGTTGTTCTGTGATTCAGTTGTATTGTGATTAATTTGCACAGTGAATCAGTTGTACTGTGATTCATTTTCCCTGTGAATCAGGTGCACTGTGATTCATTTGAATTGTGATTCAGTTGTACTGTGTTTCAGTTGTACTTTGATTCAGTTGTACTGACATTCAGCTGTACTGTGATTCATTTGTATTGTGATTCAGTTGTACTGTGATTCAGTTGTACTGTGACTCAATTGTACTGTGATTCAGCTGTACTATGTTTCATTTGTATTGCGATTCAGTTGTACTGTGAATCTGTTGTACTGTGATTCAGTTGTACTGTGATTCATTTGTACTGTGATTCAGCTGCACTGTGATTCAGTTGTACAGTGATTCAGTTGTACCATGATTCAGTTGTACCGTGATTCAGTTGTAACATGATGCATTTGTACTGTGATTCAGTTGTACTTAGTTTCAATTGTACTGTGATTCATTTGTATTGTGATTCAGTTGTACTGTGATTCAGTTGTACTGTGACTCAATTGTACTGTGATTCAGCTGTACTATGTTTCATTTGTATTGTGATTCAGTTGTACTGTGAATCTGTTGTACTGTGATTCAGTTGTACTGTGATTCATTTGTACTGTGATTCAGCTGCACTGTGATTCAGTTGTACAGTGATTCAGTTGTACCATGATTCAGTTGTACCGTGATTCAGTTGTAACATGATGCATTTGTACTGTGATTCAGTTGTACTTAGTTTCAATTGTACTGTGATTCAGTTGTATTGTGATTCAGTTGTACTGTGATTCAGTTGTTCTGTGATTCATTTGTACTGTGATTCAGTTGTACTTTGATTCAGTTGTACTGTGAATCAGATGAATTGTGAATCAGTTTTACTCTGATTCAGTTGTGCTGTGATTCAGTTGTACTGTGATTCAGTTGTACTGTGATTCAGTTGTATTGTGATTTAGTTGTACTGTGATTCATTTGTACTGTGATTCAGTTGTACTGTGATTCAGCTGTACTGTGATTCAGTTGTGCTGTGATTCAGTTGCACTGTGAATCATTTGTACTGTGATTCAGTTGTACTTTGATTGAGCTGTACTGTGATTCATTTGTAATGTGATTCAGTTGTACCGTGATTCTGTTGTACTGTGATTCAGTTGCACTGTGATTCACTTGTACTGTGATTCATTTGTACTGTTATTCAGTTGTACTTTGATTCAGTTGTTCTGTGAATCAGATGTATTGTGAATCAGTTGTACTGTGATTCAGTTGTGCTGTGATTCAGTTGTACTGTGATTCAGTTGTTCTGTGATTCAGTTGTATTGTGATTAATTTGCACAGTGAATCAGTTGTACTTTGATTCAGTTGTTCTGTGAATCAGATGTATTGTGAATCAGTTGTACTGTGATTCAGTTGTGCTGTGATTCAGTTGTACTGTGATTCAGCTGTACTGTGATTCATTTGTATTGTGATTCAGCTGTACTGTGATTCAGTTGTACTGTGAATCAGCTGCACTGTGTTTCAGCTGTACTGTGATTCAGTTGTACTGTGATTCAGTTGTATTGTGATTTGTTGTACTGTGATTCATTTGTACTGTGATTCAGTTGTACTGTGATTCAGCTGTACTGTGATTCAGTTGTGCTGTGATTCAGTTGCACTGTGAATCATTTGTACTGTGATTCAGTTGTACTGTGATTCAGCTGTACTGTGATTCATTTGTAATGTGATTCAGTTGTACCGTGATTCTGTTGTACTGTGATTCAGTTGCACTGTGATTCAGTTGTACTGTGATTCATTTGTACTGTGATTCAGTTGTACTTTGATTCAGTTGTTCTGTGAATCAGATGTATTGTGAATCAGTTGTACTGTGATTCAGTTGTGCTGTGATTCAGTTGTACTGTGATTCAATTGTTCTGTGATTCAGTTGTATTGTGATTAATTTGCACAGTGAATCAGTTGTACTTTGATTCAGTTGTTCTGTGAATCAGATGTATTGTGAATCAGTTGTACTGTGATTCAGTTGTGCTGTGATTCAGTTGTGCTGAGATTCAGTTGTACTGTGATTCAGCTGTACTGTGATTCATTTGTATTGTGATTCAGCTGTACTGTGATTCAGTTGTACTGTGAATCAGCTGCACTGTGTTTCAGCTGTACTGTGATTCAGTTGTAGTGTGATTCTGTTGTACTGTGATTCAGTTGTACTGTGATTCAGCTGTACTGTGATTCAATTGTGCTGTGATTCAGTTGTATTGTGATTCAGCTGTACTGTCATGCAGTTGTACTTTGATTCAATTGTACCGTGATTCAGTTGTACTGTGAATCAGTTGTACAGTGATTCAGTTGTACTGTGATTCAGCTGTACTGTGATTCAATTGTGCTGTGATTCAGTTGCTCTGTGAATCAGTTGTATTGTGATTCAGTTGTACTGTGATTCAGCTGTACTGTGATGCAGTTGTACTTTGATTCAGTTGTACCGTGATTCAGTTGTCCTGTGAATCAGTGGTACAGTGATTCAGTTGTACTGTGATTCAGTTGTGCTGTGATTCAGTTGCTCTGTGAATCAGTTGTACTGTGATTCAGTTCGTACTGTGAATCATTTGTACTGTGATTCAGCTGTACTGTGATTCCGTTACACTGTGATTAAGTTGTACCGTGATTCAGTTGTACCGTGATTCAGTTGTACCATGATTCAGTTGTACTTTGATTCAGTTGTACTGTGAATCAGATGTATTGTGAATCAGTTTTACTGTGATTCAGTTGTGCTGTCATTCAGTTGTAATGTGTTTTAGTTGTACCGTGATTCAGTTGTACTGTGATTCAGTTGTACTGTGATTCATTTGTAGAGTGTTTCAGTTGTACTGTGATTCAGTTGTACTGTGATTCAGTTGTACTGTGATTCAGCTGTACTTTGAGTTATTTTTACTGTGAATCAGGTGTACTGTGATTCATTTGAATTGTGATTCAGTTGTACTGTGTTTCAGTTGTACTTTGATTCAGTTGTACTGACATTCAGCTGTACTGTGATTCATTTGTATTGTGATTCAGTTGTACTGTGATTCAGTTGTACTGTGACTCAATTGTACTGTGATTCAGCTGTACTATGTTTCATTTGTATTGTGATTCAGTTGTACTGTGAATCTGTTGTACTGTGATTCAGTTGTACTGTGATTCATTTGTACTGTGATTCAGCTGCACTGTGATTCAGTTGTACAGTGATTCAGTTGTACCATGATTCAGTTGTACCATGATTCAGTTGTAACATGATGCATTTGTACTGTGATTCAGTTGTACTTAGATTCAATTGTACTGTGATTCAGTTGTATTGTGATTCAGTTGTACTGTGATTCAGTTGTTCTGTGATTCATTTGTACTGTGATTCAGTTGTACTTTGGTTCAGTTGTACTGTGAATCAGATGAATTGTGAATCAGTTTTACTCTGATTCAGTTGTGCTGTGATTCAGTTGTACTGTGATTCAGTTGTACTGTGATTCAGTTGTATTGTGATTTAGTTGTACACTGATTCATTTGTACTGTGATTCAGTTGTGCTGTGATTCAGTTGCACTGTGAATCATTTGTACTGTGATTCAGTTGTACTGTGATTCAGCTGTACTGTGATTCATTTGTAATGTGATTCAGTTGTACCGTGATTCAGTTGTACTGTGATTCAGTTGCACTGTGATTCAGTTGTACTGTGATTAAGTTGCACAGTGAATCATTTGTACTGTGTTTCAGTTGTACAGTTTTTAATTTGTACTGTGATTCAGTTGTACCGTGATTCAGTTATACTGTGATTCAGCTGTACTGTGATTCAGTTGTACAGTGATTCATTTGTACTGTGATTCATTTGTACTGTGATTCATTTGTACTGTGATTCAGTTGTACTGTGATTCAGTGGTACCTTGATTCAGATGTATTGTGATTCAGCTGTACTGTGATTCAGTTGTACTGTGATTCATTTGTAATGTGATACAGTTGTAATGTGATTCAGTTGTACCATGATTCAGTTGTACCGTGATTCAGTTGTACTGAGATTCAGTTGTACTGTGATTCTGTTGTATTGTGATTCAGCTGTACTGTGATTCAGTTGTACTGTGATTACTTTGCACTGTGATTCAGTTGTACAGTGATTCAGTTGTACAATGATTCAGTTGTACCGTGGTTCAGTTATACTGTGATTCAGCTGTACTGTGATTCAGTTGTACAGTGATTCATTTGTACTGTGATTCGTTTGTACTGTGATTCAGTTGTACTGTGATTCAGCTGTACTCTGATTTAGTTGTACTGTGATTCAGCTGTACTGTGCTTCATTTATATTGTGATTCAGCTGTACTGTGATTCAGTTGTACTGTGAATCAGCTGCACTGTGTTTCAGCTGTACTGTGATTCAGTTGTAGTGTGATTCTGTTGTACTGTGATTCAGTTGTACTGTGATTCAGCTGTACTGTGATTCAATTGTGCTGTGATTCAGTTGTATTGTGATTCAGCTGTACTGTGATGCAGTTGTACTTTGATTCAATTGTACCGTGATTCAGTTGTACTGTGAATCAGTTGTACAGTGATTCAGTTGTACTGTGATTCAGCTGTACTGTGATTCAATTGTGCTGTGATTCAGTTGCTCTGTGAATCAGTTGTATTGTGATTCAGTTGTAGTGTGATTCAGCTGTACTGTGATGCAGTTGTACTTTGATTCAGTTGTACCGTGATTCAGTTGTACTGTGAATCAGTGGTACAGTGATTCAGTTGTACTGTGATTCAGTTGTGCTGTGATTCAGTTGCTCTGTGAATCAGTTGTACTGTGATTCAGTTCGTACTGTGAATCATTTGTACTGTGATTCAGCTGTACTGTGATTCCGTTATACTGTGATTCAGTTGTACCGTGATTCAGTTGTACCGTGATTAATTTGTATCATGATTCAGTTGTACTTTGATTCAGTTGTACTGTGAATCAGATGTATAGTGAATCAGTTTTACTGTGATTCAGTTGTGCTGAGATTCAGTTGTACTGTGATTCAGTTGTATTGTGATTCAGCTGTACTGTGATTCAGTTGTACTGTGATTACTTTGCACTGTGATTCATTTGTACTGTGATTCAGTTGTACTGTGACTCAGCTGTACTGTGATTCAGCTGTACTCTGATTTAGTTGTACTGTGATTCAGCTGTACTCTGATTCATTTGTATTGTGATTCAGATGTACTGTGAGTCAGCTGCACTGTGTTTCAGCTGTACTGTGATTCAGTTGTAGTGTGATTCTGTTGTACTGTGATTCAGTTGTACTGTGTTTCAGCTGTACTGTGATTCAATTGTGCTGTGATTCAGTTGCTCTGTGAATCAGTTGTATTGTGATTCAGTTGTACTGTGATTCAGCTGTACTGTGATGCAGTTGTACATTGATTCAGTTGTACCGTGATTCAGTTGTACTGTGAATCAGTGGTACAGAGATTCAGTTGTACTGTGATTCGGTTGTGCTGTGATTCAGTTGCTCTGTGAATCAGCTGTACTGTGATTCAGTTCGTACTGTGAATCATTTGTACTGTGATTCAGCTGTACTGCGATTTGGTTATACTGTGATTCAGTTGTACCGTGATTCAGTTGTACCGTGATTCAGTTGTACCATGATTCAGTTGTACTTTGATTCAGTTGTACTGTGAATCAGATGTATAGTGAATCAGTTTTACTGTGATTCAGTTGTGCTGTCATTCAGTTGTAATGTGATTCAGTTGTACTGTGATTCAGTTTTACTGTGATTCAGTTGTGCTGTGATTCAATTGCACTGTGATTCACTTGTACTGTGATTCGGTTGTACTGTGATTCGGTTGTACTGTGATTCGGTTGTACTGTGATTCAGTTGTACTGTGATTCAGTTGTACAACTGATTCAGCTGTGCTGAGATTCATTTGTCCTGTGATTCAGTTGTGCTGTAATTCAGTTGTACTTTGATTCAGTTGTACTCTGAATCAGATGTATTGTGAATCAGTTGTACTGTGATTCAGTTGTGCTGTGATTCATTTGTACTGTGATTCAGCTGTACTGTGATTCAGTTGTACAACTGATTCAGCTGTGCTGAGATTCATTTGTACTGTGATTCAGCTGTACTGTGATTCATTTGTATTGTGATTCTGATGTACTGTGATTCAGTTGTACTGTGATTCCTTTTTTCTGTGATTCAGCTGTATTGTGATTCAGTTGTATCTTGATTCACTTGTACCCTGATTCAGTTGTACTTTGATTCAGTTGTACTGTGAATCAGATGTATCGTGAATAATATTTACCGTGATTCAGTTGTGCTGTGATTCAGTTTTACTGTGATTCAGTTGTACTGTGATTCAGCTGTAGTGATTCAGTTGTACTTTGATTCAGCTGTACTGTGATTCAGTTTTACATTTATTCAGTTGTACTGTGATTCAGTTGTGCTGTGATTCAGTTGCTCTGTGAATCAGTTCTTCTGTGATTCATTTGTACTGTGATTCAGTTGTACTTTGATTCAGTTGTACTGTGACTCAGCTGTACTGTGATTCAGTTTTAATGTGATTCGGTTGTGCTGTGATTCAGTTGTACTGTGATTCTGTTGTACTCTGATTCTGTTGTACTGTGATTCTGCTGTACTGTGATTCAGCTGTACTGTGATTCAGCTGTATTGTGATTCAGCTGTACTGTGATTCAGTTGTACTGTGATTCAGCTGTACTGTGATTCAGTTGTGCTGTGATTCATTTGTACTGTGATTCAGTTGTACTGTGAATCAGATGTATTGTGAATCAGTTGTACTGTGATTCAGTTGTGCTATGATTCAGTTGAACTGTGATTCAGTTGTTCTGTGATTCAGTTGTATTGTGATTAAGTTGCACAGTGAATCAGTTGTACTGTGTTTCATTTGTACTGTGTTTCAGTTGTACTGTGATTCAGTGGTACCGTGATTCAGATGTATTGTGATTCAGCTGTACTGTGATTCAGTTGTACTGTGATTCATTTGTACTGTGATACAGTTTTAATGTGATTCAGTTGTACCGTGATTCAGTTGTACCGTGATTCAGTTGTACCGAGATTCAGTTGTACTGTGATTCAGTTGTATTGTGATTCAGCTGTACTGTGATTCAGTTGTACTGTGATTATTTTGCACTGTGATTCAGTTGTACAGTGATTCAGTTGTACAGTGATTCAGTTGCACCGTGGTTCAGTTGTTCTGAGATTCAATTGTACTGTGATTCAGTTCTATTGTGATTCAGTTGTACTCTGATTCAGTTGTACTGTGAATAAGTTGCACTGCGAATCAATTGTACTGTGTTTCAGTTGTACAGTGATTCAGCTGTACTGAGATTCAGTTGTACTGTGATTCAGTTCTATTGTGATTCAGTTGTACTATGATTCAGTTGTACTGCGTTTAACATGCACTGCGAATCAGTTGTACTGTGTTTCAGTTGCACTGTGATGGAGCTGTATTAAGATTCAGTTGTACTGTGATTCAGCTGTACTGAGATTCAGCTGTACTGTCATTCAGCTGCACTGTGATTCAGTTGTACTTTGATTCAGTTGTACCGTGATTCATTTGTACTGTGAATCAGTTGTACAATGATTCAGTTGTAGTGTGATTCAGTTGTGCAGTGATTCAGTTGCACTGTGAATCAGCTGTACTGTGATTCAGTTGTACTGTGATTCAGTTGTACTGTGATTCATTTGTACTGTGATTCAGTTGTACTTTGATTCAGTTGTTCTGTGAATCAGATGTATTGTGAATCAGTTGTACTGTGATTCAGTTGTGCTGTGATTCAGTTGTACTGTGATTCAGTTGTTCTGTGATTCAGTTGTATTGTGATTAATTTGCACAGTGAATCAGTTGTACTGTGATTCATTTTCCCTGTGAATCAGGTGCACTGTGATTCATTTGAATTGTGATTCAGTTGTACTGTGTTTCAGTTGTACTTTGATTCAGTTGTACTGACATTCAGCTGTACTGTGATTCATTTGTATTGTGATTCAGTTGTACTGTGATTCAGTTGTACTGTGACTCAATTGTACTGTGATTCAGCTGTACTATGTTTCATTTGTATTGCGATTCAGTTGTACTGTGAATCTGTTGTACTGTGATTCAGTTGTACTGTGATTCATTTGTACTGTGATTCAGCTGCACTGTGATTCAGTTGTACAGTGATTCAGTTGTACCATGATTCAGTTGTACCGTGATTCAGTTGTAACATGATGCATTTGTACTGTGATTCAGTTGTACTTAGTTTCAATTGTACTGTGATTCATTTGTATTGTGATTCAGTTGTACTGTGATTCAGTTGTACTGTGACTCAATTGTACTGTGATTCAGCTGTACTATGTTTCATTTGTATTGTGATTCAGTTGTACTGTGAATCTGTTGTACTGTGATTCAGTTGTACTGTGATTCATTTGTACTGTGATTCAGCTGCACTGTGATTCAGTTGTACAGTGATTCAGTTGTACCATGATTCAGTTGTACCGTGATTCAGTTGTAACATGATGCATTTGTACTGTGATTCAGTTGTACTTAGTTTCAATTGTACTGTGATTCAGTTGTATTGTGATTCAGTTGTACTGTGATTCAGTTGTTCTGTGATTCATTTGTACTGTGATTCAGTTGTACTTTGATTCAGTTGTACTGTGAATCAGATGAATTGTGAATCAGTTTTACTCTGATTCAGTTGTGCTGTGATTCAGTTGTACTGTGATTCAGTTGTACTGTGATTCAGTTGTATTGTGATTTAGTTGTACTGTGATTCATTTGTACTGTGATTCAGTTGTACTGTGATTCAGCTGTACTGTGATTCAGTTGTGCTGTGATTCAGTTGCACTGTGAATCATTTGTACTGTGATTCAGTTGTACTTTGATTGAGCTGTACTGTGATTCATTTGTAATGTGATTCAGTTGTACCGTGATTCTGTTGTACTGTGATTCAGTTGCACTGTGATTCACTTGTACTGTGATTCATTTGTACTGTTATTCAGTTGTACTTTGATTCAGTTGTTCTGTGAATCAGATGTATTGTGAATCAGTTGTACTGTGATTCAGTTGTGCTGTGATTCAGTTGTACTGTGATTCAGTTGTTCTGTGATTCAGTTGTATTGTGATTAATTTGCACAGTGAATCAGTTGTACTTTGATTCAGTTGTTCTGTGAATCAGATGTATTGTGAATCAGTTGTACTGTGATTCAGTTGTGCTGTGATTCAGTTGTACTGTGATTCAGCTGTACTGTGATTCATTTGTATTGTGATTCAGCTGTACTGTGATTCAGTTGTACTGTGAATCAGCTGCACTGTGTTTCAGCTGTACTGTGATTCAGTTGTACTGTGATTCAGTTGTATTGTGATTTGTTGTACTGTGATTCATTTGTACTGTGATTCAGTTGTACTGTGATTCAGCTGTACTGTGATTCAGTTGTGCTGTGATTCAGTTGCACTGTGAATCATTTGTACTGTGATTCAGTTGTACTGTGATTCAGCTGTACTGTGATTCATTTGTAATGTGATTCAGTTGTACCGTGATTCTGTTGTACTGTGATTCAGTTGCACTGTGATTCAGTTGTACTGTGATTCATTTGTACTGTGATTCAGTTGTACTTTGATTCAGTTGTTCTGTGAATCAGATGTATTGTGAATCAGTTGTACTGTGATTCAGTTGTGCTGTGATTCAGTTGTACTGTGATTCAATTGTTCTGTGATTCAGTTGTATTGTGATTAATTTGCACAGTGAATCAGTTGTACTTTGATTCAGTTGTTCTGTGAATCAGATGTATTGTGAATCAGTTGTACTGTGATTCAGTTGTGCTGTGATTCAGTTGTGCTGTGATTCAGTTGTACTGTGATTCAGCTGTACTGTGATTCATTTGTATTGTGATTCAGCTGTACTGTGATTCAGTTGTACTGTGAATCAGCTGCACTGTGTTTCAGCTGTACTGTGATTCAGTTGTAGTGTGATTCTGTTGTACTGTGATTCAGTTGTACTGTGATTCAGCTGTACTGTGATTCAATTGTGCTGTGATTCAGTTGTATTGTGATTCAGCTGTAATGTGATGCAGTTGTACTTTGATTCAATTGTACCGTGATTCAGTTGTACTGTGAATCAGTTGTACAGTGATTCAGTTGTACTGTGATTCAGCTGTACTGTGATTCAATTGTGCTGTGATTCAGTTGCTCTGTGAATCAGTTGTATTGTGATTCAGTTGTACTGTGATTCAGCTGTACTGTGATGCAGTTGTACTTTGATTCAGTTGTACCGTGATTCAGTTGTCCTGTGAATCAGTGGTACAGTGATTCAGTTGTACTGTGATTCAGTTGTGCTGTGATTCAGTTGCTCTGTGAATCAGTTGTACTGTGATTCAGTTCGTACTGTGAATCATTTGTACTGTGATTCAGCTGTACTGTGATTCCGTTACACTGTGATTAAGTTGTACCGTGATTCAGTTGTACCGTGATTCAGTTGTACCATGATTCAGTTGTACTTTGATTCAGTTGTACTGTGAATCAGATGTATTGTGAATCAGTTTTACTGTGATTCAGTTGTGCTGTCATTCAGTTGTAATGAGTTTTAGTTGTACCGTGATTCAGTTGTACTGTGATTCAGTTGTACTGTGATTCATTTGTAGAGTGTTTCAGTTGTACTGTGATTCAGTTGTACTGTGATTCAGTTGTACTGTGATTCAGCTGTACTTTGAGTTATTTTTACTGTGAATCAGGTGTACTGTGATTCATTTGAATTGTGATTCAGTTGTACTGTGTTTCAGTTGTACTTTGATTCAGTTGTACTGACATTCAGCTGTACTGTGATTCATTTGTATTGTGATTCAGTTGTACTGTGATTCAGTTGTACTGTGACTCAATTGTACTGTGATTCAGCTGTACTATGTTTCATTTGTATTGTGATTCAGTTGTACTGTGAATCTGTTGTACTGTGATTCAGTTGTACTGTGATTCATTTGTACTGTGATTCAGCTGCACTGTGATTCAGTTGTACAGTGATTCAGCTGTACCATGATTCAGTTGTACCATGATTCAGTTGTAACATGATGCATTTGTACTGTGATTCAGTTGTACTTAGATTCAATTGTACTGTGATTCAGTTGTATTGTGATTCAGTTGTACTGTGATTCAGTTGTTCTGTGATTCATTTGTACTGTGATTCAGTTGTACTTTGGTTCAGTTGTACTGTGAATCAGATGAATTGTGAATCAGTTTTACTCTGATTCAGTTGTGCTGTGATTCAGTTGTACTGTGATTCAGTTGTACTGTGATTCAGTTGTATTGTGATTTAGTTGTACTCTGATTCATTTGTACTGTGGTTCAGTTGTACTGTGATTCAGCTGTACTGTGATTCAGTTGTGCTGTGATTCAGTTGCACTGTGAATCATTTGTACTGTGATTCAGTTGTACTGTGATTCAGCTGTACTGTGATTCATTTGTAATGTGATTCAGTTGTACCGTGATTCAGTTGTACTGTGATTCAGTTGCACTGTGATTCAGTTGTACTGTGATTAAGTTGCACAGTGAATCATTTGTACTGTGTTTCAGTTGTACAGTTTTTAATTTGTACTGTGATTCAGTTGTACCGTGATTCAGTTATACTGTGATTCAGCTGTACTGTGATTCAGTTGTACAGTGATTCATTTGTACTGAGATTCATTTGTACTGTGATTCATTTGTACTGTGATTCAGTTGTACTGTGATTCAGTGGTACCTTGATTCAGATGTATTGTGATTCAGCTGTACTGTGATTCAGTTGTACTGTGATTCATTTGTAATGTGATACAGTTGTAATGTGATTCAGTTGTACCATGATTCAGTTGTACCGTGATTCAGTTGTACTGAGATTCAGTTGTACTGTGATTCTGTTGTATTGTGATTCAGCTGTACTGTGATTCAGTTGTACTGTGATTACTTTGCACTGTGATTCAGTTGTGCAGTGATTCAGTTGTACAATGATTCAGTTGTACCGTGGTTCAGTTATACTGTGATTCAGCTGTACTGTGATTCAGTTGTACAGTGATTCATTTGTACTGTGATTCGTTTGTACTGTGATTCAGTTGTACTGTGATTCAGCTGTACTCTGATTTAGTTGTACTGTGATTCAGCTGTACTGTGCTTCATTTGTATTGTGATTCAGCTGTACTGTGATTCAGTTGTACTGTGAATCAGCTGCACTGTGTTTCAGCTGTACTGTGATTCAGTTGTAGTGTGATTCTGTTGTACTGTGATTCAGTTGTACTGTGATTCAGCTGTACTGTGATTCAATTGTGCTGTGATTCAGTTGTATTGTGATTCAGCTGTACTGTGATGCAGTTGTACTTTGATTCAATTGTACCGTGATTCAGTTGCACTGTGAATCAGTTGTACAGTGATTCAGTTGTACTGTGATTCAGCTGTACTGTGATTCAATTGTGCTGTGATTCAGTTGCTCTGTGAATCGGTTGTATTGTGATTCAGTTGTAGTGTGATTCAGCTGTACTGTGATGCAGTTGTACTTTGATTCAGTTGTACCGTGATTCAGTTGTACTGTGAATCAGTGGTACAGTGATTCAGTTGTACTGTGATTCAGTTGTGCTGTGATTCAGTTGCTCTGTGAATCAGTTGTACTGTGATTCAGTTCGTACTGTGAATCATTTGTACTGTGATTCAGCTGTACTGTGATTCCGTTATACTGTGATTCAGTTGTACCGTGATTCAGTTGTACCGTGATTAATTTGTATCATGATTCAGTTGTACTTTGATTCAGTTGTACTGTGAATCAGATGTATAGTGAATCAGTTTTACTGTGATTCAGTTGTGCTGAGATTCAGTTGTACTGTGATTCAGTTGTATTGTGATTCAGCTGTACTGTGATTCAGTTGTACTGTGATTACTTTGCACTGTGATTCATTTGTACTGTGATTCAGTTGTACTGTGACTCAGCTGTACTGTGATTCAGCTGTACTCTGATTTAGTTGTACTCTGATTCAGCTGTACTGTGATTCATTTGTATTGTGATTCAGATGTACTGTGAGTCAGCTGCACTGTGTTTCAGCTGTACTGTGATTCAGTTGTAGTGTGATTCTGTTGTACTGTGATTCAGTTGTACTGTGTTTCAGCTGTACTGTGATTCAATTGTGCTGTGATTCAGTTGCTCTGTGAATCAGTTGTATTGTGATTCAGTTGTACTGTGATTCAGCTGTACTGTGATGCAGTTGTACTTTGATTCAGTTGTACCGTGATTCAGTTGTACTGTGAATCAGTGGTACAGTGATTCAGTTGTACTGTGATTCGGTTGTGCTGTGATTCAGTTGCTCTGTGAATCAGCTGTACTGTGATTCAGTTCGTACTGTGAATCATTTGTACTGTGATTCAGCTGTACTGCGATTTGGTTATACTGTGATTCAGTTGTACCGTGATTCAGTTGTACCGTGATTCAGTTGTACCATGATTCAGTTGTACTTTGATTCAGTTGTACTGTGAATCAGATGTATAGTGAATCAGTTTTACTGTGATTCAGTTGTGCTGTCATTCAGTTGTAATGTGATTCAGTTGTACTGTGATTCAGTTTTACTGTGATTCAGTTGTGCTGTGATTCAATTGCACTGTGATTCACTTGTACTGTGATTCGGTTGTACTGTGATTCGGTTGTACTGTGATTCAGCTGTGCTGAGATTCATTTGTACTGTGATTCAGTTGTGCTGTAATTCAGTTGTACTTTGATTCAGTTGTACTCTGAATCAGATGTATTGTGAATCAGTTGTACTGTGATTCAGTTGTGCTGTGATTCATTTGTACTGTGATTCAGCTGTACTGTGATTCAGTTGTACAACTGATTCAGCTGTGCTGAGATTCATTTGTACTGTGATTCAGCTGTACTGTGATTCATTTGTATTGTGATTCTGATGTACTGTGATTCAGTTGTACTGTGATTCCTTTTTTCTGTGATTCAGCTGTATTGTGATTCAGTTGTATCTTGATTCACTTGTACCCTGATTCAGTTGTACTTTGATTCAGTTGTACTGTGAATCAGATGTATCGTGAATAATATTTACCGTGATTCAGTTGTGCTGTGATTCAGTTTTACTGTGATTCAGTTGTACTGTGATTCAGCTGTAGTGATTCAGTTGTACTTTGATTCAGCTGTACTGTGATTCAGTTTTACATTTATTCAGTTGTACTGTGATTCAGTTGTGCTGTGATTCAGTTGCTCTGTGAATCAGTTCTTCTGTGATTCATTTGTACTGTGATTCAGTTGTACTTTGATTCAGTTGTACTGTGACTCAGCTGTACTGTGATTCAGTTTTAATGTGATTCGGTTGTGCTGTGATTCAGTTGTACTGTGATTCTGTTGTACTCTGATTCTGTTGTACTGTGATTCTGCTGTACTGTGATTCAGCTGTACTGTGATTCAGCTGTATTGTGATTCAGCTGTACTGTGATTCAGTTGTACTGTGATTCAGCTGTACTGTGATTCAGTTGTGCTGTGATTCATTTGTACTGTGATTCAGTTGTACTGTGAATCAGATGTATTGTGAATCAGTTGTACTGTGATTCAGTTGTGCTATGATTCAGTTGAACTGTGATTCAGTTGTTCTGTGATTCAGTTGTATTGTGATTAAGTTGCACAGTGAATCAGTTGTACTGTGTTTCATTTGTACTGTGTTTCAGTTGTACTGTGATTCAGTGGTACCGTGATTCAGATGTATTGTGATTCAGCTGTACTGTGATTCAGTTGTACTGTGATTCATTTGTACTGTGATACAGTTTTAATGTGATTCAGTTGTACCGTGATTCAGTTGTACCGAGATTCAGTTGTACTGTGATTCAGTTGTATTGTGATTATGCTGTACTGTGATTCAGTTGTACTGTGATTATTTTGCACTGTGATTCAGTTGTACAGTGATTCAGTTGTACAGTGATTCAGTTGCACCGTGGTTCAGTTGTTCTGAGATTCAATTGTACTGTGATTCAGTTCTATTGTGATTCAGTTGTACTCTGATTCAGTTGTACTGTGAATAAGTTGCACTGCGAATCAATTGTACTGTGTTTCAGTTGTACAGTGATTCAGCTGTACTGAGATTCAGTTGTACTGTGATTCAGTTCTATTGTGATTCAGTTGTACTATGATTCAGTTGTACTGCGTTTAACATGCACTGCGAATCAGTTGTACTGTGTTTCAGTTGCACTGTGATGGAGCTGTATTAAGATTCAGTTGTACTGTGATTCAGCTGTACTGAGATTCAGCTGTACTGTCATTCAGCTGCACTGTGATTCAGTTGTACTTTGATTCAGTTGTACCGTGATTCATTTGTACTGTGAATCAGTTGTACAATGATTCAGTTGTAGTGTGATTCAGTTGTGCAGTGATTCAGTTGCACTGTGAATCAGCTGTACTGTGATTCAGTTGTACTGTGATTCAGTTGTACTGTGATTCATTTGTACTGTGATTCAGTTGTACTTTGATTCAGTTGTTCTGCGAATCAGATGTATTGTGAATCAGTTGTACTGTGATTCAGTTGTGCTGTGATTCAGTTGTACTGTGATTCATTTGTATTGTGATTCAGTTGTACTGTGATTCAGTTGTACTGTGACTCAATTGTACTGTGATTCAGCTGTACTATGTTTCATTTGTATTGTGATTCAGTTGTACTGTGAATCTGTTGTACTGTGATTCAGTTGTACTGTGATTCATTTGTACTGTGATTCAGCTGCACTGTGATTCAGTTGTACAGTGATTCAGTTGTACCATGATTCAGTTGTATCGTGATTCAGTTGTAACATGATGCATTTGTACTGTGATTCAGTTGTACTTAGTTTCAATTGTACTGTGATTCATTTGTATTGTGATTCAGTTGTACTGTGATTCAGTTGTACTGTGACTCAATTGTACTGTGATTCAGCTGTACTATGTTTCATTTGTATTGTGATTCAGTTGTACTGTGAATCTGTTGTACTGTGATTCAGTTGTACTGTGATTCATTTGTACTGTGATTCAGCTGCACTGTGATTCAGTTGTACAGTGATTCAGTTGTACCATGATTCAGTTGTACCGTGATTCAGTTGTAACATGATGCATTTGTACTGTGATTCAGTTGTACTTAGTTTCAATTGTACTGTGATTCAGTTGTATTGTGATTCAGTTGTACTGTGATTCAGTTGTTCTGTGATTCATTTGTACTGTGATTCAGTTGTACTTTGATTCAGTTGTACTGTGAATCAGATGAATTGTGAATCAGTTTTACTCTGATTCAGTTGTGCTGTGATTCAGTTGTACTGTGATTCAGTTGTACTGTGATTCAGTTGTATTGTGATTTAGTTGTACTGTGATTCATTTGTACTGTGATTCAGTTGTACTGTGATTCAGCTGTACTGTGATTCAGTTGTGCTGTGATTCAGTTGCACTGTGAATCATTTGTACTGTGATTCAGTTGTACTGTGATTCAGCTGTACTGTGATTCATTTGTAATGTGATTCAGTTGTACCGTGATTCTGTTGTACTGTGATTCAGTTGCACTGTGATTCACTTGTACTGTGATTCATTTGTACTGTTATTCAGTTGTACTTTGATTCAGTTGTTCTGTGAATCAGATGTATTGTGAATCAGTTGTACTGTGATTCAGTTGTGCTGTGATTCAGTTGTACTGTGATTCAGTTGTTCTGTGATTCAGTTGTATTGTGATTAATTTGCACAGTGAATCAGTTGTACTTTGATTCAGTTGTTCTGTGAATCAGATGTATTGTGAATCAGTTGTACTGTGATTCAGTTGTGCTGTGATTCAGTTGTACTGTGATTCAGCTGTACTGTGATTCATTTGTATTGTGATTCAGCTGTACTGTGATTCAGTTGTACTGTGAATCAGCTGCACTGTGTTTCAGCTGTACTGTGATTCAGTTGTACTGTGATTCAGTTGTATTGTGATTTGTTGTACTGTGATTCATTTGTACTGTGATTCAGTTGTACTGTGATTCAGCTGTACTGTGATTCAGTTGTGCTGTGATTCAGTTGCACTGTGAATCATTTGTACTGTGATTCAGTTGTACTGTGATTCAGCTGTACTGTGATTCATTTGTAATGTGATTCAGTTGTACCGTGATTCTGTTGTACTGTGATTCAGTTGCACTGTGATTCAGTTGTACTGTGATTCATTTGTACTGTGATTCAGTTGTACTTTGATTCAGTTGTTCTGTGAATCAGATGTATTGTGAATCAGTTGTACTGTGATTCAGTTGTGCTGTGATTCAGTTGTACTGTGATTCAATTGCTCTGTGATTCAGTTGTATTGTGATTAATTTGCACAGTGAATCAGTTGTACTTTGATTCAGTTGTTCTGTGAATCAGATGTATTGTGAATCAGTTGTACTGTGATTCAGTTGTGCTGTGATTCAGTTGTGCTTTGATTCAGTTGTACTGTGATTCAGCTGTACTGTGATTCATTTGTATTGTGATTCAGCTGTACTGTGATTCAGTTGTACTGTGAATCAGCTGCACTGTGTTTCAGCTGTACTGTGATTCAGTTGTAGTGTGATTCTGTTGTACTGTGATTCAGTTGTACTGTGATTCAGCTGTACTGTGATTCAATTGTGCTGTGATTCAGTTGTATTGTGATTCAGCTGTACTGTGATGCAGTTGTACTTTGATTCAATTGTACCGTGATTCAGTTGTACTGTGAATCAGTTGTACAGTGATTCAGTTGTACTGTGATTCAGCTGTACTGTGATTCAATTGTGCTGTGATTCAGTTGCTCTGTGAATCAGTTGTATTGTGATGCAGTTGTACTTTGATTCAGTTGTACCGTGATTCAGTTGTCCTGTGAATCAGTGGTACAGTGATTCAGTTGTACTGTGATTCAGTTGTGCTGTGATTCAGTTGCTCTGTGAATCAGTTGTACTGTGATTCAGTTCGTACTGTGAATCATTTGTACTGTGATTCAGCTGTACTGTGATTCCGTTACACTGTGATTAAGTTGTACCGTGATTCAGTTGTACCGTGATTCAGTTGTACCATGATTCAGTTGTACTTTGATTCAGTTGTACTGTGAATCAGATGTATTGTGAATCAGTTTTACTGTGATTCAGTTGTGCTGTCATTCAGTTGTAATGTGTTTTAGTTGTACCGTGATTCAGTTGTACTGTGATTCAGTTGTACTGTGATTCATTTGTAGTGTTTCAGTTGTACTGTGATTCAGTTGTACTGTGATTCAGTTGTACTGTGATTCAGCTGTACTTTGAGTTATTTTTACTGTGAATCAGGTGTACTGTGATTCATTTGAATTGTGATTCAGTTGTACTGTGTTTCAGTTGTACTTTGATTCAGTTGTACTGACATTCAGCTGTACTGTGATTCATTTGTATTGTGATTCAGTTGTACTGTGATTCAGTTGTACTGTGACTCAATTGTACTGTGATTCAGCTGTACTATGTTTCATTTGTATTGTGATTCAGTTGTACTGTGAATCTGTTGTACTGTGATTCAGTTGTACTGTGATTCATTTGTACTGTGATTCAGCTGCACTGTGATTCAGTTGTACAGTGATTCAGTTGTACCATGATTCAGTTGTACCATGATTCAGTTGTAACATGATGCATTTGTACTGTGATTCAGTTGTACTTAGATTCAATTGTACTGTGATTCAGTTGTATTGTGATTCAGTTGTACTGTGATTCAGTTGTTCTGTGATTCATTTGTACTGTGATTCAGTTGTACTTTGGTTCAGTTGTACTGTGAATCAGATGAATTGTGAATCAGTTTTACTCTGATTCAGTTGTGCTGTGATTCAGTTGTACTGTGATTCAGTTGTACTGTGATTCAGTTGTATTGTGATTTAGTTGTACTCTGATTCATTTGTACTGTGATTCAGTTGTACTGTGATTCAGCTGTACTGTGATTCAGTTGTGCTGTGATTCAGTTGCACTGTGAATCATTTGTACTGTGATTCAGTTGTACTGTGATTCAGCTGTACTGTGATTCATTTGTAATGTGATTCAGTTGTACCGTGATTCAGTTGTACTGTGATTCAGTTGCACTGTGATTCAGTTGTACTGTGATTAAGTTGCACAGTGAATCATTTGTACTGTGTTTCAGTTGTACAGTTTTTAATTTGTACTGTGATTCAGTTGTACCGTGATTCAGTTATACTGTGATTCAGCTGTACTGTGATTCAGTTGTACAGTGATTCATTTGTACTGTGATTCATTTGTACTGTGATTCATTTGTACTGTGATTCAGTTGTACTGTGATTCAGTGGTACCTTGATTCAGATGTATTGAGATTCAGCTGTACTGTGATTCAGTTGTACTGTGATTCATTTGTAATGTGATACAGTTGTAATGTGATTCATTTGTACCATGATTCAGTTGTACCGTGATTCAGTTGTACTGAGATTCAGTTGTACTGTGATTCTGTTGTATTGTGATTCAGCTGTACTGTGATTCAGTTGTACTGTGATTACTTTGCACTGTGATTCAGTTGTACAGTGATTCAGTTGTACAATGATTCAGTTGTACCGTGGTTCAGTTATACTGTGATTCAGCTGTACTGTGATTCAGTTGTACAGTGATTCATTTGTACTGTGATTCGTTTGTACTGTGATTCAGTTGTACTGTGATTCAGCTGTACTCTGATTTAGTTGTACTGTGATTCAGCTGTACTGTGCTTCATTTGTATTGTGATTCAGCTGTACTGTGATTCAGTTGTACTGTGAATCAGCTGCACTGTGTTTCAGCTGTACTGTGATTCAGTTGTAGTGTGATTCTGTTGTACTGTGATTCAGTTGTACTGTGATTCAGCTGTACTGTGATTCAATTGTGCTGTGATTCAGTTGTATTGTGATTCAGCTGTACTGTGATGCAGTTGTACTTTGATTCAATTGTACCGTGATTCAGTTGTACTGTGAATCAGTTGTACAGTGATTCAGTTGTACTGTGATTCAGCTGTACTGTGATTCAATTGTGCTGTGATTCAGTTGCTCTGTGAATCAGTTGTATTGTGATTCAGTTGTAGTGTGATTCAGCTGTACTGTGATGCAGTTGTACTTTGATTCAGTTGTACCGTGATTCAGTTGTACTGTGAATCAGTGGTACAGTGATTCAGTTGAACTGTGATTCAGTTGTGCTGTGATTCAGTTGCTCTGTGAATCAGTTGTACTGTGATTCAGTTCGTACTGTGAATCATTTGTACTGTGATTCAGCTGTACTGTGATTCCGTTATACTGTGATTCAGTTGTACCGTGATTCAGTTGTACCGTGATTAATTTGTATCATGATTCAGTTGTACTTTGCTTCAGTTGTACTGTGAATCAGATGTATAGTGAATCAGTTTTACTGTGATTCAGTTGTGCTGAGATTCAGTTGTACTGTGATTCAGTTGTATTGTGATTCAGCTGTACTGTGATTCAGTTGTACTGTGATTACTTTGCACTGTGATTCATTTGTACTGTGATTCAGTTGAACTGTGACTCAGCTGTACTGTGATTCAGCTGTACTCTGATTTAGTTGTACTGTGATTCAGCTGTACTGTGATTCATTTGTATTGTGATTCAGATGTACTGTAAGTCAGCTGCACTGTGTTTCAGCTGTACTGTGATTCAGTTGTAGTGTGATTCTGTTGTACTGTGATTCAGTTGTACTGTGTTTCAGCTGTACTGTGCTTCAATTGTGCTGTGATTCAGTTGCTCTGTGAATCAGTTGTATTGTGATTCAGTTGTACTGTGATTCAGCTGTACTGTGATGCAGTTGTACTTTGATTCAGTTGTACCGTGATTCAGTTGTACTGTGAATCAGTGGTACAGTGATTCAGTTGTACTGTGATTCGGTTGTGCTGTGATTCAGTTGCTCTGTGAATCAGCTGTACTGTGATTCAGTTCGTACTGTGAATCATTTGTACTGTGATTCAGCTGTACTGCGATTTGGTTATACTGTGATTCAGTTGTACCGTGATTCAGTTGTACCGTGATTCAGTTGTACCATGATTCAGTTGTACTTTGATTCAGTTGTACTGTGAATCAGATGTATAGTGAATCAGTTTTACTGTGATTCAGTTGTGCTGTCATTCAGTTGTAATGTGATTCAGTTGTACTGTGATTCAGTTTTACTGTGATTCAGTTGTGCTGTGATTCAATTGCACTGTGATTCACTTGTACTGTGATTCAGTTGTACTGTGATTCAGTTGTACTGTGATTCGGTTGTACTGTGATTCAGTTGTACTGTGATTCAGTTGTACAACTGATTCAGCTGTGCTGAGATTCATTTGTACTGTGATTCAGTTGTGCTGTAATTCAGTTGTACTTTGATTCAGTTGTACTCTGAATCAGATGTATTGTGAATCAGTTGTACTGTGATTCAGTTGTGCTGTGATTCATTTGTACTGTGATTCAGCTGTACTGTGATTCAGTTGTACAACTGATTCAGCTGTGCTGAGATTCATTTGTACTGTGATTCAGCTGTACTGTGATTCATTTGTATTGTGATTCTGATGTACTGTGATTCAGTTGTACTGTGATTCCTTTTTTCTGTGATTCAGCTGTATTGTGATTCAGTTGTATCTTGATTCACTTGTACCCTGATTCAGTTGTACTTTGATTCAGTTGTACTGTGAATCAGATGTATCGTGAATAATTTTTACCGTGATTCAGTTGTGCTGTGATTCAGTTTTACTGTGATTCAGTTGTACTGTGATTCAGCTGTAGTGATTCAGTTGTACTTTGATTCAGCTGTACTGTGATTCAGTTTTACATTTATTCAGTTGTACTGTGATTCAGTTGTGCTGTGATTCAGTTGCTCTGTGAATCAGTTCTTCTGTGATTCATTTGTACTGTGATTCAGTTGTACTTTGATTCAGTTGTACTGTGACTCAGCTGTACTGTGATTCAGTTTTAATGTGATTCGGTTGTGCTGTGATTCTGTTGTACTCTGATTCTGTTGTACTGTGATTCTGCTGTACTGTGATTCAGCTGTACTGTGATTCAGCTGTATTGTGATTCAGCTGTACTGTGATTCAGTTGTACTGTGATTCAGCTGTACTGTGATTCAGTTGTGCTGTGATTCATTTGTACTGTGATTCAGTTGTACTTTGATTCAGTTGTGCTGTGAATCAAATGTATTGTGAATCAGTTGTACTGTGATTTATTTGTACTGTGATTCAGCTGCACTGTGATTCATCTGTATTGTGATTCTGATGTACTGTGATTCAGTTGTACTGTGATTCATTTTTACTGTGATTCAGTTATACTGTGATTCAGTTATACTGTGATTCAGTTGTACTGTGCATCAGATGTATTGTGAATACATTTTACCGTGATTCAGTTGTACTGTGATTCAGCTGTACTGCGATTCAGCTGCACTGTGATTAGCTGTATTGTGATTCAGTGGCACTGTGATTCAGTTGTACATTGATTCAGTTGTACTGTGATTCAGTTGTATTGTGATTCAGTTGTACCGTGATTCAGTTGTACCGTGATTCAGTTGTACCGTGATTCAGTTGTACTGTGACTCAGTTATAATTTGATTCAGTTGTACTGTGATTCAGTAATATTGTGATTCAGTTGTACTGTGATTCACTTGTACTGTGATTCAGTTGTATTGTGAATCAGTTGTACTGTGATTCAGCTGTGCTGAGATTCAGCTGTACTGTGATTCAGTTGTACTGTGATTCATTTGTAATGTGATTCAGTTGTACTGTGATTCAGTTGTACCGTGATTCAGTTCTACTGTGATTCAGTTGTACTGAGATTCATTTGTACTGTGATTCAGTTGTTCTGTGATTCAGTTGTACTGAGATTCAGTTGTACAATGATTCAGTTGTGCCGTGGTTCAGTTGTACTGAGATTCAGTTTACTGTGATTCAGTTGTACTGTGATTCATTTGTACTGTGATCAAGTTGCACTGTGAATCAGTTGTACTGTGTTTCAGTTGCACTGTGATTCAGCTGTACTCTGATTCAGTTGTACTGTGATTCACCTGTACTGAGATTCAGCTGTACTGTGATTCAGCTGTACTGTGATTCAGTTGTACTTTGATTCAGTTGTACTTTGATTCAGTTGTATTGTGATTCTGATGTACTGTGATTCAGTTATACTGTGATTCAGTTGTATCTTGATTCACTTGTACCCTGATTCAGTTGTACTTTGATTCAGTTGTACTGTGAATCAGATGTATCGTGAATACGTTTTACCGTGATTCTTTTGTACAGTGATTCAGTTGTACCGTGATTCATTTGTACTGTGGTTCCGTAGTACTGTGATTCAGTTGTACTGTGATTCAGTTGTACCGTGATTCAGTTGTACTGTGATTCAGCTGTACTGTGAGTCAGCTGCACTGTGATTCAGTTGTGCTGTGATTCAGTTGCTCTGTGAATCAGTCCTTCTGTGATTCATTTGTACTGTGATTCAGTTGTACTTTGATTCAGTTGTACTGTGACTCAGCTGTACTGTGATTCAGTTTTACTGTGATTCGGTTGTGCTGTGATTCAGTTGTACTGTGATTCTGTTGTACTGTGATTCTGTTGTACTGTGATTCAGCTGTTCTGTGATTCAGCTGTACTGTGATTCAGCTGTACTGTGAATCATTTGTACTGTGTTTCATTTGTACAGTGTTTCAGTTGTACTATGATTCAGTGGTACCGTGATTCCGTTATACTGTGATTCAGCTGTACTGTGATTCAGTTGTACTGTGATTCATTTGTACTGTGATTCATTTGTACTGTAATTCAGTTGTACCATGATTCAGTTCTACTGTGATTCAGTTGTACTTAGATTCAGTTGTACTGTGATTCAGTTGTATTGTGATTCAGCGGTACTGTGATTCATTTGTACTGTGATTGCATTGCACTGTGATTCAGTTGTACAGTGATTCAGTTGTACCGTGGTTCAGTTGTACTGAGATTCAGTTGTACTGTGTTTCAGTTGCACTGTGATTCATCTGTACTGTGATTCAGTTGTAGTGTGATTCATTTGTACTGTGATTCAGTTGTACTTTGATTCAGTTGTACTGTGAATCAGATGCATTGTGAATCAGTTGTACTGTGATTTAGTTGTACTGTGATTCAGCTGTACTGTGATTCATTTGTATTGTGATTCTGATGTACTGTGATTCAGTTGTACTGTGATTCATTTTTACTGTGATTCAGCTGTACTGTGATTCAGTTATACTGTGATTCAGTTGTATCTTGATTCACTTGTACCCTGATTCAGTTGTACTTTGATTCAGTTGCACTGTGAATCAGATGTATCGTGAATACATTTTACTGTGATTCATTTGCACTGTGATTCAGCTGCACTGTGATTCAGCTGTACTGTGATTAGCTGTATTGTGATTCAGTTGTACTGTGATTCAGCTGTACTGTGATTCAGTTGTACAGTGATTCAATTGTATTGTGATTCAGTTGTACTGTGATTCAGTTATAATTTGATTCATTTGTACTTAGATTCAGTTGTACTGTGATTCACTTGTACTGTGATTCAGTTGTACTGTGATTCAGCTGTACTGTGATTCAGCTGTACTTTGATTCTGCTCTACTGTGATTCAGCTGTACTCTGATTCAGCTGTACTGTGATTTAGCTCTACTGTGATTCAGTTGTACCGTGATTCAGATGTACCATGAATCAGTTAATCCGTGATTCAGTTGTACCGTGATTCAGTTAATCCGTGATTCAGTTGTACCGTGATTCAGTTGTACAGTGATTCAGTTGTACTGTGATTCAGTTGTACTGAGATGCAGTTGTACAGTGATTCAGTTGTACTGTGCTTCAGTTGTTCTGTGATTCAGTTGTACTGTGATTCAGTTGTACTGTGATTCAGTTGTGCCGTGATTCAGTTGTACCATGATTCAATTGTACCATGACTCAGTTGTACCGCGATTCAGTTGTACTTTGATTCCGTAGTACTGTGATTCAGTTGTACTGTGATTCAGTTGTACCGTGATTCAGTTGTACCGTGATTCATTTGTCCCGTGATTCATTTGTACTGTGATTCAATTGTAATAGCAAACCTCCCCACAAGGATATTTGTCCCGCGGTTCAAATGAATCATGGTACAACTGAATCACGGTACAACTGAATCACAGTACAACTGAATAACAGTGCAACTGAATCACAGTACAACTGAATCACAGTATAACTGAATCACAGTACAACTGAAACAGAGTACAAATGAATCATGCTACAACTGAATCATGGTACAACTGAATCACGGTACAACTGAATCACAGTACAACTGAATCACGGATTAACTGAATCACGGTACATCTGAATCACGGTACAACTGAATCAGAGTAGAGCTAAATCACAGTACAGCTGAATCAGAGTACAGCTGAATCACAGTAGAGCAGAATCAAAGTACAGCTGAATCAAAGAGAGGAGCTGAAATAGGGGGTGATGTGCTGCCAATTATAGAGAAAAAAACAAGTCTGCTTGGTAGACAGGGCAAATATATAAGGGCAAGGCTGGATGGCATCTATTTTAATGCAAGGAGTCTTGCAAGTAAAGTGGATGAACTGAAGGTGTTGATAAACACATGGGAATATGATATTGTTGCTATCACGGAGACATGGTTGAGGGAGGGGCAAGACTGGCAGCTCAATATTCCGGGGTACAGAATCTTCAGGCGAGACAGAGGGGGAGGTATAAGAGGAGGGGGTGTCACAATATTAATTAAGGAGTCAATTACTGCAGTAAGGAGGGATGATATATTAGTAGGTTCCTCTAATGAGGCCATATGGATGGAGCTTAAAAACAAAAAGGGGGCAAGCACTTTGCTGGGAGTGTACTATAGGCCTCCAAACAGTCAGGGGGAGATAGAGGAACAGATATGTAGGCAAATCTCAGAGGAATGTGCAAATAATAGGGTAATAATAATGGGGGATTTCAACTTCCCCAATATTAACTGGGATAGTCAGAGTGTGAAAGGCTCAGAGGGTGTAGAATTCTTAAAGTGCATCCAGGAGAGCTTTTTGAGCCAGCATGTAGAAAGTCCTACAAGAGAGGGGGCGGTACTGGACCTAATTCTAGGGAATGTGGCCGGCCAAGTGGAAAAAGTGCTAGTAGGTGAGCACTTTGGTGACAGTGACCATAATATGGTAAGATTTAAGGTGGTCATGGAAAAGGACAGGGATGGGCCGGAAATAAAAGTTCTAAATTGGGGGAAGGCTGATTTTAATAGGATAAGGCAGGATCTGGCCAAAATGGACTGGGATCAGCTACTTGTAGGAAAATCCGCATCAGAGAAATGGGAGGCTTTCAGAAGGGAGATTGGGATCATACAATGGCAACATGTTCCCGTAAAGGTCAAGGGTGGTTCCAAAAACCACAGGGAACCTTGGATGTCAGGGGATATACGAGAATGGATTAGGAAAAAAAGGAGGGCTTTTGGCAGATACAAAAGGCTAAAGACGGAGGAAGCCCTAGAGGAGTACAAAAAGTGCAGGGGGATACTTAAAAAAGAAATTAGGAGATCAAGGAGGGGCCATGAAATAACACTGGCGAGCAAAATAAAGGAAAATCCTAAGATGTTTTATAAGTATATTAAGGGTAAGAGGATAACTAGGGAAAAAATAGGGCCCATTAGGGACAAAAGTGGCAATCTGTGTGTGGAGCCGGAAGTTGTAGGAGGGGTTCTAAATGAATTTTTTGCATCTGTTTTCACTATGGAGGAGGACGATGTAGACATAGAAATAGGGCGGGGGGACTGTGATATGCTCGAACATATTCACATCGAGAGGGAGGAGGTATTGGCGGTTTTAGCTGGCAAAAAATGGATAAATCCCCAGGCCCGGATGAAATGTATCCCAGGCTGCTGTGTGAGGCAAAGGAAGAGATTGCGGGGGCTCTAACACATATATTCAGGACCTCTCTGGCCACAGGGAATGTGCCAGAGGACTGGAGAACCGCTAATGTAGTACCATTATTCAAGAAGGGAAGTAGGGAAAAACCGGGGAACTACAGGCCAGTGAGCCTAACATCAGTGGTAGGAAAATTATTGGAAAAAATTCTGAGGGACAAAATTTGTCTCCACTTAAAGAGGCAAGGATTAATCAGGGATAGTCAACATGGCTTTGTCAAGGGAAGATCATGTCTGACTAATTTGATTGAATTTTTTGAGGGGGTGACTAGGTGTGTGGATGAGGGTAACGCAGTGGATGTGGTATATATGGATTTCAGTAAGGCCTTCGATAAAGTCCCGCACAGGAGACTGGTCAAGAAGGTAAGAGCCCATGGAATCCAGGGTGCCTTGGCACATTGGATACAAAACTGGCTTAGTGACAGAAGGCAGAGGGTGATGGTCGAAGGTTGTTTTTGTGACTGGAAGCCTATGGCCAGTGGGGTACCACAGGGATCGGTGCTGGGTCCCTTGCTGTTTGTGGTCTACATTAATGACTTGGATATGAATGTAAAAGGTATGATCAGTAAGTTCGCGGATGATACAAAAATTGGTAGGGTGGTAAATAGCGAGGAGGGTAGCCTCAGTCTGCAGAACGATATAGATGGGTTGGTCAGATGGGCGGAACAGTGGCAAATGGAATTTAACCCGGAAAAGTGCGAGGTGATGCACTTTGGGGGGACTAACAAGGCAAGGGAATACACAATGAATGGTAAGACCCTAGGCAAGACGGAGGGTCAGAGGGGTCTGGGTGTGCAAGTACACAGATCCCTGAAGGCGGCGGAACAGGTGGATAAGGTGGTAAAAAAGGCATATGGGATACTTGCCTTCATTAGCCGAGGCATTGAATATAAGAGCAAGGAGGTTATGATGGAACTGTATAAAACACTGGTTAGGCCACAGCTGGAATACTGTGTGCAGTTCTGGTCGCCACACTACAGGAAGGATGTGATCGCGTTGGCGAGGGTGCAGAGGAGGTTCACCAGGATGTTACCGGGGCTGGAGCGCTTCAGCTATGAAGAGAGACTGGGCAGATTGGGTTTGTTTTCCTTGGAGCAGAGGAGGCTGAGGGGGGACATGATTGAGGTGTACAAAATTATGAGGGGCATAGATAGGATGGATGCTGAGGAGCTTTTTCCCTTAGTAGAGGGGTCAATAACTAGGGGGCATAGATTCAAGGTAAAGGGCGGGAGGTTTAGAGGGGATTTGAGGAAGAACTTTTTCACCCAGAGGGTGGTTGGAGTCTGGAACTCATTGCCTGAAAGGGTTGTGGAGGCAGGAAACCTCACAACATTTAAGAAGCATTTGGATGAGCACTTGAAATGCCATAGCATACAAGGCTACGGACCAAATGCTGGAATATGGGATTAGATCAGACAGGGCTTGATGGCCGGTGTGGACACGATGGGCCGAAGGGCCTCTATCCGTGCTGTATTACTCTATGACTCTATGAGTTGTATTATGATTCAAATGTACCGTGATTCAGTTGTACCGTGATTCAGTTGTACCGTGATTCAGTTGTACCGTGATTCAGTTGTACTGTGATTCAGTTGTACAAGTGATTCAGCTGTGCTGAGATTCAGCTGTACCGTGATTCAGCTGCACTGTGATTCAGCTGTACTTTGATTCAGTTGTACTGTGATTCAGCTGTACTGTGATTCATCTGTACTGTGATTAGCTGTACTTTGATTCAGTTGTACTGTGATTCAGCTGTACTGTGATTCTGCTGTGCTGTAATTCAGTTGAACTGTGATTCAGTTGTACTGTGATTCAGTTGGAGTGTGATTCAGTTGTACTGTGATTCAGTTGTACAGTGATTCAATTGTATTGTGATTAATTTTACCGTGATTCAGTTGTACTGTGATTCAGTTTACTGTGATTCAGTTGTACTGTGATTCGTTTGTACTGTGATTCAGTTGTACTGTGATTCAGTTGTATTGTGATTAAGTTGTACTGTGATTCAGTTGTACTGTGATTCAGTTGTACTGTGATTCAATTGTACTGTGATTCAGCTGTACTTTGATTCAGCTGTACTCTGATTTAATTGTACTGTGATTCAGTTGTACTGTGATTCGGTTGTACTGTGATTCAGTTGTACTTTGATTCAGTTGTACCGTGATTCAGTTGTACTGTGAATGAGTTGTACAGTGATTCATTTGTACTGTGATTAAGTTGTGCTCTGATTCAGTTGCTCTGTGAATCAGTTGTACTGTGATTCAGCTGTACTGTGATTCAGTTACACTGTGATTCAGTTGTACCTTGATTCACTTGTACCCTGATTCAGTTGTACTTTGAATCAGTTGTACTGTGAATCGAATGTATCGTGAATACGTTTTACCATGATTCAGTTGTGCTGTGATTCAGTTTTACTGTGATTCAGTTGTACTGTGATTCAGCTGTACTGTGATTCAGCTGTACTGTGATTAGCTGTACTTTGATTCAGTTGTACTGTGATTCAGCTGTACTGTGATTCTGCTGTGCTGTGATTCAGTTGTACTGTTATTCAGTTGTACTGTGATTCAGATATAGTGTGATTCAGATGTAGTGTGATTCAGTTGTACTGTGACTCAGTTGTACCATGATTCAGTTGTACTGTGATTCACTTGTACTGTGATTCATTTGTACTGTGATTCCGTAGGACTGTGATTCAGTTGTACCGTGATTCATTTGTACCATGATTCAGTTGTACCGTGATTCAGTCGTACCGTGATTCAGTCGTACCATGATTCAGTTGTACCGTGATTCAGTTGTACTGTGATTCAGTTGTACTGTGATTCAGCTTCACTGTGATTCAGCTTTACTATTATTCAGCTGTACTCTGATTCAGTTCTACTGTGATTCAGCTGTAATGTGATTCAGCAGTGCTGTGATTCAGTTGCACTGTGATTCATTTTTACTGTGATTCAGTTCTGCTGTGATTTAGTGGTACTGTGATTCAGTGGTACCGTGATTCAGTTACACTGTGATTCAGCTGTACTGTGATTCATTTGTACTGTGATTCATTTGTACTGTGATTCAGTTGTACTGTGAATCAGCTGTACTGTGATTTAGTGGTACTGTGATTCAGTGGTACCGTGATTCAATTATACTGTGATTCAGCTGTACTGTGATTCATTTGTACTGTGATTCATTTGTACTGTGATTCAGCTGTACTGTTATTCAGCTGTACTGTGATACAGCTGTACTTTGATTCAGCAGTGCTGTGATTCAGTTGCACTGTGAATCAGTTGCACTGTGAATCAGTTGTACTGTGATTCAGTTATACCATGATTCAATTGTACTGTGATTCAGTTGTACCGTGATTCAGTTGGACTGTGATTCAGTTGTACTGTGATTCAGTTGTAATTTGATTCATTTGTACAGATTCAGCTGTACTGTGATTTAGTTGTACTGTGATTCAGCTGTACTCTGATTTAGTTGTACTGTGATTCAGTTCTACTGTGACTCATTTTTATTGTGATTCAGATGTACTGTGATTCAGTAGCACTTTGATTCATTTGTACCGTGATTCAGTTGTACTGTGAATGAGTTCTCCAGTGATTCATTTGTACTGTGATTCAGTTGTGCTGTGATTCAGTTGTACTGTGATTCATTTGTACTGTGATTCAGCTGTACTGTGATTCAGTTATACTGATATTCTGTTGTATCTTGATTCACTTGCACCCTGATTCATTTGTACTTTGATTCAGTTGTACTGTGAATCAGATGTATCGTGAATACGTTTTACCGTGATTCAGTTGTGCTGTGATTCAGTTGTACTGTGATTCAGTTGTACTGTGATACAGTTGCACTGAGATTCAGTAGTATTGTGATTCAGTTGTACCATGATTCAGATGTACCGTGATTCAGTTATTCCGTGATTCAGTTGTACTGTGATTCAGTTGTACTGTGATTCAGTCGTACCGTGATTTAGTTGTATCTTGATTCATTTGTACTCTGTTTAAGTAGTACAGTGATTCAGTTGTACTGTGATCCAGTTCTACTGTGATTCAATTGTACTGTGTTTCAGTTGTTCTGTGATTCAGTTGTACTGTGATTCAGTAGTACTGTGATTCAGTTGTACTGTGATTCAGTTGTACCGTGATTCAGTTCCACTGTGAATCAGTTGTACTGTGATTCAGTTGTACTGTGTTTCAGTTGTACCGTGATTCATTTGTACCATGATTCATTGGTACTGTGAATCAGTTGTACTGTGATTCAGTTGTACTGTGATTGAGTTGTACTGTGATTCAGCTTCACTGTGATTCAGCTTCACTGTGATTCAGCTGTACTGTGATTCAGCTGTACTGTAATTCAGCTGTACTGTGATTCAGCAGTGCTGTGATTCAGTTCCACTGTGAATCAGTGTACTGTGATTCACTTGTACTCTGATTCATTTGTACTGTGATTAATTTGTACTGTGTTTCAGTCGTACCATGATTCAGTTGTACTTTGATTCTGTTTTACTGAGATTCAGTTGTACTGTGATTCAGTTGTATTGTGATTCAGCGGTACTGTGATTCAGTTGTACTGTGATTAAGTTGCACTGTGAATCCGTTGTACTGTGTTTCAATTATACTGTGATTCAGCTGTACTGTGATTCAGTTGTACTCTGATTCATTTGTACCGTGATTTATTTGTACTGTGATTCAGTTGTACCGTGAATCAGTTGTACTGTGTTTCATTTGCACTGTGATTCAACTGTACTGTGATTCAGTTGTACTGTGATTCAGTTGTACTGTGATTCAGTTGTACTGTGATTCAGTTGTACCATGATTCAGTTGTACCGTGACTCAGTTGTACTGTGAATCAGTTGCACTGTGATTCCGTAGCACTGTGATTTAGTTGTACTGTTATTCAGTTGTACTGTGATTCATTTGTACCGTGATTCAGTTGTACCGTGATTCATTTGTACTGTGATTCAGTTGTAGTTTGATTCATTTGTAACGTGATTCAGTTGTACTGTGATTTAGTTGTACTGTGATTCATCTGTGCTGTGATTCACTTGTACTGTGATTTAGTTGTACTGTGATTAAGTTGCATAGTGAAACAGTTTTACTGTGTTTCATTTGTACAATGTTTCAGTTGTACTGTGATTCAGTTGTACCGTGATTCAGTTGTATCGTGATTCAGTTGTACTGTGAATCAGTTGTACTGTGATTCACTTGTACTTTGATTCAGTTGTACTGTGATTCAGTTGTAATGTGATTCAGTTGTACTGTGATTCAGCTGTACTGTGATTCAGCTGTACTGTGATTCAGCTGTGCTGTGATTCAGTTGCACTGTGAATCAGTTGTACTGTGATTCAGTTGTAATGTTATTCAGCTGTACTCTGATTCAGTTGCACTGTGATTCAGCTGTACTTTGATTCTGCTCTACTGTGATTCAGCTGTACTGTGATTCAGCTGTCCTGTGATTTAGATCTACTGTGATTCAGTTGTACCGTGATTCAGTTGTACCGTGATTCAGTTGCACCGTGATTCAATTTTAGCATGATTCATTTGTACTCTGTTTCAGTTGTACTGTGATTCATTTGTACTGTGATTCAGTTGTACTGCGATTCGGTTGTACTGTGTTTCAGTTGTACTGTGATTCAGTTGTGCTGTGATTCAGTTGTACTGTGATTCAGTTGTACCGTGATTCATTTGTACTGTGATTCAGTTGCAGTTTGATTCATTTGTAACGTGATTCAGTTGTACTGTGATTTAGTTGTACTGTGATTCATCTGTGCTGTGATTCACTTGTACTGTGATTTAGTTGTACTGTGATTAAGTTGCATAGTGAAACAGTTGTACTGTGTTTCATTTGTACAATGTTTCAGTTGTACTGTGATTCAGTTGTACCGTGATTCAGTTGTATCGTGATTCAGTTGTACTGTGAACCAGTTGTACTGTGATTCATTTGTACTTTGATTCAGTTGTACTGTGATTCAGTTGTATTGTGATTCAGTTGTACTGTGATTCAGTTGTACTGTTATTCAGTTGTACTGTGATTCAGCTGTACTGTGATTCAGCTGTACTGTGATTCAGCTGTGCTGTGATTCAGTTGCACTGTGAATCAGTTGTACTGTGATTCAGTTGTAATGTTATTCAGCTGTACTCTGATTCAGTTGCACTGTGATTCAGCTGTACTTTGATTCTGCTCTACTGTGATTCAGCTGTACTGTGATTCAGCTGTCCTGTGATTTAGATCTACTGTGATTCAGTTGTACCGTGATTCAGTTGTACCGTGATTCAGTTGCACCGTGATTCAATTTTAGCATGATTCATTTGTACTCTGTTTCAGTTGTACTGTGATTCAGTTGTACTGCAATTCGGTTGTACTGTGTTTCAGATGCACTGTGATTCAGTTGTGCTGTGATTCAGTTGTACTGTGATTCAGTTGTACCGTGATTCAGTTGTACCATGATTCAATTGTACCATGACTCACTTGTACCGTGATTCCGTAGTACTGTGATTCTGTTATACCGTGATTCAGTTGTACCGTGATTCATTTGTACTGTGATTCATTTGTACTGTGATTCAGTTGTAGTGTGATTCAGTTGCACTGAGATTCAGTTGTATTGTGATTCAGTTTTACTGAGATTCAGTTGTACTCTGATTCAGTTCTACTCTGATTCAGTTGTACTGTGATTCAGCTGTACTGTGATTCAGTTGCACTGTGAATCAGTTGTATTTTGATTCACTTGTACTGTGATTCAGCTGTACTGTGATTCAGCTGTACTGTGATTCAGTTGTACTGTGATTCAGTTGTACTGTGATTCAGTTGTACTGTGATTCACTTGTACCGTGATTCAGTTGTACTGTGATACAGTAGTACTGTGATTCAGTTGCACTGAGATTCAGTAGTATTGTGATTCAGTTGTACTGTGATTCACTTGTACTGTGATTCAGCTGTACAGTGATTCAGCTGTACTGTGATTCAGTTGTAATGTGATTCAATTGTACCGTGATTCAGTTGTACTGTGATTCAGTTGTATTTTGATTCACTTGTACTGTGATTCAGCTCTACTGTGATTCAGCTGTACTGTGATTCAGTTGTACTGTGATTCAGTTGTACTGTGATTCACTTGTACCATGATTCAGTTGTACTGTGATACAGTAGTACTGTGATTCAGTTGCACTGAGATTCAGTAGTATTGTGATTCAGTTGTACTGTGATTCACTTGTACTGTGATTCAGCTGTACAGTGATTCAGCTGTACTGTGATTCAGTTGTAATGTGATTCAATTGTACCGTGATTCAGTTGTACTGTGATTCAGTTGTACTGTGATTTAGTTGTACATTGATTCAGTTGTAGTTTGATCCATTTGTAATGTGATTCAATTGCATTGTGAATCAGTTGTTCTGTGATTTAGTTGTACCGTGATTCAGTTGTACCGTGATTCAGCTGTACCATGACTCAGTTGTACCGTGAATCAGTTGTACTGTGATCCCGTAGTACTGTGATTCAGTTGTACTGTGATTCAGTTTTACCGTGATTCAGTTGTACCATGATTCATTTGCACTGTGATTCAGCTGTACTTTGATTCTGCTCTACTGTGATTCAGCTGTACTGTGATTCAGCTGCCCTGTGACTTAGATCTACTGTGATTCAGTTGTTCTGTGATTCAGATGTACTGTGATTCAGTTGTACCGTGATTCAGTTGTACTGTGATTCAGTTGTACCGTGATTCAGTTTTAGCATGATTCATTTGTACTCTGTTTCAGTTGTACTGTGATTCATTTGTACTGTGATTCAGTTGTTCTGCGATTCGGTTGTATTGTGTTTCAGTTGTACTGTGATTCAGTTGTGCTGTGATTCAGTTGTGCTGTGATTCAGTTGTACTGTGATTCAGTTGTACCGTGATTCAGTTGTACCATGATTCAATAGTACCATGACTCTCTTGTACCGTGATTCAGCAGTACTGTGATTCAGCTGTACTGTGATTTAGCTCTACTCTGATTCAGTTGTACCGTGATTCAGTTGTAGCATGATGCATTTGTTCTCTGCTTCAGTTGTTCTGTGATTCAGTTGTTGTGTGATTCATTTGTACTGTGATTCAGTTGTACCGTGATTCAGTTGTACCATGATTCAGTTGTACCGTGACTCAGTTGTACTGTGATTCATTTGTACTTTGATTCCATAGTACTGTGATTCAGTTGTACTGTGATTCATTTGTCCCGTGATTCATTTGTACTGTGATTCAATTGTACTGTGATTCAGTTGTACTGTGAATCAGTTGTACTGTGATTCATTTGTACTTTGATTCAGTTGTACTGTGATTCAGTTGTATTGTGATTCAGTTGTACTGTGATTCAGTTGTACTGTTATTTAGTTGTACTGTGATTCAGCTGTACTGTGATTCAGCTGTACTGTGATTCAGCTGTGCTGTGATTCAGTTGCACTGTGAATCAGTTGTACTGTGATTCAGTTGTACTGTGATTCAGCTGTACTGTGATTCAGTTGTACTGTGATTCAGTTGTACTGTGATTCAGTTGTACTGTGATTCACTTGTACCATGATTCAGTTGTACTGTGATACAGTAGTACTGTGATTCAGTTGCACTGAGATTCAGTAGTATTGTGATTCAGTTGTACTGTGATTCACTTGTACTGTGATTCAGCTGTACAGTGATTCAGCTGTACTGTGATTCAGTTGTAATGTGATTCAATTGTACCGTGATTCAGTTGTATGTGATTCAGTTGTACTGTGATTTAGTTGTACATTGATTCAGTTGTAGTTTGATCCATTTGTAATGTGATTCAATTGCATTGTGAATCAGTTGTTCTGTGATTTAGTTGTACCGTGATTCAGTTGTACCGTGATTCAGCTGTACCATGACTCAGTTGTACCGTGAATCAGTTGTACTGTGATCCCGTAGTACTGTGATTCAGTTGTACTGTGATTCAGTTTTACCGTGATTCAGTTGTACCATGATTCATTTGCACTGTGATTCAGCTGTACTTTCATTCTGCTCTACTGTGATTCAGCTGTACTGTGATTCAGCTGCCCTGTGACTTAGATCTACTGTGATTCAGTTGTCCTGTGATTCAGATGTACTGTGATTCAGTTCTACCGTGATTCAGTTGTACTGTGATTCAGTTGTACCGTGATTCAGTTTTAGCATGATTCATTTGTACTCTGTTTCAGTTGTACTGTGATTCATTTGTACTGTGATTCAGTTGTTCTGCGATTCGGTTGTATTGTGTTTCAGTTGTACTGTGATTCAGTTGTGCTGTGATTCAGTTGTACTGTGATTCAGTTGTACCGTGATTCAGTTGTACCATGATTCAATAGTACCATGACTCTCTTGTACCGTGATTCAGCTGTACTGTGATTCAGCTGTACTGTGATTTAGCTCTACTCTGATTCAGTTGTACCGTGATTCAGTTGTAGCATGATGCATTTGTTCTCTGCTTCAGTTGTTCTGTGATTCAGTTGTTGTGTGATTCATTTGTACTGTGATTCAGTTGTACCGTGATTCAGTTGTACCATGATTCAGTTGTACCGTGACTCAGTTGTACTGTGATTCATTTGTACTTTGATTCCGTAGTACTGTGATTCAGTTGTACTGTGATTCATTTGTCCCGTGATTCATTTGTACTGTGATTCAATTGTACTGTGATTCAGTTGTACTGTGATTCAGTTGTACTGTGATTCAGTTGTACTGTGATTCAGTTGTACTGTGATTCAGCTTCACTGTGATTCAGCTGTACTGTGATTCAGTTGTACTGTGTTTCAGTTGTACTGTGATTCAGTTGTACTGTGATTCAGTTCCACTGTGATTCAGCTGTACTGTGATTTGTTGTACTGTGATTCAGTTGTACCGTGATTCAGTTGTACTGTGATTCAGCGGTACTGTGAATCAGTTGTACTGTGTTTCAGTTGTACCGTAATTCAGTTGTACCGTGATTCAGTTGTACCATGATTCAATTGTACCGTGATTCAGTTGTACCGTGATTCAGTTGTACCGTGACTCAGTTGTACTGTGACTCAGTTGCACTGTGATTCCGTAGCACTGTGATTTAGTTGTACTGTGATTCAGTTGTACTGTGATTCAGTTGTACCGTGATTCCGTTGTACCGTGATTCATTTGTACTGTGATTCAGTTGTACTGTGATTTAGTTGTACTGTGATTCAGCTGTGCTGTGATTTAGTTGTACTGTGATTCAGTTGTAATTTTAATTCACTTGTAATGAGATTCAGTTGTACTGTGATTCAATTGCACTGTGAATCAGTTGTACTGTGATTCACTTGTACTGTGATTAAGTTGCACAGTGAAACAGTTGTACTGTTTCATTTGCACAATGTTTCAGTTGTACTGTGATTCAGTTGTACCGTGATTCAGTTGAATCGTGATTCAGTTGTACTGTGAATCAGTTGTACTGTGATTCACTTGTACTCTGATTCACTTGTACTGTGATTCAGTTGTACTGTGATTCAGTTGTACTGTGATTCAGTTGTACCGTGATTCAGTTGTATCGTGATTCAGTTGTACTGTGAATCAGTTGTACTGTGATTCATTTGTACTTTGATTCAGTTGTACTGTGATTCAGTTGTACTGTGATTCAGTTGTACTGTTATTCAGTTGTACTGTGATTCAGCTGTACTGTGATTCAGCTGTACTGTGATTCAGCTGTGCTGTGATTCAGTTGCACTTTGAATCAGTTGTACTGTGATTCAGTTGTAATGTTATTCAGCTGTACTCTGATTCAGTTGCACTGTGATTCAGCTGTACTTTGATTCTGCTCTACTGTGATTCAGCTGTACTGTGATTCAGCTGTCCTGTGATTTAGATCTACTGTGATTCAGTTGTACCGTGATTCAGTTGTACCATGATTCAGTTGCACCGTGATTCAATTTTAGCATGATTCATTTGTACTCTGTTTCAGTTGTACTGTGATTCATTTGTACTGTGATTCAGTTGTACTGCGATTCGGTTGTACTATGTTTCAGTTGTACTGTGATTCAGTTGTACTGCGATTCAGTTGTACCGTGATTCAGTTGTACCATGATTCAATTGTACCATGACTCACTTGTACCGTGATTCCGTAGTACTGTGATTCAGTTATACCGTGATTCAGTTGTACCGTGATTCATTTGTACTGTGATTCATTTGTACTGTGAATCAGTTGTATTTTGATTCACTTGTACTGTGATTCAGCTGTACTGTGATTCAGCTGTACTGTGATTCAGTTGTACTGTGATTCAGTTGTACTGTGATTCAGTTGTACTGTGATTCACTTGTACCGTGATTCAGTTGTACTGTGATACAGTAGTACTGTGATTCAGTTGCACTGAGATTCAGTAGTATTGTGATTCAGTTGTACTGTGATTCACTTGTACTGTGATTCAGCTGTACAGTGATTCAGCTGTACTGTGATTCAGTTGTAATGTGATTCAATTGGACCGTGATTCAGTTGTACTGTGATTCAGTTGTATTTTGATTCACTTGTACTGTGATTCAGCTCTACTGTGATTCAGCTGTACTGTGATTCAGTTGTACTGTGATTCAGTTGTACTGTGATTCAGTTGTACTGTGATTCACTTGTACCGTGATTCAGTTGTACTGTGATACAGTAGTACTGTGATTCAGTTGCACTGAGATTCAGTAGTATTGTGATTCAGTTGTACTGTGATTCACTTGTACTGTGATTCAGCTGTACAGTGATTCAGCTGTACTGTGATTCAGTTGTAATGTGATTCAATTGTACCGTGATTCAGTTGTACTGTGATTCAGTTGTACTGTGATTTAGTTGTACATTGATTCAGTTGTAGTTTGATCCATTTGTAATGTGATTCAATTGAATTGTGAATCAGTTGTTCTGTGATTTAGTTGTACCGTGATTCAGTTGTACCGTGATTCAGCTGTACCATGACTCAGTTGTACCGTGAATCAGTTGTACTGTGATCCCGTAGTACTGTGATTCAGTTGTACTGTGATTCAGTTTTACCGTGATTCAGTTGTACCATGATTCATTTGCACTGTGATTCAGCTGTACTTTGATTCAGCTGCCCTGTGACTTAGATCTACTGTGATTCAGTTGTCCTGTGATTCAGATGTACTGTGATTCAGTTGTACCGTGATTCAGTTGTACTGTGATTCAGTTGTACCGTGATTCAGTTTTAGCATGATTCATTTGTACTCTGTTTCAGTTGTACTGTGATTCATTTGTACTGTGATTCAGTTGTTCTGCGATTCGTTTGTATTGTGTTTCAGTTGTACTGTGATTCAGTTGTGCTGTGATTCAGTTGTACTGTGATTCAGTTGTACCGTGATTCAGTTGTACCATGATTCAATAGTACCATGACTCTCTTGTACCGTGATTCAGCTGTACTGTGATTCAGCTGTACTGTGATTTAGCTCTACTCTGATTCAGTTGTACCGTGATTCAGTTGTAGCATGATGCATTTGTTCTCTGCTTCAGTTGTTCTGTGATTCAGTTGTTGTGTGATTCATTTGTACTGTGATTCAGTTGTACCGTGATTCAGTTGTACCATGATTCAGTTGTACCGTGACTCAGTTGTACTGTGATTCATTTGTACTTTGATTCCGTAGTACTGTGATTCAGTTGTACTGTGATTCATTTGTCCCGTGATTCATTTGTACTGTGATTCAATTGTACTGTGATTCAGTTGTACTGTGATTCAGTTGTATTGTGATGCAGTTGTACTGTGATTCAGTTGTACTGTGATTCAGTTGTACTGTGATTCAGTTGTACTGTGATTCAGCTTCACTGTGATTCAGCTGTACTGTGATTCAGTTGTACTGTGTTTCAGTTGTACTGTGATTCAGTTGTACTGTGATTCAGTTCCACTGTGATTCAGCTGTACTGTGATTTAGTTGTACTGTGATTCAGTTGTACCGTGATTCAGTTGTACTGTGATTCAGCGGTACTGTGAATCAGTTGTACTGTGTTTCAGTTGTACCGTAATTCAGTTGTACCGTGATTCAGTTGTACCATGATTCAATTGTACCGTGATTCAGTTGTACCGTGATTCAGTTGTACTGTGAATCAGTTGTAATGTGATTCAGTTGTACCGTGATTCAGTTGTACCGTGACTCAGTTGTACTGTGAATCAGTTGCACTGTGATTCCATAGCACTGTGATTCAGTTGTACTGTGATTCAGTTGTACCGTGATTCAGTTGTACCGTGATTCATTTGTACTGTGATTCAGTTGTACTGTGATTTAGTTGTACTGTGATTCAGCTGTGCTGTGATTTAGTTGTACTGTGATTCAGTTGTAATTTTAATTCACTTGTAATGAGATTCAGTTGTACTGTGATTCAATTGCACTGTGAATCAGTTGTACTGTGATTCACTTGTACTGTGATTAAGTTGCACAGTGAAACAGTTGTACTGTTTCATTTGCACAATGTTTCAGTTGTACTGTGATTCAGTTGTACCGTGATTCAGTTGAATCGTGATTCAGTTGTACTGTGAATCAGTTGTACTGTGATTCACTTGTAGTTTGATTCTGCTCTACTGTGATTCAGCTGTACTGTGATTTAGTTGTACTGTGATTCAGCTGTGCTGTGATTTAGTTGTACTGTGATTCAGTTGTAATTTTAATTCACTTGTAATGAGATTCAGTTGTACTGTGATTCAATTGCACTGTGAATCAGTTGTACTGTGATTCACTTGTACTGTGATTAAGTTGCACAGTGAAACAGTTGTACTGTTTCATTTGCACAATGTTTCAGTTGTACTGTGATTCAGTTGTACCGTGATTCAGTTGAATCGTGATTCAGTTGTACTGTGAATCAGTTGTACTGTGATTCACTTGTAGTTTGATTCTGCTCTACTGTGATTCAGCTGTACAGTGATTCAGCTGTCCTGTGATTTAGATCTACTTTGATTTAGATCTACTGTGATTCAGTTGTCCCGTGATTCAGATGTACTGTGATTCAGTTGTACCGTGATTCAGTTGTCCCGTGATTCAGATGTACTGTGATTCATTTGTACTGTGATTCAGTTGTACTGTGATTAAGTTGCACAGTGAAACAGTTGTACTGTTTCATTTGCACAATGTTTCAGTTGTACTGTGATTCAGTTGTACCGTGATTCAGTTGTACTGTGATTCAGTTGTACTGTGATTCAGTTGTACTGTGATTCTGCTCTACTGTGATTCAGCTGTACTGTGATTCAGCTGTCCTGTGATTTAGATCTACTTTGATTTAGATCTACTGTGATTCAGTTGTCCCGTGATTCAGATGTACTGTGATTCAGTTGTACCGTGATTCAGTTGTCCCGTGATTCAGATGTACTGTGATTCATTTGTACTGTGATTCAGTTGTACTGCGATTCGGTTGTACTGTGTTTCAGTTGTACTGTGATTCAGTTTTACCGTGATTCCGTTTTACCGTGATTCAGTTGTACCGTGATACATTTGTACCATGATTCTTTTGTACTGTGATTCATGTGTACTGTGATTCAGTTGTACTTTGATTCATTTGTAATGTGATTCAGATGTGCTGTGATTTAGTTGTACTGTGATTAGCTCTGCTGTGATTTAGTTGTACTGTGATTCAGTTGTAATTTTAATTCATTTGTAACGTGATTCAGTTGTACTGTGATTCAATTGCACTGTGATTTAGTTGTACTGTGATTTAGTTGTACTTTGATTAAGTTGCACAGTGAAACAGTTGTACTGTGTTTCATTTGTACAGTGTTTCAGTTGTACTGTGATTCACTTGTACTGTGATTCATTTGTACTGTGATTCATTTGTACTGAGATTCAGTTGTACTGTGATCCAGTTGTATTGTGATTCAGTTGTACAGAGATTCATTTGTACTGTGATTCAGCTTTAATGTGATTCAGCTGTAGTGTGATTCAGCTGTACTGTGATTCAGTTATACTGTGATTCAGCTGTACTGTGATTTAGCAGTGCTGTGATTCAGTTGCACTGTGAATCAGTTGTATTGTGATTCACTTGTACTGTGATTCAGCTGTACTATGATTCAGTTGTAATGTGATTCAATTGTACCGTGATTCAGTTGTACTGTGATTAAGTTGCAGAGTGAATCAGTTGTACTGTGTTTCAGCTGTGATTCAGTTGTACTGTAATTTAGTTGTACTGTGATTCAGCTGGGCTGTGATATAGTTGTACTGTGCTTCAGTTGTAATTTGATTCATTTGTAACGTGATTCAGTTGTACTGTGATTCACTTGTACTGTGATTTAGTTATACTGTGATTCATTTGTACCGTGATTCAGTTGTACCGTGATTCAGTTGAACTGTGATTCAGTTGTACTGAGATTCAGTTGTACTGTGATTCAGCTGTACTGTGATTCAGTTGTACTGTGATTCAGTTTTACTGTGATTCGGCTGTACTGTGATTCATTTGTACCGTGATTCAGTTGTACCGTGATTCAGTTGTACTGCGATTCAGTTGTACTGTGATTCAGCTGTACTGTGATTCAGTTGTACTGTGATTCAGTTTTACTGTGATTCGGCTGTACTGTGATTCAGTTGTAATATGATTCAGTTGTACTGCGATTCAGCTGTACTTTGATTCTGCTCTACTGTGATTCAGCTGTACTGAGATTCAGTTGTACCGTGATTCAGTTGTACCGTGATTCAGATGTACTGTGATTCAGTTGTACCGTGATTCAGTTGTACCGTGATTCAGTTGTAGCATGATTCATTTGTACTCTGTTTCAAATGTACTGTGATTCAGTTGTACTGTGATTCAGTTGTACTGTGATTCGGTTGTACTGTGATTCGGTTGTACTGTGTTTCGGTTGTATTGTGATTTGGTTGTACTGTGTTTCAGTTGTACCGTGATTCAGATGTACCGTGATTCAGTTGTACTGTGATTCAGATGTACCGTGATTCAGTTGTACTGTGATTCAGTTGTACCATGATTCAGTTGTAGCATGATTCATTTGTACTCTGTTTCAGATGTACTGTGATTCCGTAGTACTGTGATTCAGTTGTACCGTGATTCAGTTGTATCGTGATTCAGTTGTACCGTAATTCATTTGTACCGTGATTCATTTGTCCCGTGATTCAGTTGTACTGTGATTCAGTTGTACTTTGATTCAGTTGTACTGTGAATCAGATGTATTGTGAATCAGTTGTACTGTGATTCAGTTGTGCTGTGATTCAGTTGTTCTGTGATTCAATTGCACTGTGATTCAGATGTATTGTGATTCAGCTGTACTGTGATTCAGTTATACTGTGATTCAGTTGTACCGTGATTCATTTGTACCCTGATTCAGTTGTACTTTGATTCAGTTGTATTGTGATTCAGTTGTACCGTGACTCAGTTGTACCGTGACTCAGTTGTACCGTGATTCAGTTGTACTGTGATTCCGTAGTACTGTGATTCAGTTGTACTGTGATTCAGTTGTACTGTGATTCAGTTGTTCTGTGATTCAATTGCACTGTGATTCAGATGTATTGTGATTCAGCTGTACTGTGATTCAGTTATACTGTGATTCAGTTGTACCGTGATTCATTTGTACCCTGATTCAGTTGTACTTTGATTCAGTTGTATTGTGATTCAGTTGTACCGTGATTCAGTTATACCGTGACTCAGTTGTACCGTGATTCAGTTGTACTGTGATTCCGTAGTACTGTGATTCAGTTGTACTGTGATTCAGTTGTACCGTGATTCAGTTGTACCGTGATTCAGTTGTGCCGTGATTCTTTTGTACCGTGATTCATTTGTACCGTGATTCAGTTGTACTGTGATTCATTTGTACTGTGATTCATTTGTATTGTGATTCAGTTGTTCTGTGATTCAGTTGTACTGTGATTCAGTTGAACTGTGATTCAGCTGTACTGTGGTTCAGCTGTACTGTGATTCAGCTGTACTGTGATTCAGTTGTACTGTGATGCAGCTGTACTGTGATTCAGCTGTACTGTCGTTCAGCTGTACTGTGATTCAGCTGTACTGTGATTCAGTTGTACTGTGATGCAGCTGTACTGTGATTCAGCTGTACTATGATTCAGTTGTATTGTGATTCAGTTGTACTTTGATTCATTTGTACTGTGATTCATTTGTATTGTGATTCAGTTGTTCTGTGATTCAGTTGTACTGTGATTCAGTTGAACTGTGATTCAGCTGTACTGTGATTCAGCTGTACTGTGATTCAGTTGTACTGTGATGCAGCTGTACTGTGATTCAGCTGTACTATGATTCAGTTGTATTGTGATTCAGTTGTACTTTGATTCAGTTGTACTGTGATTCAGCTGTACTCTGATTCAGTTGTACTGTGATTCAGCTGTACTCTGATTCAGTTGTACTGTGATTCAGCTGTACTCTGATTCAGTTGTACTGTGATTCAGCTGTACTGTGATTCAGTTGTACTGTGATGCAGCTCTACTGTGATTCAGTTGTACTGTGATTCAGTTGAACTATGATTCAGCTGTACTCTGATTCAGTTGTACTGTGATTCAGCTGTACTGTGATTCAGTTGTACTGTGATTCAGCTCTACTGTGATTCAGTTGTACTGTGATTCAGTTGAACTGTGATTCAGCTGTACTGTGGTTCAGCTGTACTGTGATTCAGCTGTACTGTGATTACGTTGTACTGTGATTCATCTGCCTCGGCCCTAAGGTCTGGAATTCCCTCCTTAAACCTCTCTGACTCCCTACCTCTCTTTCCTCATTTAAGACGCTCCTTAAAACCTACCTCTTTGACCCCGCTTTGGGTCACCTCTCGCACCCTCTCTTTATGTGGTTCGTGTCAAATTTTGCCTGATATCGCTCCTGTGAAGTGCCTTTGGATGTTATACTATGTTAAAGGCACTATAAAAAGGTCAGTTGCTGTTTCTGTTGCTGCTGTTGTAAATTTGAATGAAGTTGTGTTTATTCTTTCCCAGCAATACGGTCTTTGTGCAACAACATGGTATTCATGAAGCTGTCCTCGCTTTGGTAATTCTTTTACAAGTTGTTTATCATTTTACTAGAAATACCAACTCATCCCTGACTCACTTACAATGTCGCTACCCACAGTGAACAGTGGAATTCTTATCCCTACAGGGATCGTAAACAGGTAAACACCTGCCTTAATCTACGGCTGACAGCAATTTGGTGCAATGTAGAATTTGTTCCATAAGTATATGTATTAATTTAATCAGTGCAAATCTAAGTGTACCTAAGATGTACAGTGAAAATAATTGATGAAGGAGTTTCCATTACTTCACATTGATTTCACAAATAATATTGGCATTGCTTACAGGCAAAAAGAAAGGGTCGGGATTTTCTGCTTCTGCACTTACAGATCCACAGATTCCGCCCATTCACTTGTAATGGGAAGAAGATCACTACCTGCCGAGTGCACTGGTCAAGGTGTCTCTCTGTAACTCTTTCTTTCCCACTTTCTAATTGTTATGATGTCCGATTCTGGGCGCCACACTTCAGGGAGGATGTCAAGGTCTTGGAGAGGGTGCAGAGGAGATTTACCAGAGTGGTACCAAGGATGAAGGACTTTGGTTATATGAAGAGACTAGAGAAGCTGAGATTGTTCTCCTTCGAGCAGCAAAGATTAAGGGGAGTTTTGATAGGGGTGTTCAAAATAATGAGGAGTTTTGATAGAGTAGATGGGGAGAAACTGTTTCCACTGGCAGGTGGGTCTGTAACCAGAGGACTCAGATTTAAAATAATTGGCAAAAAGTAGAAATTTGCAGTTGTATGGGGAAAGAGCAGGGGAATGGGATTAATTGGATAGCTCTTTCAAAGAGGCAGCACAGACACGAGGGGCCAAATGACCTCCTACTGTGCTGTATGATTCTATGGCCATGATTTTGTTGACCTCGGCGGGTGTGTGGCTTGCGATGTCAGTGGTGGGTCTCGGCCCCGCTGCTGGCTCTATCCCAGCCTCCGAAATGACTTTCCGTTGATTGGGCTTGTTAAGCCCGCCCAGCGTGTTTCCCGGCCAATTAAAGGAAGCGGGTCTGATGACATCATTTATAACGTGTCATCAGCCAGTTTCCTTAAAGGGACCATGCGCAAATTTAGTTTGACATTTGTGCTGTCAGTGTTCTACAGCATTGAGGTGCTGCAAACACTTTCAAGCACTTCACAAGAGGTGCACAGCTACACCCAGGTTCTCCCATGACTCCCTCCATATGCTTATGGAGTGAGTCGCAGCACGCAGGGAGGTCCTCTTCCCTTCCAATGGGTGAAAGAGACCTCCCCAGGACACCAACCCAGCCTGGTTGCACATTGCACAGGAGGGCACAAGCAATGATATCGTCAGGAGGAACAGGCTGCAGTGACGCAAACCTTTCAATGACCTCAGTAGATCATGAAACATTACTGCAAAGCCACACTCAACCTCATCCTGCTGTGCCACTCATCACATCCCCATCACTCTGCCTTCCCTACCCTACTCCTGCACATCCTTACTCACACCAACTTACCTTGCACCTCCACCCATCCCTCTCTATTTACATTATCACTTCCCCATCTCACGAGCCACCCCTCACACTCACCCTCATCCTAGTGCAATCATAACAACACACAAGGGTAGGCACTTGGGTGTTTTAGCCAATGTTCATGTAAAGTTTCTGTTAATGTGCTGTCAAACATTGAAATCTTTATTTTCATCACGTTGCATTCTAGGACAGACTTGTGTGCACTTTCGGAAGTGGCTTAGTGAGTTGCAGTGAATGGTGAGACATAACAGAACCCCCCGCAATGCTGATGAGTGTGAAAGGAATGGCTTGGGCATTGTAGGGATGCTTTATGGTGTTGGTGTGGGGTGGTGTCAACCTGGTACATGATGTGGCAGCCAGAGTGTACAGCATCAAGTGAAGTAACTGTGGCCATGGTGAGGCCATCCCTGGCATACTTGGCAGCAATGTGGTCAGGTGCTGATGCCCTCTGCTCTGTGCAGCATCAAGTGATTGCGGAGAATGTTGGCATTGTTGTTGGTGCTACTGGTGTGTCTGGTGATGCTGGCGCTGGGGCTGATCGTGGTCAGATTCTGAGGACCAAGTTGAGAGAGTTTAAAGGGCACCCATGCTGATGGAATAAATGGCAGATGAAATACAGATGACAGAAGCGATCTGTCAATGGTGGGAGAGGTAATGATGTCAGACTGGATGAAGACTTTTGTAAAGATGTGCAGCAGCCTGAATCTGTAGTTGAAATGCAGTTTAGAGAAGCTAGTGGTTAAGGGAACATTTCTCAATCAGCTGGGAGCTTTGACTTGATATTTGAAGCTGTCAACTCATCAGCTGATTCAATGGCAAGTGATCTCTCGCCTCAGCTTAACAGACAAGATCTAGGCATAGCGGGATACCAGTGGGTGACCTGTCAAATCCAAAAAGCTGGAAAAAAACATTGATAAGTGGCTGTAAACTAGCCACTAATAATTTTAATTGCCACCCCTGCCGCTTCCTGTAGGGTCTGCTCAGCACTGGCAGACCCAACATCGGGAAAGTCCAGTGTGCATGTTTAGACAATGGGGTCCTGACCCGCTGTCAATCATTTTAAACTTAACAGCTGTCCCACCACCCATCCCATTTGCTGAGCACCAGCAAAACTCCGGCCTATGATTCTATGGTGCCTCGTCTGAGTCTTTGCTTCTGTTGTACTCTTTTTCTCATCACTTTTCATTTCAAAGGGTTATTGCTGACCTGTTATCTTTGAATAGAGGGATTAGTGTATCTTCAGTAATGGCATGGAAATATAATATCGATTTAAGTTTTCCACTGCGGGGGGCAACAGCTCAATTCATTTACTGTTATCTGTAGGAACCATAATGCCAACCTAGCTGGTATACAACTCATAATACAGCCGGAACTGATTTTCCTCATACATCTCGTTGCCATAGCAAATACAAATGCTATCTCTGTTGATGCCATGCTGCGTTGGTTGACCATGCTGGCTGCAATCCCATCTAGGAATGATATTGATCATATGAGTATATCGGCTCACAATTGTTACTTCTCTTGGCTTGGGATATAGGAATCTTTATGCTTAGGTTGTTTGTGATGGGATGAGTTATCAGAATGCACAATTCATGGCGCGGAAAAGTTTGATAATAGTCAGATAAACCATGACTCAACAGATTTAGGAGAGTGGAACTTCCACCTCAGAAGTCCAGGAGAGTAGCTCCTTTAGAAGGGGGAAATGATGTGTATCAGTGTTGAGTGGGGCCCCAACCCAAATTGAATGCTTATGCTCTTTTTATACTTAAATGAAGACAATTTTCTTAAGGAGTGCCTCTATCTGTCGCTTTCCAAGGAATGAGATTAGTAAGTATTAATGATTGTTTCAGGTGTTTATATAGTTATCTTAGTCATTATAACTATACTCCCAGTTCTTTTATAATGTTTGCGATATCGTCAATGATTTTTATCAGCAAAGTCACCACAGGAGCAAAAGGTAGATGCAGCCCTGCGATGGTTCAGTTTGCAAAAGCTGGTATTTAGATTGAAGGACCAAAGTTACCTTCCTGTTCTATATTGTTTGTTTCAGCAAGGGTGACAATAAGGGCTCGATTTTGCCATTGGGGTTGAGCTGGGGCGTGTCAGGTGGTTTTCGTGTCAGGACCCCGACTCCGAAGTGAAGTGGGAAAAAAGTGCGATTTTCCCCTAATTGGGCACTTGATTTCCAGCGTGTGGGAACCCCTGGCCCAATTAATCTTTCCATCCTGAAAGTCGCCTCCAATGACATCATCAGTGCTGCTGGATATAAGGCCTGCAAGCAGCCTTGCTTCTTCTGGAGACTGGAAATGCTTTGGAAATTGTATGAAGGACTTCATTTACCGACCATGTCCACCAGCAAGCAAAAGTGTGCACCTCACTTTGATGAGCCCTCCCTCCAAGCTCTGGTGCAGGGAGCAAGATCTAATAAGAAGGTGCTCTTCCCTTCCTCAGGGAGAAAAAAGCCACCACAACAGACTAAAGCTGTGTGACTACAAATGGCCCAGGAGTTCAATGCCATCTCTATGTGCTGCAGAACCTGGCTGCAGTGCAGGAAGAGGTCTCATGGCCTTCTCCGCACAGGAAAAGTGAGTATGACTTTCTCATCACCCTCAATCTCATCCCCATTGCCTCTCCTCACCAGCACTCTGCTTTGCCAACCTCTTCCTTCACATCCTACTTGACACTGACACCCCTGCACCCTTACCCATTCCCTCTCTCTCTATGGTCACAATCACTTAACTATTCGACCATGCAGCCCTCACACTCCCTATCACTGTGATGCAATGACAACAACTTACAACACACAGGGAGGGCCCGTTGTCTCCTTCTAAGCATCTATGCTATGGATTCTCTACATTCACTCCTTCATTCTCACTCAAACTCCACTTGTGTTCCTCATTGCAGGAAACGAGAGTCCACAATAAGAAGGGAAGAGTGAGGACAGGAGGAGAGCCACACTCAGTAGCCCAGCTCACCACCTCGGAGGAGGCGGCCCTGGAAATTGCCAGGATCGAGGAGGATTCCCAAGTGGGGGACGGACAGGCGAGCGCATCACAGCAAGCTGGTGACAGAATAGTTTGGCTTCTCTCTCATTGACATTGCATGAGTGACTGATAATGATTCTGATGCTCTAACAGATTGAATTATGATCATCTGCACAATTCAATATGCATGCAAACCTTACCTCACATCTCTAACTCTTTCCTTTACTCCCCCACAGGACCATCGAGAGCCGTTGTCCCCACTGTCCAGGAGGAAGAGCCTGAGCTTCCAGACTCCTCAGAGGAAGCTGCAACCTCTGAGGGCGCTCCGTCAGCAGAATTAAGCGCACCCTGCACCAACGCAGACACTGACACCTCAGTGGGACCTTCGGGACATAGAGCAATGTTGTCACCTGGTGTATCACAGCTCACAAGTGAGCATCAGCAAATGGTGGAGACAGGGACAGCAGTGGAGAGTCCTCGTTGCAGTGGAGAGGACACTCCCAGCTTGGCTCCGCTGCATGTCGACCCTGTGCCTCCAGGTCCATCCAGAAGGAGAGCGGTGCTGGAACTCTAGGAACAGTTACAGGAGTCTCTGGCAGGTTTTGTCTCCAGGGTCGCTGCGAGTGTGGAGCAAATGGAGGAGTCCATCGCTAACATGAGCAGAGCCTTTGTGGAGGCGTTGGTGCATGAACGCATCACCACGGAAGGGATGGCAACCACCTTGGAAAGGATGGCTACCTCCATGGTAAGGCTGGCTACCTCCATGGTAAGGCTGGCTACCTCCATGGTAAGGCTGGCTACCGTAATCACTTGGGTGTAATGTTGTGTTCAATTTTGAAAAGCCATCAGTTGCTTACTGTCATAAAAAATTCTGATGGCAAACTGTTGCAGTTTTGGCATGTGTCATTTCGCTAATGGGACTTTCACATTGAGGGCTTAGGGTGACTTGCAATTGCCAGTATGGTGGTCAGAGTAATAGGAATCCACAGGTTCTTGGCCATTGTCAATGGTCTGAAAAGAAGGTGTGAGGCAAAATTGTTTGATTGTGCAGGCTAAGCAAATCTGTCCAAGATGAGTGTGTCCCTTGCATCCCAGGCAGCAATGTTTGTCGCTCGCTGGTGCCTTCTGGCCTGTGCAGCTTCAGGTGGGTGGGCAGCAGCTTGGCGCTCCTGTTGTTGCTGCTGCTGTTGGTGGTGCTGTTGTTCATGGTTCTACTGCTGTCACGGCTGGTCTTCGTCCGAATCTGATGTCCAGGTGGAAAGGAAATAAATGGATCCCTTGCTTCTGTTATATGCCTCAGTTGAGGAAGCGCTCAGTCAAGGTGGCGAGAGGGGTTTCCCAGGAGGTCACACTGGAGATGGGTGTCAGGCTCCAAACTTCCACGACAATGGGTATGCCTGCTAAAAGTTCCCCCAGACCTGAGACAACAAAGTTCTGCCACCTGCAAATGATCATTGGTGAAAACTCCTTTTTAATGATGGAGCTGCAGCTGTTAGAAAGCAGTCCATTTGTGAGGCCACCAGGATTACCTGGCGTGTTCCAGAGGAGACGTGCAGGACGTGGGAAAAGTGGGAAAATCAGAAAGGCCTCTCAAAATGGGATTATAGAGACACTTAACTGGTTATTAAGGGCCTTAAGGGCCTATCCTGCCTCTTGGAGGCGGGTTGGAAACGGGGTCAGAAAACACGCATTTGGGAAAATTGCTCGGAGGTGGGATGGAGGCAGGATCGGGCCCGCCCGCCAATTTTTGCGATTTTACCACCTCACACGCCTCCAATCCTGTCTCCTCGGGCCTGGCAAAATCGGGCTCTAAGGATCTACGAATTATCTCAGCATCCCTGAATGAGGGGAGAGAAATGTTTCTGCTCTTGTTTATTACGCAGTGCAAGCCTGCTGGATAGTGTGCATGTTAGTAACCGATGGACATAGATTTAAGATCATTGCCAAAAGAACCGGGGTGCAGGTGGGAGGTGGTGGGGGGGGCGGCGGTTCGGGGAATGAGGAGTTATTATGATCTGGAATGCACTGCCTGAAAGGGCGGTTGAAGCAGATTCAATAGTAACTTTCAAAACGGAATTGGATAAACACTTGAAAAAGAAAAGAAAATTGCAGTGCTATAGGGAAAGAGTGGAACTAATCAGATGGCTCTTTCAAAGAGCCAGCACAGACACGATGGGCCAAATGGCTTCCTTCTGTGCTGTATGCTTCTACGATGTGTGGACATCAGGTGAGGATAGGATTAGGCTAGGTGGGCTATGTTGCCTTCCATGTCCCTATTTCTGCTTTCCCATGAGGAATGGCTGGTTGAGGTATCAGAGGTTCGCTAATGGCCATGGAACCAAATTTCAACAGGAGTCAGTACCTTCATGGAAAAAGGGAAGTAAACTGACCATACATGGAAGTAAAAGGATGCTGATGACACAGCGTGTTTGTCTGTCAGTACCAACAGTGGCAATGAATATTTTGGTTTGCTTCCTGCTCATTTAGGATGGATCCTTGGGAAGCTCATGTCCAGCATGGACAACAGTTTCAAAAAATGTTAGATTCCATCATCTACTGTACTAAAAAGAAAAATGACACAAGTTTCTCAATAACCTTACTGCAGTCACTCTTGAACTTCAGGTGGGAAGAATGTCCTGTATATAATTTTAAAAAGGAGCCATGTCAACTGAACAGGACGGTGGTTAACTAGCTGTTGAGGAAATCTATACATGCTTTGGTGGCTCCAGTCTTTTATTCTAGAGGGAGAAATCCTCTTTTTTTATCCTATTGAAAAAAGTGAGAGATGCTCCACTCTCTAGTGGTATTAACTGCTTCTAATTGCATTTTCTGCTTTACAGGAACTCAATTTATTCTGATCAGCTGCCTGGTCTTACATTATTGTACAAGGGACTTATATGCTCTGTCCAAAAATGATTGTATCTGCTAAATTGTGGAGTTGAGTGTGACAGAGATAAAGTTGAACATACTGATTAAAAATATCCTATCTGATATTTCATTTAAAATCCTGGACTAGCCATAGCCACCAGAATAAGCTTAAAAAGAATGAAGGACAGTTGGTGAAGATCAACTTAAAATGTTGCAGTTACTATTAATGGTGAAAGTAGCTATTAGGACATTTATAATTATTTTTTTAATAGCCTCCATCTATCTTGTTATGCTCCAATTGTAAATGTCACTGGTTCTTTTGTGCCACCCATCATGATAGCAGGAATGTTAATATTGATAAACATGCAATAGTTCCAGTAATGTTGTCCCTCTTAAAATGTATTAACTTGTTCTTTAAGGGGAATGCCAACTTAAAATGAGCACAATTAAAAGTTTTCCAAATTGATTTGATACTGTCCAGTTGGGTCAATTCAACTTTGACTCCAATAGTCTTCAGAGTTGTATGGCACAGACCTGAAGCAATAATAATTGAGCGTTGAATGCAGTGACGATGCCAGGAGGTGGACGAGCGTGTAGAAAGGTGTATTGAGGACTTAGACAGAAAAAGATTGGAAAAGCCAGTGGAGCACTTATTATGTTAGTATTGATAAAATAGAAAGACCAAGAAAAGTTGTGATGGCGAGAGAAGGATCACCTATCAGGCAACCAGCTTTCCAATCTATCTTATTCAGGAGTGGAAGAGAGATGTTCAGAGAGTTTCCCCAGATACGGAGCAATATCCAAGTCTTGGACGGATTGATTGTATCATGGACAAAAATTGGGCAAGCTTAAAAATCTTGAAGACTGAATATTACTCCCAATTGCTGATATCACTGAAGAACATCATGATTTCAGGCGTTGCCGCATAGGGGATTTAAGAAAATTTGTGTTGTATCCCCGATTCAGTGACATCATGAAAGAAAAACAAACAATTCAGGGAGAGATCAGTAAGGATACAGACATCACTTAGATTGCTTATTTAATTTGTAGAAATTATGTGTTTTTTCTTTCACACTGTGCACAAAGCTCTGATCCCAAGTTTCTGGCAATGCAGCTCTATAACTGGCCAGCAAGAGTTGTGTGAGAGCAGCATGAGTGATTCTCCCTCTTGTTTTTCATTCTAATCTAAGGGTTAGTGGCAAATCTCTTGTCACTCCCTACAATGAGATGGCTGAGGACAAAAATAAATTTACTCTTTGGGGAATTGGTGGTGCAAGGCAATTTTCCAATTGTGCTTGGTACAGGGTGTCAGATATTTTGTGCCATTTATTACCCATATATATAATTTATGACCTTACGACCTTGCCCGCGATTTTACTAATAGAAGTGGGTTGAGTGCGGGTCAGGTGGTTGGCGGGTTTCATTCCCGCCTTCGCTGTCAGGCGGGATAAATTTGCGATTTTGCCCTAATTGGACAATTGATTCCCCGCGTGTGCGCTCCCCTGGCCCAATTAGTCTTTTGGATCTGAAACTCGCCTCTGCTGATGTCATTTATCCAGCTGCTTTTAAGGGCTCCCAGCAGCCTTGGTTCATTTTCTACCTCTGTACTTCCAGAGTCAATACTTTGCTAACTGTTTGATACTCCTGAAATGTCTAGCTCAAGGCCCAAGGCCTCACCTCGCTTCGATGATGACTCCCTCCATGCTCTGGTGGAGGGAGCCAGAGCTCAAAAAGGAGGTGCTCTTTCCTTCCTCTGGGTTGAAAAAATCTCCCCAGCAGACCAAAGCTGTGTGGCTGCAACTGGCACAGGAGGTAAGCGCCAGATCATTGTGCATCAGAATCTGGCTGCAGTGCCGAAAGAGGTTCAGTGGCCTTGTCCACACAGGAAAAGTGAGTATTTTTACCCTTATTCTGCTCCCCATCTCCTCTCAGCATCAGCACTCTGCATTGTCAACCCACTCCTACACATCCCACTTTACCCTGACATCCCTTGCACCCTTAACCAACCCTCTCTCTCTATGTACACAATCACTTCACTATTCGACTATGCTGCCCTCACACTCGCTATCACTGTTATGCAATGACAACAACTAACAATGCACAGGGAGGGCCCTTGGTATTGGGACTTCACTCCATCTTTGTCTCCTTCTAAGCATTTATGCTATGGATTCTCTACACTCACTCCATCAATCTCACTCAAACCCCACTTGTGTCCCTAATTGCAGGAAAAGAGAACCCACAATAAGAGGGAAAGGGCGAAGACAAGAGGAAGGCCACCCTCAATAGCCCATCTCACCAGCGCTGAGGAGGCGGCCCTAGAAATTGTTGGAGCCGAGGAGGATCTGGAAGTGGGGGACGGACAGACGGGCGCATCAGAGCAAGCTAGTGACAGAATAGTTTTGCATCTCTCTCATTTACATTGCATGAGTGACTGATATGGCTTCTGATGCTCATACAGATTGACATGATCATCTGCACAAGTCCATGTGCATGCTACATTAATATCACATGTCTAACATGCCTTTAGTCCCCCACAGGACCATTGACAGCCCCCCTCCCCACTATGCAGGAGGAAGAGCCAGAAGACTCCTCAGAGGAACCTGCAACCTCTGAGGGTGCAGCGTCAGCAGAATTAAGTGCACCCAGTGCCAGTGCAGAAACACACACCTCGGTGGGACCTTCGGGACATAGAGTAGCGTTGTCACCTGGGGTATCACAGCTCACAAGTGAGCATCAGCAGATGTTGGAGACAGGGACAGCAGTGGAGAGTCCTTGTCAGAGGCCGCAGGGCGCTCCTAGCTCTGCTCGGCTGCATGTGGACCCTGTGCCTCCGGGTCCATCCAGAAAGAGAGCACTGCTGGAACTCCAGGAACAAATGCAGGAGTCTCTGATAGGTTTTGTCTCCAGGGTTACTGCGAGTGTGGAGAGGATGGAGGAGTACATCTCTAACATGAGCAGTGCCTTTGTGGAAGCAATGGTGCATGAACGCACCACCACGGATAGGATGGCAACCTCCGTGGAAAGGCTAGCTACGGTCATGGAGGAAATAAGCCGCCAGAGTCAGGAAAACAGGGTGAATGTTCAGAATAGTCTGACATCTCTGGAGGAGTGATGGGCAACTATTGAGCAGAGAAACCAGAGCTTCATGTAAGTCCTTTTGAGTAGGACTGCCAGTGCAGATACCGGTCCTCATGGCCCCCCTGATGTGCAGCAAGGTGCTGTCCAGCCACTTGCTAGCACTGAAGTGGGGCTGACCCATGAGAGGGATGTTGGTGGCAAGCAACAAGGAAGTGTGCACTCCTCTCCAAGTGTTCACATGACCATGCCACTGAGTAGCCCTCAGTCAGATCCCCACCAGAGTCTTCACCCAACTGAGATGGGCATCTCAGCCTCTGCACATACGCAGGAGCAGTAGACTATTACCGAGCCCTCACATGCTCGCAAACCCAGAGGACGCCCACCAAAGGTGTTGAAGCAGGAGCAGCATGAAAGTGAGCAAGGTGCCTCCATATCTGCTGAAGCCACAGGGGAGGCACCACGTAGAAGCACGTGTAAGAGGAAGATAAAGCACAATTAATCACAAGGGTAGTTACTTGGGTGTTCTGTTCTGTTGTCTTTTGTTTTCTTTAATATTTGACATTGTCACCCTTTTGTGAATGGATTAAACAGAAGTGATGGCAAACCGTTGAAGTTCTGGCCTATGTGATCTCAGAAATGGAAGTTCCACATTGAGGGCTCAGGGCAACTTGTATTTGTAATAATGGTGGTCAGAGTGATAGGAACCCACAGCTTCTTGTACATTGTGTATGGTGTGTTAAGAAGGTGCCAGCCACATTTGTTTGATTCGTCTGCTTAAGCGAATCTGGCAAAAATTAGTGCATCCCTTGCATCACGGGCAGCAATGTGCTCATGTGCTGCTGGAACTGGCGCATCCGCCTCAGCAGGGCCTGCCTTCCTCCTCCTCCTCCTCCTCCTCCTCCTGCTCCTCATCTGAGGAAACTATGTGCTGAGCCATTTGTTCCTCAGGCAGCTGCAAGCCACAATGCTGTGCGATATTGTGCAGTGCACATCAGATCACCATGATTCTGGCGACCCTGGCAGATTGTAAGGCTCCACCTGATCTATCAAGGCATCTGAATCATCTTCAGCAAGCCGATGGTTTGCTCGATAATGGATCTGGTGGAAATGTGACTGGCATTTGTAAGATTCGCAAAATTTAGCAGAACCCCAAAACGGAATGATGACCCTGTTAAAAACAATTTTGGACCATTGCAAAAGAAACCTGGGAGATAAAATGCATGGTTGGGCCTAGCAGGAGGATTCAAAGATTAAACACAGATTTGGCATTTTAAAAGGGCGTGTACGGGCTTGTAGAAATGGCTGGAACAGGAATGTGGGATTGACCTCTGCAAAGGAACAGTTTTGGATATTCGAGGTAGCCAAACTGTCTGGGAGAAACCGTAAATGAAACTCAGCCCCTATCCAGGAATTTACATTCAAACAATAAATCAGTGAAAAACCAGCCTCACCTAAAATCCAAGACCCATTAAAAACATGCATAAAAAAAATCATCCAGCCAACCTGCACAGAATTTCAAGGCCGTACAGGAAATCAAAGATTAGAAGACAATCGAACAACAGTTTAACCACTCAGAGAGACATCCAAAACCACTTCACACACTTAAACCAATTTTGAAGCAATCCCGAAACCAGTTAAATAAATGTGACCAATCAATGTTAACGAGCCCACCCAAAATTTAACAATGAACTGAGACTGATTTGGTGGGCAGATAAGCAGGCCTCAATTAATATAAACTAAAGACCTGTCTCCACAAGAAATCAGTTTGATGAGTTCAATGGGGTCGATGAGTTCGATAAGTACAGTTCAGCAGAAGGAGTTCAACAGAAACAGTTCAACCAGTTCGAGAAGAAAGGAGAGACCCATCGTTCAAGTTTAAAAACACCATCGAAACTCGGCGGTTTCAGAAGCAAGCATCTGGAAGCAGTTCTCTCTCTCGAAGAAGAAGAAGAAGAAGAAGAAGAAGAAGTAACACATCATCGGACACCTCGCGGCACCAAGGGCCCCACGAAACCAACAACCAAATATTACCAGAAGCCAACCAGGTAATACTGGGCCACCGCGACCAACAAGAAACCAACTCGGAAGAAACCGAAGATCTGCAAGTTTTTCCCACTCTACAAACTATTCCTGCATTTGGTGAGCATTATCCCTGGTCCCTTAGAGTCCAACTTAGCTAGTAAGGTGGGATTGGGAGGGGTGAGGTATTTGTCGTCTGTAATTTTTCCCTTGTGTATGTCAGTGTTTCCCCATTTTATTAGAGTGTTAAGATTATTGTATTGTACTTTTCCTTCTCAAATAAAAACCAAAGTTCTTGCGTCAAATTCAGTTGTCTGCTGCAATTTCATTACAACCCCCAAATAAGTCCAGGTCTAGAACCAAGGGAGTGGGAACGATTCGAACCGCTCATAAGTCAGAGGCGAAGCTGACCCACACACCACCCCCTTACACATTGTAGCGCTCCTCAGCTTCATTGGATGGCCTCCTCAACGGCGTCATCAGCCACGTCTTCAGGGGATAGCCCTTGTCTCCAAGTAGCCACCTGGAAAGTTGGTTTGGCAGATTTAAGAGCGGAGGCACACTAGACTGGCACAGGATGAATGCGTCATGACAACTGCCAGAGTACTTCACACAAACATGCAAAATGTCCTTCTTGTGGTTACACACCAGCTGTACATTGATGGAGTGGAAGCCCTTGCGGTTGACAAAAAAAGCTGGGTTGTGATGGGGTGCCCTAAGGGCCACATGTGTGCAGTCTATGATGCCCTGCACTCTTGGCAAGCTTGCCATATTTGCAAAGCCAACCGCACGCGCGGTTACACTTGCTTGATCCATGGAGAAGTAGGTGTAATTGTGCGCTTTGGCAAAGAGGGCATCAGTTACCTGCATGATGCAAGTGTGTGCGGCCGACTGGGAGATGCCGCTGATGTTTGCTGATGGGTCCTGGAAGGACCCTGAAGCAAAGAAGTTGAGTGCGGTGGTGACTTTCACAGCCACTGGTAAGGGGTGTGCACCCATTCCTCTGGGCTCCAGGTGTTGGTGCAGCATTGTGAAGATGTCAGCGACTACCTCTCGCCTGTAAACCCTGTGTTGAGGGTATCTCCTGCGGCGAGGTGCAGCCCTGCTTTGACGCCTTCTGCCCTGTGCAGCTTCAGGTGGCTGAGCAGCAGGTTGGTGCTCCTGCTGTTGGTGCTGCTGTTGTGCCTGATTCTGCTGCTGCCGCGGCTGCTTGTCCTCCGAATCTGAGGACCAGGATGAAAGGAAATAAATGGTTCCCATGCTGCTGGTAGATATCTCCGTTGAAGAAGCGCTCAGTCAATGTGGGGACAGGGTTTTCCCAGGAGGTGACAGTGGAGATGGATCTCAACTTCACCACTTCCAAGATCAGTAGACCTGCAAAAAGTTTTCCAAGACCTGAAAAAACAAAGTTCTGCCACCTGCAACTGATCCTTGGTGAGAGCTCCGTTTTTATGCTGGAGCTGCAGCTGTCAAGAAGCCAGCCACTTGGTGAACCCGCCACAATCAGCTGGCGTGGTTTGCGAACGACGTGGAACACGCTGAAAATGTGGTAAAATTTTAAAGGGCAGTCAAAATAGGATTACACGGCCTATCCTGCCTCTTGGTGGTGGGACCGAAGAGGAGTCTGAGATCCCACCTTTGGAAAAGTTGCACGGAGGTGGGTTGGTGGTGGGATCGGAACTCGTCGGCATTTTTAGCCATTTTACCACCTGACCCGCCTCCTCAGGGCTGGTAAAATCAAGCACCTTGTGTCCATTCAGATTAAGACACTTTTCTTTTAAGTACAGTTTAAAAACACACATTAAGGGTGCAGTTCTGATGAAAGTTCATTGACCTGAAACATTGGGGTAATTTTAGTCTAACTCGCTGGGCGAATATCCCACAGGATCGGATGAAATGCCGGATATCACCCTGCCCAATATTGCTCTCCTTTGACTTCAATGGAGAGTGAAATCGATTGGGGTGTAAGATCAACGATGTCGTCAGCTTCCTGCCAAGTGGATTAAATTAAAATTGTCTCTGCTAAGTCTGCTTCTCTCGCCACAGATGCAGCCTAACCTGCTGAGTGTTTTCCAGCATACTCTGTTTTTATATTAATAAGAGTACAGATTCACTGCACTTCAGAACCGTTTCCCATTGTTAGGCATTAGAACTGAACTGTTGATTTAATGCCAGGAAGATCAGAGGCAGTAATAAAAAAAAGTGTAAATGTTATTATAAAAACGTGACATTGTTGGCATTTGACGGTGAGAATATTTAATCAATGAATTCAAAGATATGAGCTCACTTACTTTTTAACAAAACAGTTAAAAAGTATATATTTTGTCATATAACAACAGTGCAATCAGAGATACTTTAACAGTGTAATGTGTCTCATACTATTTACACTGGGTTGCTGCAAGTACAGATGGTCTTGAAGAAATTGTGTTGAGGTAACAATAAGCGAGTCAGAAATTTTGCATAGCCTAATGCATGTTCCACCAGCCCCACTCTATTAACAACAACAACAACAACTTGCATTTATATAACATCTTTAATGTAGTAAAATGTCCCAACAGGAGCGTTATCAAACAAAAGTTGGCACCGAGCCACATAACGAGATATTAGGACAGGCGACTAAGGAGATAGGTTTTAAGTAGCATCTTAAACGAGGAGAGAGAGTGAGGTAGTGAGGTGGAGAGGTTTAGAGAGCAAATTCCAGAGCTTCGGGCCCTGGCAGCTGATGGCACGGCCACCAATGGTGGAGCGAAGAATATCGGGGACGCGCAAGAGGCCAGAATTGGAGGAGCACAGAAATCTCGGAGGGTTGTAAGGCTGGAGGAGGTTACAAAGATGGTCTCCTCCACTCAGAGCTGTCAATACCAGGGGGATGTCAGAAGTAACATTTATGTTTATCAGGGGTGAAACTGATTACAACCCCAGTTATTCATAAAGAGATATTTATTTCTAGGAAGAGCATACATCAAAATAGGTCACAGGTTAAACCTAAATGAGTAATTCTCGCTTCTTGGATGGTTTGGATGTTGCACTTAAGTCTACACACAAGGGATGGAGCTCCAAGCAACAGCACAATCCAGGAGTATTGTGTGTTAGATCAGTATCATGGGCAATTCTCAACTGTCTATACCTTCGAGAGTGTCTACTATCTTTCAGATGAGACGTTAAACCAAGGCACCTTCTACCCTCTTAGGTGGGCGTAAAAAATCCCATGGCACTATTTAGAAGAAGAGCACGAGAATTATCCCCGGTGTCCTGACCAATATTAATCCCTCAATTAATATCACAAAAAAACCCAGATTATCTGGTGATTATCATATTGATGTTTGCGGGAGCTTGCTGTGCACAAATTTGCTAGTTGTCCAAAAATATGCTCGAGATAATAATAGAAATCAAGAACTTGTATTTATATAGCGCCAGTCACATTACAACAGTGACTACACTTCAAAAAATACTTAATTGGCTGTAAAGTGCCTTGGGACATCCTGAGATATGAAAGGCACTATATAAATGCAAATTCTTTCTTTACCATTGCCTTGAAATCCAGCTACGGTTTTTCACTAATGTGTGCAGGAAGCAAACAGTAATCCCTGTTTAGTAATTCTTTTAATCTGCTGGGACTTCTCCTATGCCTCCATAATCTGTCACGACAGTCATTGAAAGCGGTAAAGCATCAAATCAGGCTTCATTTTATAAGTTGAGAATTTTCAGTGAGTTTCTCAAACAAGCAGTGAATAACTAAATAATCTAATGGATATAATGATATACTTATAAATCCTTGAGTGGACAAAATGATAAGATTGCAACTCTTAGAATCTAAGCCAAACTTTTGTAAAAGAAGAACTTTTAAATATACAGAGGGGTGCTTTTTGCTTCTGGAATTTCTTACCACTGTGTGAACCGATTATTAATTTATGCTGTTCCTTGAAAATTTCAAGTCGAATTTCCTCTTTCAGGAGTTTCAAACTGACCAGTTCCTTCTCTGAGATATGCAAATTGACTCCAATCCCCTCGAGAGTTTTTCAAACTGAATCCTTATTCAAACAGAAACACTCTTTTTATATCCCAGCAAAGAGTTACTGGGACTTGTCAGTCAAATGCATATTGAACCATTTTGAATGATTCCTCTTTCCAGCCATAACTGATGACAATATTCTGTCAAAACCATCTTTGCACAGGAATTTTGAACGGCTGTCATTTTTTTGACTGCTTATGTACAATGACTGGATTTAAAAAGTGACAAGCGCTAAATGAGAGTACACTGCACACATACAAACACCTGCATTTTTATTAGTTGCTTGTTTATGGAGGCACCTATTCTGGAAAATTAATGGCCTATACATATTCGTCTTTATGCAGTTCACGAGTATTGCTAGAACATGCTGAGTTAGATTCAATTTAACGTCAAAATAGCAAAGATTGACAGCAGGTAGGGAACCCACTGTCAATCCGCCTCTATGTGGGTCTCCCAGGTGTCGGGTCTGTCTGCGCAGAACAGACCCGACACCAAGCGGCAGGGGAGGCAATTCACATCAATAAATGGCTTGTTAATAGCTGTTATTTTAAGCCTACATTTCAATTTTACATGCTCCCCCACAGGTTACCCACTGCTCGGGGAAGACATCAGCTCATGTGATGAGTGGGTTCAGCATTGAATTATCTCATGACCTGACAGCTGCCAAAGTTGTATAAAAGATCCCATGTTACAGCTGCTCACTTTCAAAGCTCAGCAATTGTTGGTTACTGCATTTGGAAGACTTATTGAGCTTTCTGCTGCTTGCAAGTGTTTGGAGCCAACTTTCTATCCAGTGCCACCTCATTGGAACAACCTCTCTCACCATTGACAGATCGCTTTTCTCACCTCAACCTCACCTGCCATCTATTCCATCAGCATCAGTGCCCTTGAAAATATCTCACCTTGGTCCTCAGAATCCCACCACGATCAGCCCCAACACCAGCATCACCAGGCACACCAGCAGCACCAGGCACACCAACAATACCACAATCAACTGATGCTGCACAGGACACAGGGCATCAGCCCCTGACCACATTGCTGCCCGGGATGCCAGGGATGGCCTCACCATGGCCAGATTTACTTCGCTTGATGCTGTACACCCTGGGCGCCAAATGATGTGCCAGGTTGGCACCACCCCACACCAACACCATAATGCATTCCTACAATGCCCAAGCCATTCCTTTCACACTCATCGCCATTGTGGGGGTTACCATTATGCCTCACCATTCACTGAAACTCACTAAGCCACTTCCAAAGTTGCACACAGTTCTGTCCAAGAATGCAAAGTGTTGAAAATAAAGATTTCAATGTTTGACAGCACATTACCAGAAACTTCACATGAATATTGGCTAAACCACCCAAGTGCTTACCCTTGTGTGTTGTTAGTTGATATGCTTGCAGTTGGATGAGGGTGAGTGATATGGGGAAGTGATAATGATAGATAGAGAGGGATGGGTGGAGGTTCAAGGTAAGTTGGTGTGAGTAAGGGTGTGCAGGAGTCGGGTAGAGAAGGCAGAGTGATGGGGATGTGAAGAGTAGCACAGCATGATGAGGTTCAGTGTGGCTTTGCAGTAACGCTTCGACATTCCTGCTTGTGCCATCCTGTGCAATGTGCAGCCAGGCTGCATTGATCTCCTGGGGAGGTCTCTTCTGCTCATGGGAAAGGAAGGAACCTCCCTGCGTGCTGTGACTTCCTCCATAAGCATATGGAGGGAGTCTTGGGACAGCCTGGGTGCAGTCGTGCACTTTTGTGCAGTGCTCGTCAGTGTTTGCAGCACCTCAATGCTGTAGAACACTGACAACAGAACTGTCAAAACCAATTTGGGCATGGCCCCTTAAAGGAAACGGCTGATGACGCATCATCAAATGACGTCATCAGACCAGCTTCCTTTTAATTGTCCAGGAACCTCGCAGGGCGGGCTTAACAAGCCCAATCAATGAAAAATCACTTGGCGAGTACGGGCTGCAGTAGGCAGCAGGCTGGGACCACAACACCCACCCTGGCTGCCCTGGACCCGCCTCAGTCGCCAAAATCGTGGCCTATGAGTCTATGGCCTGATGTCCCGTCTCCATTCAGTGGATGTTATGGTATCAACTGTGGCTCAGTGAGTAGCACTCTCATCTCTGAGTCGCACTCTCATCTCTGAGTCAGAAGGTTGTGGGTTCTAACCCCACTCCAGAGTCTTGAAACTGCCATGGCACAATTCAAAGAAGATTTCTCCCTAGTGTACTGACCAATATTTATCCCTCAATCAACATTACGAAAACAGATGATCTGGTCATTATCACATTGCTGTTTGTGGGAGCTTGCTGTGTGCAAATTGGCTGCCGTGTTGCCTACATTACAACAGGGACTACACTTCAAAAGTATTTAATTGGATGTGAAGCACTTTGGGATGTCCTGGGGTTGCGAAAGCACTATATCAATACAAGTCTTTCTTACTGATGTCTTCACTTCATGCCTGTGCAGTGGACAAAGTGTTGTAGCCATTTGCGTTCATGGCTTTCTTCTACAGTGAATGTGGGATACTGATGCATATAGATTGCTCTCCTATAACATAGAGCATTCTTTACACAGACCTTAGGCTGCAGGTAATGCCATGTTCCAAAATAAATGGAACATCAATCCTCCTTGAGTGTCAGCTGTGGCTCAGTTGGTAGCACCCTCGCCTCTGGGTCAGAAGGTTGTGTGTTCAAGTCCCACTCCAGAGACTTGAGCACAAAAATCTGGGCTGACACTCCAGTGGCATACTGCACTGTCAGAAGTGCCGTCTTTTGGGTGAGACGTTAAACCGAGGCCCACGTCTGCCCTCTCAGGTGGATGTAAAAGATCCAATGGCAGTATTTCGAAGAAGAGCAGAGGAGTTATCCTCAGTGTCCCAGCCAATATTTATCCCTCAATCAACATCACTGGGACCTTGCTGTGCGCAATTTGGCTGCCATGTTTCCTACATTACAAGTGACTACACTTCAAAAGTGCTTCATTGGCTGTAACGTGCTTTGGGACGTGCTGTGGTCATGAAAGGCGCTGTAGAAATGCAAATTCTTTCTTTTTTCTTTCTCTTTAAAACAAATTACAGCAAATTTACAGCCAGAATTTGAGTTTTGAGCCAATTCTTTCATTGAAATAATTTTTTAATCACTTTTCTTACATTTTCTAGTACACATAGGGTTTGCCAACCTTCCAGGATTGTCCTGGAGTCTCCAAGAATTAAAAGGTTAATCTCCAGGACATTGGTGCGGGGAGAAAAATCATATGGAAATAAAAAATAAATTGTGCGGTTTTTTCCATTTTCTTCAAACATTTTGTTTATTAGTTCTAAAAATATTGGCGATGTCGGCGGAGGGTGGGGGGGTGGAGGGGAGGGGAAAAGTCTGTATGACTGACAGTCAAGAATCATCCAAAGTCTGCTTGCTTTCCAATTGGCTTGGGAAGGCGGTGCGTCGAGAGGATGGATGTGTTGGGCTTCCAATGGTGGGAGTGTGGGGGACGGGGAGGTTGGCGACAGGAGGTCACGTGAGTGAAAAATCCAGGAATGCGTCCAGAGTTGGCAACCCTAAGCACACTGTAGTTTGCAATATGCATAGGAAGGGATTTTCCCATGACAATGCAACAATAGCTAACCGCATCAAGTGTTTTTGAAGTACGAGGAAATGGCAGTGTAGAAGACTTCATTCAGGATTGTCGTAGCAGGTTGTTTCCCCGGTCGTTCTGTTTGAACAACAAGTCAGAACATGAGTATGCCTGATATAATTGAATGAGAACCAGCGATTATGTATGAAGTAGTTATTTACAATTCCCAATTTGTTGCTCAATACTTCAGGAACTTAAATGCTAATGAAATGTAAACCTCATTAGATTCTTCATTGTTTTATGTATTGCAATGAAGTATTGAAATAATAAGGCAACGTGTCAAAATATCTGCAACAGAAGGAATTTACATTTCATAAACAAAACATTGTTGCAATCAATTCGCATTATATATAATACTAGACTGTGATCTGTAATTTTACGAATATATTCTAGCCTTTGCTTCACTGTGTTCAAGAAACCATCTTCAAATGAATTTGATCCTGATTACTTTAGTAGAAATGTAAAATGTTATTTGTATAAATAGCATTTACAACTCTATGGTATAAGTCCATTTTGCTGGGGAAGTTATGTTTTTAACTGCAGAGTAAAATGCTTGTGCTTTTAAAAAATGATCTTCTTGCAATAGGCCAATGATTTCGAGATTTTAATGATTTAAAATCTTTGGTAAAAGAACCAGAGCGGAGATGAGGAGAATGATTTTTTACGCAGTGAATTGGAATGCACTGCCTGAAAGGTTGGTGGAAGCAGACTCGATATTCAGATTTCAATTGGGAACTGGATAAATACTTGAAAAGGAAACATTTGCAGGGCTATAGAGAAAGAGCGGGGGGGGAGGTGGGACTAATGGGATAGCTTTTTCAAAGAGCAGGCACGATGGGCCGAATGGCCTCCTTCTGGGTTGTATCATTCTATGATTTCAGTCAATTTAAAGGAGCACTGTCTTCAGAAAAAAGTGTATGTTTTTTGTGTTCACAAACACACCACACAATAACATTCGTTGTGTTTGATTGCATCATTTGTATATGGGTCATAATGACAAAAATGGCTCACATCTTTTACTTCCAAAAAATATTGCTAAACTCATGAATACCTTTAAAACCTATAATATTGCAAACGCACAATTTATGATTCAAAAGTAGCGGGTTCAATCACTAAAAGCTAACTTCACATCCTAACCAAAGTACAAATATGAGTGTATTGTTATTTATATTTTTAATATGCAAAGTGAAAGAAGATGGCAGTAGGGAGTGGCTTATATTTACCATGTAAACCATGTGAGTAGGAAGGGTAAATTAGCGGACTTATATATCTGTCCGCTAACACTTTTCCATGCTGCTCCCACTTTCTTTCTAGTGACCAGCTCAGAAGTAACATAACTAGAGCCCATGGAGCTGGTTACCAACTATGTGTGAAAGAAAGACTTACATTTATGTACGGCCTTTCACAACCTCAGGACGTCTCAAAGCGCTTTACAGTCATTGAAGTTCTTTTGAAGTGTAGTCACTGTTCAAATGTAGGAAATGTGGCAGCCAATTTGCGCACAGCAAGGTCCCACAAACATCAATGAGATAATGACCCGATAATCTGTTGTAGTGATGTTGGTTGAGGGATGAATATTGACCAAGACACCAGGGAGAACACCCCTGTTCTTCTTTGAAATAGTGCCATTACATCCACCTGAGAGGGCAGAAGGGGTCTCCATTTAACGCCTCATCCAAAAGGTGGCACCTCTGACAGTGCAGCCGTCCCTCAGTACTGCACTGAAGGGTCAGCTTAGATATTGTGCTCAAGTCTCTGACAGCCTTCTGACTCAGAGGCAAAAGTGCTACCACTGAGCCATGGCTGGTGTGTGTGTGTGTGTGTGTGTCCCGCGTTCTTTAAATGTGAAGGTGAGGACAAGCACTCCTGCTGCTCCCGGTTCCACATTCAGGTATGTAAAATTTTAGAATCTTATCTTGTACCTAGCAGGTGGTCCCAAGGTCTGGTATTCTGGCGCCGGCTGCCTCATGCAAACCAATCGAAATGGCAGCCTCAAAAATGGCTTTAGGCCCCTCATTTGCATATGCAAAACTCCGAACACCTGTTTCATATGTGAGACCTGGATGCCTATTTTTTATCCTCTCCAAATATGACAGGTGGCGCACTTGCGGCCGTAAATGCGTGAATGCTTCCTGCCCACCGTATTGGGGGCCAAAAAATGGGCACTACACAGCTGATTTTATAGGCCACTATGTCTACTTTGCATTCTTTGTTACCACTGAGCATGCTCCAAATAGCGTGCACTCAGTACTCAGCTCTCTCTCTCACCCCTTTGACTATCTTCACAATGTGAGCCCTAACTTTTGCACAACTACACCAATGCAACATTTCCATTTTCCACACTCTGTGCCCATGTACCATCTCGGTGGTACTCTTCCAAGCAGCCCCAGGCGAGGATAACACGCCACCTCTTCCACCTAGCATCATCACTATCGGTGATCACATGCTTCAGGCTGTGGACAGATTCACCTACCTGGGTCGCACCCTGTTTCAAGAAGCCCATATCGATACAGAGGCATCCTGTACTATTGCCAAAGCCAAATTAGTGTTTGGCAAACTCCACGAGTTCCTCGGGGACAAGAGAGCCCTCAGCCAGCACACCAATCTCAAAGTACACAGGGCTATTTTTGTGATAACCCTGCTTTATGCCTGTGAAACTTGGACAACATATTCATGCCACATTGAGATACTGAATCACTTTCACCTAAGCTGTCTGAGGCAACAAATGAAGATCAGGTGGCAAAATAAGATCCCTGACACCGAGGTTCCTAAAAAAAGCGGACATAGAATCATAATAGTTCAGCACAGAAGGAGGCCATTCAGCCCATTGAGTCTGCGCCAGCTCTTTTGACGAGCAATGCAGTTAGTCCCACTCTTCGGCTCTTGCCCCATTTCCCTGCAAATTTTTCTCCTTCAATTATTTATCCAGTTCCCTTTTGAATGTTACTATTGAATCTGTTTCCACCACCCTATCAAGCAATGCATACCAAATTCTAAGCACTCATTGCGTTAAAAAGTTTTTCCTCGTGTCGACTCTGGCTCCTTTTCCAATCACCTTAAATCTGTGTCCTCTGGTTATCGACCCTTCAGCCACTGGAAGCAGTCTCTCTTTATTTACTCTATCTAAACCCTTCATGATTTTAAATACCTATGTCAAGCATGGGTGCTCTGATCCTGAAGGCACGGTTACGATGGCCAGGTCATGTGGTGTGAATGTCTGATGAACGAATCCCAAAGAATATCTTTTATGGCGCATTGACAACTGTCGAGCGATCTCTTGACGGACATCAAAAGAGGTGGAACATCGACGTAAAAGCGACTCTGAAACAGTGAAAAATAAGTGGGAACATCTTGCTCATGATAAGAAAGCATGGCGGGAATTTATCCGCAAAGGCACCTCCAACTATCGCATTGCTGATGCTGAGTGGAAACGCCAGCTGAGAAATCAAGATCCCCAACCTGGTGTACCTGGGATCCACTGTTCACCCTGTAAAATGACAGGCAGGAAAAGATCAGCTGGTCCATCAAACCTGGCGCACACCACGATGGCTGGACCATCATGGCTAAACTCTCCTTCCCTCTTCCGACCTCCCCAACCACCCCTCTCCTCTCCCCCCCCCCCCCCCTCACCTCACCTCACCTCACAACCACCCCCACAGCCAGGAAATCTCCTGGGAAAGGCGATAAAACCCAGGGCCATTAAGGGACAAAATATTCTGTAAAATTCCTCTCCGACTCAAACATCCTCTTGGAGCTCAATTGAGTCTTATTTCTCTTGGTTACCCTTAACCATGAGCTTGAGGGCAGCAAAGAATGTTTTCCTATCTGTTCGGTTGGACTCAAAACAGAAGTTCTGAAATTAGAAAACAAATTAGAAGCTTTATGATAAAATACTATCACTTTATTTCAACATGCAGTGAACATAATAGTTCCAAAATGTTAAAAGCCCAAACACATCTGAGATTCATTTAATTTTTGACGTTTACAATTTCAACATCCATTTAACCTGGACTGACATCACTGGAGGTGATGTCTGCTTCAATGAGAATGAACTTCCTCTGAACTCAGTTAGATTACAAAAATAATCAACTGTATAATAACTTCAGTAATAATTGTGTCAGCAGGAAAAATAAGGTGACTTCTTTCTGCTGCAGTGTATGTTCATAGCTCTACCTCATTTGTAGCAAATTTCAAACCCACATAATCCGTAGACTTTTTCTTTGAAAAGGCAATGTTCATGTGCTAGATGTAACTCGTAACGCATGGAGCTCATTGACAAATCATCAATTGGAGATACACATTTATCTTCATGAAAATACATTGGTCATTATTAAAATAACCTTTCGACATGACATGGGTTTTTCTCCAAACTGACGAGATGAGTGACCCAATAGATTAATCATGTTATGGTTTCCTTTTTACAATTACAAGATTATATTTGGCTTGGGGTGTATCCAGGTCTGCACTGCAAGTTTTCAGACCTTCTGCATCTTTTAAAATTTCCAATGCAAGCAACGCCAGTCTACCTTTCTTCTTTTAAGATGTTCCTTAAAACCTACCTCTGAGCAAGCTGTCCCAATATCTCCTTATGTGGCTTGGTGTCAAAATTTTGTTTGATAATCGCTCCTGTGAAGCACCTTGGGACATGTTACTATGTTAAAGGCGCTATAAAATTGGAAGTTGTTGTTTGTTGTTGTTAAATCACATGATTGGAGTGACTTTGCAATGCCAGTTTGTATTGCAAACATTGGGGAAGAGTTGTGCTGTGTTGTGTATTGTCTTTGTAAACTGCCTAATTGGGCATGGTGGATGTGCACCTTGTATCAGGATTTGTGTCGCATGTGACAATGTCATTTTCGTGGAGGTGATATAATTACACTCCGATTACTGAAACAGTTTTTCTTTTCAAAACTCGCTGTCTACCCACAATGACTAATTAACAAAAAGCCACTGAATGAGAAAAGGCCATCATGCTCGCTCTTTCAGCACACCATGTACCATCTATCCTATTGTGGAATTTGCCCTATTATCTATGTAATCTCCTGATTATACAATTTCCCTGGTTCCCTACTGCAATCAGGCAAAATTTCAGCACATTTATCTATCTTATCTCTCCGCTATTTAGCTCTGGCCTGCTGTTCCCTAGCAGCATTACACCCTTTAATGTCTCCACCCCACAGTATAGTAGAGTATATCATCTCAGCCCGATCCTGTCTTTATAACTTCCAATCATATTCCCAGCCAAGGTAATCCAGCTCATTCTCAACTGCTCTTTCTGCAGACAGGGGTTCTTCTAATCTTTAATCTCACTTTAGTCCTGTTAGTGCTAAACCTCTATCTTCTGTTTCTACGTCTACACCAGTTAATCCACTTTAACCCACAGCTGCTTTTATACTTTACTTTAGACCCATTCTACTGGTGCAAACCTCCGACACGTGCCATAGCTGTAACCCAACCACGTCTCCTTTCAGGTTGCAGGTTGGCTGCATTTGACCAGAACATCAGGAGCTGACGTCACTAGCATGGGTCCAAGTACAATAGAAAAGCAATTTATTTCTCTCAAAATTTTGAAGAGCTGAACCACATTCCACCTCTTGGCCTTCTCGTCAATTTTCAGCCTTTAATTAATCCATGAAGGAATACAAGAGCACTTTTAAACTATTTTAAAAAAAAATCATATTTCCAAGTTTGCTTTGCCTAATTCCTCATCAGATTAATTTTTAATATGAGGCATCAAGAGAACGGATACTTAAAATTAATTAGTTTGCATACATTTCTATTATGGATAATTAGATTTTCTTCCAAATGAAAAGTCCCACGAAAAGAAACAGGAGATTATCTATGTACCTTATTAGTACAAGAATAATTAACATTTTTCAGTGGTTCTAGTAATATTTTGTTTGCTAACTTGACCAGGGATGGCACTTGATTTGTGGAGATCTACAAAAAAATGGATGGGACAAAGTACTTTAAGCAGACTTCTTCAGCAGCACCTCCCAAACCCGCGACCTCTACCACCTAGAAGGACAGGGGCAGCAGGCACATGGGAGAACTGCCACCTCCAAATTCCCCTCCAAGTCACACACCATCCTGACTTGGAAATATATCATCATTCCTTCATCGTGGCTGGGTCAAAATCCTGGAACTCCCTCCCTAACAGCACTGTGGAAGTACCTTCACCACATGGACTGCAGCAGTTCAAGAAGGCGGCTCACCACCATCTTCTCAAGGGCAATTAGGGATGGGCAATAAATGCTGGACTTGCCAGCGATGCCCACATCCCAGGAACGAATAAAAAAAAGACTCCCAGCCCACATACAAAATCAATAATGTTAATTCAGGTTGTTTATGGAATGAACTTCTCAAGTTTTTCAAAATCCCTGGCTTAGACAATAATTTAATTTGTGTTTTTATTGCAGGGTATGAATAGTTCAATATGAAATAACCCAATGTCACTGCTTACAAGAACAACTTGAATTTATATTGCTCCTTTAACAAAGTAAAACATTCCAAGGCACTTCACAGAAGCATTATCAAACAAAATTTCACTCTGAGCCACATAAGGAGATTTTGGGACAGGTTACCAACACTTGTTCAAAGAGGTAAGTTTTAAGGAGCATCTTAAAGGAGGAGAGAGTGGTAGGGAGGTTTATGGAGGGAATTCTAGAGCTTAGGGCCCAGGCAGCTGAAGGCACGGCTGCCAATGGTGGGGCGAAGGAAATCAGGGATGCTTAAAAAGCCAGAATTGGAGGAACGCAGAGTTCTCAGAGGGTTGCAGGACTGGTGGCGGTTACAGAGATAGGGAAGGATGAGGCTATGCAGGGATTTGAACACAAGGATGAGAATTTTAAATTTGAGGCGTTCCTGAACAGGAAGCCAATGTAGATCAGCGAGTACAGGGGTGATGGGTGAACTTGACTTGGTGCGAGTCTAAAAGTCTGCCCTCACATCCATTTCTCCTCTTTGAAGTCCCTTGGGGCATTTACTAGGTTAAAAATACTATATAAATACAAGTTGCTGTTGCAGTGTTGTAATACAAGTCTCTAGATGTATTTTGTATGTCTCCCTCGAGATAAACAGCAAATCCATGGAGGGTTACAAGTCAGTTGGTTAGTTCATTATCATTAGGAATGTAGAAGCAGAATGTAAGGCTAACTGAATAAGATGGTTCTGATTACAAAAAGGAAGGATTTACAATTTCATAGGTGTCAGCTGTGGCTCAGTTGGTAGCACTCTCTCCTCTGAGTCTGAGTCAGAAGGTTTGGGTTCAAGTCCCACTCCAGAGACTTGAGCACACATTATCCAGGCTGACAGTGCAGTACTGAGGGAGTGTTGGGCTGTCAAGAGGTGACATCTATCAGATGAGATGTTAAACCGAGGCCTTGTCTACCCTCTCAGGTGGACATAAAAGATCCCAGGGCACTATTGAGAAGAGGAGGAGGGGAGTTCTCCCCGGTGTCCTGGCCAATATTTATCCCTCAACTAACATCACTAAAGCAGATGATCTGGTCACTATCTCATTGTTATTTGTGGGACCTTCCTGTGTGCAAATTGGCTGCTGTGTTTTCTACATTGCAAAAGTACACTTCAAAGGAAGTACTTAATTGGTTGTAGAGTGCTCTGGGATTGTGAAAGGTGCTATAGAAATGCAAGTTCTTTTTTTTCTTCATTATACATATACACAGAAGAAATTCTCCCACCGCACGTTCCCTAGAAAAATATATAAATTTACTCAGAGTGACTTCAACTGGTGCAATCATCATGGCATTAAATCTCCACTAGATTCCCTTAGTCCATGATGTCATCAGACACAATGCATATTTTGGGAGGAGGTGGTGTAAACATTGCGATGATTGAATTCAACTTGGAACAATGCAATCTGAATTGAATCAAATTTTCAGCAACTGACTGCATCCTGGATTGCCCCACTGGAGTGATGGACCCCTAGTGTTACACAATATTTAAGCATACAATGTGGATTAACTTCATAGCAATATAAAATATGATTTCACCTCGCATCTGTTAACAGACAAAACGAAATCTCAGACAACATTGTAATATAGGTTTGGGAAATAAAAGCATAGCTTTATCCATATTTTGTTACAGTATCTTGCAATCTCTCCAGTAGAGATAATCTATTTTGCTGCCACGTGCCTTTTCAACTCAAACATGGTCAAACATTTAGCTGAAAAATAATTTGCCTATATTTTTGGAGTGATTAAAAAAAGTTATGAAGATCCGTGGGATATTTGATTTCAAGAAATAAATTTGGAAACAGAAAGAGACTTGGATTTATATAGCACATTATTACATCTCTCAAATTGCATCACATACAATGATTTAGTTGGAAATACATAACTAGTGTATGGCATGCAAGCGTCACAGCCATTTTTCACGCTATAGCATCCTACAAACAGTAATGAAAATGAATGGGCAGCTAATCTGTTTTTTGGTGGTGTGGGTTGGGGGAGGACTGCTGGTCAAGGCATCGGGAGAACTCCCTGCTCTTCAAATAGTGCCAAAGGGATCTTCAGCTTCCATTTGAACTACTGGCACAGAGAGATGGGACCTTGGCTGACCACCCACCAACAATGCAGTCCTGCGCTGGGGTATAAACAAAAATTATATGCTTACCTCCTGGAATGGGGCCTGAATGGACTAACTTGCAGAGTTACGAGATGGAATATAAATTTTGAGTTTTAATAATTTATTCTGACAGGCTTTAGTTACATTGGTGCAGACATGGAGGGATAGGATGGACCTGGACTGCGCTCAGAGACATGACAAAGAATTGACTTTCTGAACACGGCGCTGTAAAAATAGCTGACGTGTCCCTACGGGGAGTAAGCATTCCATTGTACTAGTACATATGGCAAATAAAATTGAATTGAATTGATCTGCTGTCCATTTGAGACAGTTGAGTGCAGAATGGGGAGAAATAAAGAATCCAAAATGTAGATGGAAGACAACAAGTAGTAGAAAGCCAGGTGGTAGATCATAAATGTAGCTGAAGTGTAGCAGCAAAAATGTAGCTTGAGGGTTCCTTACAGTTTACCTCTGTGTCCAAATTCAGAGGATATCTTTTAGCCCCATTCATAATTTAGAGGGATCCTCAATCTCTTAAAATTCTGAGATGACCCTTCAGGGCCATAAAATTGTTATAATGTTATTGACGCATTTATATGTGTAATATAGTAGTCTCATCATTTGCAATATTTTTTTTATTATTGCATATCATAGTTTTATGGGGACAGCTAATGGACATTTCTCCTAAAATGAATCAGCCCATCTGTTTTCTGCAACCATGACATCTGGGTCCACTCGCAAATGATTTGGGTTCGGCAGCAAATTGAAAATGCAAGCATATACTGATAATTGGTAATTTGGATTCAATGTCATGTTTGCAATCATGAACATAACTCTCCAAATCTGCACTGTGCTGTGAAAACCTTTCTTTTTTTTTGCTGAAAGAGCAAATGATTCATTTTTTTTTCATTTGTTCATGCAAAAATAGTACACAACATGGGAAAATGGATTTAAAAAGCTGTTGTGTATTTACCTGTGATGAGCGATGTACAATTTGAATGGGGGTTAGGGGGTTGGAACTGGTAGCTTTCCTTGAAGAACCTCAAATTCATATTATGGAAAGGCAAATCTAATGTGATTGGCAATGGATTACAAGGGGCTCATTTCCATTTGTGGTAAACTTGTCTACACCTAACTCGAACAGCATATGAATGATGTTTTAGGAGAGCTAAGGATTCCCAATGGGTTGTATTTCCTTGAGCTTAGAAGGTTGAGGGGTGATCTAATTGAGGTGTTTAAAATGCTAAAAATAGATTAAATAAAGTAGATAGAGAGAAGCTATTTTCCTCTAGTTGGGGAATCCAGAAAAAGAGGGCCATGATCTTAAAATTAGAGCCAGGCCATTCATAAGTGAAATCAGGAAGCACTTCATCACACAGAGGGTAGTAGAAATCTGGAACTCCCTCCCCCAAAAGGCTGTGGATGCTGGGTCAATTGAAATTTCAAGACTGAGATCAACAGATTTTTATTAGAGTGTCAAGGGATATGGCGCAAAGGCAGGTAAATAGAGTTGAAGTACAGATCAGCCATGATCTAAGTGAATGGTGGAACAGGTTCGAGGGCCTGAATGGCCTCCTCCTGCTCTTACGTTTCCTAAGTACTGGCACTGAATAATTAACTTAATAAATTAGGAAGCCAAATTCAAATTTATTAAGAAATACATTTATTTGCTTTTGTTGTGTTGCATTCACCTGTATAAATTTGGCAATTGTTTTTTAATTTCCTGCTCTTAGCAAACCTCACTAAAAATTGACTGTTTATTGTTTCATTTTTGGGCTGAATTGCCTCTTATGGGAAACAGTAGCAGAGTGGAGTTTGCTTTCAGCCTGGAGGGCATGCATCTTCCTCAACATGTTTCCAGTTAGCTAAATATAGGTCTTTTCAATCTGCTTCTCTATTTCTGTATTACCAGGAGGTGGTTTTTGGATCAGTTAACTTGGCATATCTGGCTTCTGTTACATTGTGGGAGCTGAAGTCAAATGATCCTTTTCCAGTCACAATCATAATTTAGCTGATGGGTCAGCTAAGAGAACATGGAATATGAAGTTTCTTTAGGCTTGTTGGCATTGGGTCCAAATGTCGTTGGAAATGTGGAAAACATACAGATCCCTATTCTTAGTAAATGGGGGCCATGAGTTGTTTTAACACTAAGTTCCAATGTCTATTTTTCCCCCACAACTTTCTCTCATCCTCACAAGATGCTGTTGCTTGCTGGGATATAATTCAATGGGTGCCAACAACTCCTCCGTCCCTTTTTCCAATTGACCATTCTTCACAAGCAAGCCTGAACACTGAGTGTTGGCAGACTATTGCTGGTCATGAACGAGGGAAATCAAAGCCAAGCCTGATGCTATCCAATCTTAAGACTTAGTGAAGAAGCCTATCCCTCCAGAGATGGGGCTTGAGGTTGCAGACAGCAGAGCTATGGCATCACCAACATACCTACTATTTCAGTATTATGTAGTGGCTTTTCCATTCAGACACTTCCGTCATACAATCATAGTCTTTATACCATGTGATTTGTATCCAGAATCAATGCAGAAAATAAATCAACATATATATAATTCCAATTTTTTAAAATTTCTTTACTAATTTTTCAATTTTATTTTGCATTTAGTTTCGACGGTGAAGTTAACTTTTCACGTTAAAATATTGTCAGTGTATGATAGCCTTATGAATTTGAAGGTAGACAAAGCATACATTTTGGACCTATGTTTCAGCACTGCTTCTTCAGCCCAAAACCAATGCTGGTATGTCTTGTACACCAATAAACACTTCATTCATATTGCTTAAAAAAAATGACTTCCATTAAAAAGGACAGCCCCACTCCCTCCCTCCTTCCTTCCATTCACCTTTGATCATCTCTATCCCCTGCCCCCACCCCCTCAGTATTTTGCAATGTAATCTGCACTGATATGAGGGTTCACCAACAATCATTTTCTCCATGTAGAAACCCACTGGTACTTTTGTGAAGACCAATTCTTCTGGACTGGTAAGGTTTTATATAAAATGTCGACTGATTTTCTCCTTCACTTGACCAAACAGTTCACCAGTGAGATTAGTCATCAGAGATGTGTAACACGGGCTGTCGTTTAAACTAGGTTAGTGAAGGAACCCGATGTTCAGTGGCACTTCCTTCCTCCATTTAAATTCAAGGCACGGGCGCCATGAAAGCAACTCCAAATCCCCACTTGCCACGATAAACCATTTTTTTGTACCATCAGCTGGTACCAGCTCCCTGGCTGTGTGACGTGCCAGGAAGCTTTACCCAAGTGAAGATTTAGCTCCATAACGAGCAGACAGCTTAAAGATTTATTTTTTTTAATATTTAAAAAAAATGCAGCCTTTTGCTGTTGGCATTATATCATCTTCATGTTGAACCTTCGCGTGCCTCCTTGCTCTGTGTCAACAGCGGCTCCGTTAGACTTGCGAGGAATGTATTCAATATCGATGTTGTTCTTGTGCTTGCCCTTCCCCCGACTCCACACGAAGAGGAGCAAGAAACAGAACAAGACCACGCCAAGGAATGTGAAGCAACCCATGGCAGTGGACACCAGTATAGTTTTGAGGTCCAGTGCGACTGTCATGTACACATGCGTCCCATTGGAATGGGTGTCGTTTAAATCGGTCATGTACAGAGAGGTCCTGTTTCCCTGCAAGTGCTCAGAAAGTCCCTTCACGACCAGCGTGGCTGAGAAGGTGTCGTTCCCGGCAGCGTTACTCGCGACGCAAAGGTAGACTCCGCTATCCTGAACCTGGGTGAGCCTGAGTTCCAGTGTGCCGTCACCCAGTACCGTGGCCCTTCCATTTGACTTGAGGGTGATCAGCCTCCTGCGCGGAGACAGCCAGGAGATAACCGGGAGAGGGTCACCCTCGGCATGGCAAATGAGCTGGGCCACCTGGCCTTCGTCAATCACCAGGTGCTGCAGCATTTTGTCTCGGATTTTGGGTTTCTGGCAGGTGAAGTAGCTCGGTAGGAAAAGGTCGTTGAAATCTTGAAACTGTTTTCCTTTGAAGCTCTCCGGCGACGCACACGTTGGATGCTCTTCGGAAAACCTCAGCGTTTGCCTTCTTTGCAGGATCCACAGCAGCCGGCAGTCACATGCCAGCGGGTTATGGTCTATGCAGAGCACCTGGAGGTTTTTTACAGCCTGGAATGCATTCTCCTCCAGAGTATCTAACAGATTATGTGACACGTTTAGGACCCGCAAGAGATATAGCCCTTTAAAAGAGCGGGGTTCAATGATGAGCAACTGTGCGCTGACCATGTGCAGTTCTTGAAGGCGTATCAAGTCCTGTAACATGCCCGCTTCGATAGTGCTGATGGGGTTGTAGGACAGATTCAGGTATGTAAGGTACATCAGGTGCTTGAATGCCCCATAGGGCACCGCAGATAGGTTTGTGTTGGTGATGAACAGGGAGGTGAGATTAAGACCATGCAGGCTGTTGGCAGGGAGTACGTCCAGCAGAGGCCAGTGGTCAATCTCCAGGTGTTTCAATCGATATAGTTTTTTAAAGGCATACGCATGGATGGCATTGATGTGGAGATGGCATAGTTGGAGGCGGATGAGACTGTGAAGGTGAGACAGTGCTTCTGTTGGCACTGCCGTAAGGTTGCATTTCTCAAGGGTCAGCTGCTCAAGTGCCAGCAGTCCACTGAAGGCTCGGTGTGAAATGTAAACCAAATCATTGTCCCCGACTTCCAGAGACTTTAAGTTATGTAAATCCTGAAACGTGTAGTCCAGCAAAATGACTATTTTGTTCTCGCTGATGTCCAGCCTTGTCAAGTTAGACAATCCAGTAAAAACGCCAAGGGGAATCAGTTTTAGGCGGTTACTTCTCAGGCGAAGGGAGCGCAAGTTAAAAAGATTACTAAAAGAGCCAGGTTCCACGGTTGATATTATATTTTCACTAAGGTCTATTACTTCCAGTAAGGTATAGGACACAAACTCATCCGGATTGATGTACTTTAGCTTGTTCTTGCTTAGATCCAATATTTTGGTCTCGATAGGAATGCCCTCAGGGATCACAGTCAAGCGCTTGCGATGGCAGATGACGGATTTGTTCTGTGCAACACATTCACACCGAGCTGGGCATCCCATTGTAGACCCAGTGAGAACGATGATCAGAGCCAGACCTAGACATGGCTGCCAACACGATATGGCCACGTGAATCATGACTTTGCTGATGCAGTCTACCATTCTGTCAAGGGCCTACAACAGAGGGGAGACAAAAATGAGAAAAGAAAGCTTTAGTTACTTCAACATCAGTGAACACACGACTGTTATCACCATAGGTGGAATCATTTTGATGCAGTTTGGGAACGATATGAATTTGGGTCTGCAGTAGATACCTTCTCGGTTCAGTGGCAGTTTGAGTTTCTTACATTTATGGGAGTTGACTCACGCTGCGCTATATTTACTCATACAATAACAAGACCTAGGAGTGTAACAATGAAACTCCTTTGTGATTTGGATTGGATCTCTGTCTCTTTTGCATGTTCACTTTGTTTCAATCTCTCCGACTTAACACTACAGGAGACCAGGCTTAATTCAACTCATTCGAACTTTATCCACAGTAACGTGAATGTACAAAGCAACAAATATGATCAAATCCATTTAGTTCAATCGGTAAAACTTCTCTTCATATATATAATGACATAAAACAAACAAAATCACAATGCTGCCCCGCTTTGGTGGGTCGTCTTACTTTACTTAAACAGAGTAACCTGTCAGCATTGTGTCCCACGGTCCAAGGGGGAACCACCTGTCCCTGCAGTTTCCTATCTTTTACTACCTGACTGCTTGTGCACTATGCTGTTTCGAAAGCTACTTTCTCTGCATCAAAAAGCCTGTCTCTGGTCTATGCTCTTTCTCACGGACAGAGATTACAATGGGAGAGCAGGGTTTTCCAGTTGCCCAGAAAAGCGACTGAATCACTTATTGTACAATGTCAGAATGGAAAACAACTTCTGATTAGTATGTTAGCCACCTTTCGTCTGACTTCTGATCCCCATCCCAACATGGGCTAGGAACATAGGAACAGGAGTAGTCCATTCTGCCCCTCGAGCCTGTTCCACCATTCAACTAGAATCATGGCTGATCTGTATCTTAACTCCATTTACCTGCCTTGGTTCCATAGCCCTTAATACCCTTACCTGTCTTGAGAAATGAACCCCATTAAAAAGCATGGAATAAAAAAGCTTAACAATTCAAGCCAAACCTTTTTCTCATCTAGCATTAACTAAATCCACCTTCAGATAAATTGATGAAATACACATGCAGAAGACATGGGGATTCAGTTTAGTTCACAAGAGGGTACTATTGCTATAGGCCTGCCTCTGACTATCACAGAAGTCAATATAGGAGAGTGTGACTCCAATAAAAATAAAATGCTCAGACTACTTATGGGACTGACTAACACCACTGAACCGGAGATGGGACCTATGCTGGCCCAAATTCATAAGTGACCTTAAAAGTTTTTTAAAAACATAGTAAAACTTGAAATATTTTTTTTTAAATCACATTTTTAAAATGACTTGAAATTACAATAAATTAAGTATTTTAAACAAAAATTTAATTTTTAAAAAAAATAATTAAAGTTTTTTACGGGGCTAAAAATAAACTTACCTTTTTTTAAAGTATTTTTAAATGATAAATCAGTGAAAAAATTTTTGTTTTACGTTTTTCAACTCTTATCCTGATAAAAGCAAGCCTTACGCTTGCTTTTACCAGGCATAAGAATTGTAAAGGATTTCTGCGGGCGGAGGGTCTCCAAAAGGCGGAACTATCCGCCCGCAGAGGCCCTTCTCCAGGGCAGCCGGAGGATCTGTCAAGACCATTCCTAACAGATCGGAAATGCCGGTTTTCAGTGCATGCGCTGTGCATGCCTGAAAACGGCATTTCCGATGTCCCTAAGGGTGGGTGCACAGCGCATACCCACCTATAGGGATCAGAATAACTGGGCCTATATATTTAACATAATGGCCGGGATTTTCCTTACCTCGGCGGGTCCATGATGGGCGACGTCGGGGCGGGTTCCACCCCCACTGTTAGCTCTATCCCACTGTCTGAAATGAATTTCCCTTGATTGGGCTTGTTAAGCCCGCCCAGTGCATTTACCAGCCAATTAGAGGGAGCGGGTTTGGTGACGTCATTTGATGACGCGTCATCAGCTGGTTTCCTTAAAAGGACCATGTCCAAATTTATTTTGACATTTGTGTTGTCAGTTGAAAGGATCGCAAAGTCTCTGTTTGAAGAATGGACTCAGTCGAGAATATTTTGTGGACTTTATGGGATTTTTCTGAGGGTATTTTCCCTATGATGGGATTGCCCTGTGCAGATACGTGAAAAACTGGTTTGTTAAAACTCCAGCAAATGTATGGCAGTTGGCTGTGACAAAAGAACCATCAGTCATCCAGAATGTATGGGTTCGCCCGACAGTCCTGGAAAAAGGAAGGGGGCCATTGACGAAGGGGCTGAGGACCCTGAGGCACCCATTAAACTTGAACCTATTAGAAAGCCACTCTAATATGCAAAAGCACTTCTCACCTCCATCTCAGAAGAGAAGCAGAACAATGAACCCACTAGCCTAGCCAACCGAAGAGGAGCCAGTTTTTCCCAACGCAAAGACTGCAATATGTCCCAGACTTAAGGCCATTCGTCCAATCATGGAATACTCATGGGTCTGATGATGGCCCATCACTGACTAAAGTACTGGAGTGCTTAGAAACAAAAGGATTTTAAAGATTGGTGGGAAAGATAGGGGTAGCAAGACTCCTATAAAGATAGATCCTTTTCCACCACTCTCTCGCTCTCACTCCCGCTCCACCAAGATCGACCTAACAAGAAGAAGTACCAGAGGAAGAAGCCGCTGAGACTGAGAACTGCAAATCCCTCACAGGGAACGGCCTCCGGAAGTGACTTCCCACAGCTGAGCGGAGTGATTAAGACTGACTGTGTGTGGTGGTAGGCATGGTCTCGAGTGTCCCAAGCTGGTAACCAGATATCTTGGGTGAGGTGTAAGAGCTCAGGGTTTTTCTCAGAAGTGAAGTTTTTTTGGGCTATTCCGAGGGTGGAAGCTTCATTTGGTTCAGCCAGGCGAAGGGGTTTATGCAACTGGGTAATTCGTTGGTAGGGGTGGAATTAGAGTCCACCATAGCAACAAGGGAATTACTGCATGTTATAGTCCCCAGTTGTATGTATGTTGTTTGTAACCTGGATCTTATTCGCCACAGAGACAGTGATTTCATTTAATAGTGCATGTTTTAGCCAATGTATGTTAGACCAAATAAATATAAGTATGACTTTTCACCGAAGCATTCCTGTCCGTGACTTATTCCATTTACACTCTGAATAATAATTCCTGGGTATAGAACTTTCGTAAGGCGAGGGGCGATTCGAATCATCCGTCTAGCAATTGGGCTAGGATCAAAACCGCTTACATCTCTTGGTGACCCGCGGCAGGATCTGGGTTAAAGGAGTGTAAATCAGTCATGGACAGCGCTTTTGGTGAAAGATCCCAAATGGAGGAAAGGATTTCTTCATATGTGTTTAAGAAGGTTAACGTCACTAAGAAGTGGGTGCTGGGCTTGATGTGTGCTGAGCATCCAGTGGACACAGCGGCAGAATGGACGGAGGGCAAGGAGCATAGGCACAGCATTGAAAAGGCGATATGGCTCGTCTGTCTACAAAGACAAGTCCAACTGCTAGTTAAGCAGGTTGCTAAGTTAGAGGCAGAGCTCAGGGAGTCCGAGGCACAGTCCGACACAAGGGCTGTAGTAGGGAGCAGGTTATGCACGGAGCTAAGGGATGAGAAGCAGGGGAGAATAAGCCCGGAGGAAACCTTCCGTAACCATAAGGTGTTCCTGCAATGCCAGGTAACTGAGGCAAAGGGGAATGAGAGGGTGGTTAGGGAGGAGAACGCTCACTTGTTGAGTGAGGTAAAGGTGCTGGGAGAGCAGTTGAAGGATATTCAGGTGGCATAGAGTCGCCAGCACTGGAGGTTTGATAAGGGTAATTATGGTCCTTGCCATGAGCAGATCCGAAATTTGACCGATGCTCTATCTAAGGCCAAAGGGATGGTCTGCTTGGTAGCTCCGGGAGTGGCCCGGGTAGATGAGGAAGAGCAGGAGGGAGATAAGGAGGACTGTGAGGCAGAGGAGGATGCTCGACCACCGCCCGAAGTGCCAGGACCATGACCCATGTGCCCTGTCCGGCAGCAGAAATATGGTGCGCCTGTAGATGGTCAAGAGCAAGGACCACTGCAGAGTGACTTCTTGATCCCGTATACGACCCCCCAGCTGCAGGTAATGGTCTCTATCCTGACCAAACTGACCAGCACAGGGGGCCCATCTGTCCATTTTACAGATGTGGAGCAGGTGGGGGGGATCAATAATTGTAACGAAGCTGAGACAGCCAAATTACTTTTATTTTCCCTGGATAGTAGTTTGTACCAGTCGCTCTCAGTGGGTAGCAAGAGGGGGCAGGGTACGTTAGAGGGGATAAAGGATGACATCCTAGAGGCTATGGGCCTCAATGATGGAAGTCCCTTCTCCCGAGTGGAAAGGACACTGCAGTCAGCTGGGGAGGCACTGCAGGCTTTCGCAGACAGGCTTTGGCCTGTCTACCGGAGTGCCTGTGCAGTGGTGCTCGACCGGGCGCAGCTGCAGGGGGAGCCTAGGGCTCATTGGCTGAGGACCCTGGTGGCGAACAGCCTGCCCAGGATCAAGGCCAAAGCAGAGGGGTGGTTCGATTCCAGGGATCCCCAGACCACAGGGCAGTTAACTCTCTCTTTTAAGAATGGTAGGGGTGAGGATGACAAACCAAAGGGCAGAGTACTCGAGTTAAAGTCTAGTGGAGGCAATGTTAGAAGAGAGTGGTGCCAGGAAGGGGGTAGCTCAGAGAAGAAGCAGGGTTGTTATGGGTGCAGGAGTAAAGGGCACTGGAGGAAAGACTGCCCAATCTCTGACAAAAGGAGCAGGAAAGAGGATCCTCCAGCGCCAGTGCAGAAAGCCGCAGTTGTGGCAGGAAGCAGCACTGATCCATTCGTGGTATTAGTGGCTGCTCTCGGCGCAGTCTTTCCGGCAGGGCAGGGTAGGGTAGATGCGGCAGCGGGCAGCGTATTCCCATCTGCCCCGAACAGTCCCGACCCATGACTAGGGGCTTCTCCGCCTGTTTACCTGTGCCCACTAAGTTATGATGCTTGGAAGAGACCGTGCGTGAAGATGGGTGTGGAGAAGGTGCAAGGGACCTATCTGCTGGACACTGGAGCTTCAAGCACCATTGTCTATGTGGATTACACGACCACATCACCTCTATCGAACGGTTCACCAGGAGCGAAGAGGCTGGGTCTTTCTCCATCCCGCTAGCCATCAAGCTGGGCACACTCCATATGGAGTGGAAATGTGTCTCGATGCGGTGGGAGCGGGAGGGAATAGACATTTTGGGGGCAGACTTCATACTGGCCCACAAGATATTGGTGGATTTCCGGAATCACTGTCTTTGGGGGGCAGTATGCACGGGAAAGGAGAAGGAGTTGGTAATTATACCAGGGAAGCAAAACAAGGGAACCGTGTGTACGATGAAGCCCAAGGGTAGTTATGACCTTGAACTTTTGGTCACTTCTACCCCAGCGGAGTACATAGCGGATGTGCGAGCCAACCACGCAGCATTCTCTACACACAAGAACGACTGTGGGAGGGTAATAGGGGTGGAGGTCAGAGTAGAAGGAGACCCCATGGCCCTACCACAGAAACAGTACAACTTCCCCAGAGAGGCAGAGGCGGATTTAGAGACGGCATTGGAATCACTGGTTGAGCAGGGTGTGTTGAGACCCATAGCGACTCATGTGAACTCTCCGATTTGGCCGGTTAGGAAACCAGACAATTCGTGGAGAGCCACCGTGGACTGTCGGGTTCTTAACAAGAACATCCCAGCCTGTGCCCCCACCATCGCAGCCGTAGCCGACTTGATCGGGAGTATCCCAACATCTGCGAAAACATTCACGGTGCTGGACATTTCAAACGGATTCTGGTCTATCCCTCTCAAAAGGGAGGACCAGTATAAATTCGCATTCACTTTCAAGGGTCAGCAGTACACATGGACCTGCCTTCCCCAAGGGTTTCACAACAGTCCTTCTATTTTCCACCAATGTATGGCCAACTGTTTAAAAGGGTTCAGCAGACCGCAGCAGCTTGTGCAGTATGTGGACGGCCTGCTTTTGTTCTCCAACGAGGGGGAGGAGCATGGCCCCCTGCTGGCTGAGCTGCTGAGTCTGTTAAAGGAAGCTGGGTTCAGGGTTAATCCCAAGAAAGCACAGATCGGCCAGCAGGAAGTAAAATTCCTCGGGCTGACTGTGCGTGCTGGGGAGAGGGCCATCGATGAGGCGAAGAGAAAGGCGGTACAGGAGCTACCTGCCCCGACCATGGTAACGTGGGTAAGATCCTTCCTGGGACTCACAGGGTACTGCAGGGATTTCATAGAGGACTATGCCGCTATGGCAGCTCCTCTCCCTTGTGGAGGAGCCGGAGTAGTGGGCTGGGAGTGGGATGAGGACTGCATGGCAGCTTTTAGTCATCTGAAGAGAGATCTGCAGCCCACACTGGCTTTAGGAGCGATTGATGAGGGAAAGGAGTTCTTTTTGGAGGTAGCTGCCACAGGGGACAGTTTGAGCGCAGAGCTGCTCCAGGAGCGGCATGGCAAGCTGAGGCCTGTGGTATACTCATCAAGAATCCTCACAGATGTAGAGAGGGGGTACTCCAATTGTGAGAGGCACCTGCTTGCCGCACATTGAGCCGTGAGGAGATCACAAATCTTCACGGGGGAGTCCCCGATAACTCTCTTAACCCATCATATGCCCACTCAGATGCTTCTGGATTGGAGGATAAAGGACGGCATGGTGATCAGTGTACGCATTGCTCACTGGACTTTATTGCTCTCTCAGACGAATTTGAGTGTGGAAGGCCTCTGTGAGCCCAAGCTCGCCGCCAATTTGATCTACCCAGGGGTGGCCCACAAATGTTCTGTTGAATGGGTATGGAATGTAGACATAGGGTTTCGGGCTGGGTACCATCCCACGGGCTGCGAGATCTATGTAGACAGGTCCAGTACAGTGGTGGCTGGGGAGCGACTCACTGGATGCGGGATTTTTGACCCAAAGGCAGGCTTTGCCAAGGCCATTAAACTCCCGAGCACCATGAGCGGCCAGCACACTGAACTGTTGGCGGTAGTGTATGTGGTTACCCACCCCGAAGAGTTCCCTACACCCTACACGATTCGCTCGGACAGCATGTTCACTTGCAATTCGTGTACAGAATATTTAGCCATTTGGTCTCGTTGCGGGTTCACATCTGCATACGGGAAACCCCTAGCAACCAAGCCATTGTTGCGACAGATCATAACATCGATAGGAACCCAGAGGGATTTCTATATCCACAAAGTCTAGGCCCATTCTAAGACAGAATCCCGTGCGGAGGGCAATCAGCAGGCCGACGTGCTGGCCAAAGAGGGTGCTCGAACGGGCACGTTTTGGGATCCATATGGGTCGAGTCTGGGAGCAGTGATCAGAGACAGAGGTGGGACCCAAGGGAGTGCAAGGGTAGCATTGGCCCCGGACCGAAAGATGGTCCATGCACGGGATCCCGCCCTAAAGACTGTTCTGGAGAAGCTAGCTAAGGGAGATAAGGTAGAGGGTCCATACGGAGTGGCAGGTATTACGGTAAAGGAAGGGATGGTTTTCAGAGGGGAACAGTGGGTAGTTCTGCAGCAGCACTGGAGAGAATTCCTTCAGTTGGCCCACAAGGGTCCAGGAGCGGGGCACCCCGGGCCGGAGACCACCTGGCAACGGGTGGAACAGACAGGCTGGTGGTCGCAACTGAGGGAAGATGTCTGCGACTTCTGCACGGATTGCTTGGTGTGTGCTGCAAACAACCCTGACCCCCAGAAAAGGAAGGTATCCATGGGACACACTAGGAGTGTGGAGGGACCATGGCAGTCCATACAGGTCGATTATATTGGACCACTGCCCACCGCACAGGGGGGTTACCAGTACTGCCTGGTCCTGGTGGATCTGTTCTCTAAATGGGTAGAAGTCTTCCCATGCCAAACAGCCACAGATTTGGGGACTGCAAGGACTCTAGTGAGAGAAGTGTTCTCTAGGTGGGAGCTACCACAGTATGTGGAGTCCGATCAGGGGAGTCACTTCACAGGGGGCAGTCATGCAGGTGACTCTGAAGATGCTAGGTGTAGAGGGTAAATGGTATGTTGCACACAACCCGCAGTCATCGGGGATTGTGGAGCGGATGAATAGGACCATCAAGGAAAGGATACGGAAGGAGACGGGAGACTCGCCTAGAAAATGGGCGGAGGTCTTGCCGTTAGTTCTGATGGGGGTCCGAGCCAGCCCGTCTAGAAGCACAGGGTATTCCCCGCATGAGCTTGTGACTGGCAGGGTCATGAGAACGCCCAGCCATGTACTGGCCCCAGTTCTCACGGAAGGTCAGTTGAGAGAGGTGAACCGGGACAGGTTTGTTAAGAATTTGCTTGAGCATCTCAGACAGATCCATTGGCAGGCTGCCAGTAACATGGGGAAGCAACATCGCATAAATTGTTTATTGCTTGAGCCTCAGAGGCACCACGAGTGGGAGGTCGGAGATCAAGTAATGGTTAGAAACTTCGCCAGGGTAGGGACTTTTGAACCGCTATACATGGGACCATACAGTATCGTGGATAGGGCGAGTCCAATGGTATATGCGGTCAAAATGCCCCAACGCACTGAGTGGTTCCATGTCAATCAGTGCAAGCTTTTTAACCCTGGGGAAAGAGCTGATAAGAGGAGGAAACAGCAGGGAGTGGGGAGCTGCACTACAGGTGTGGGTCTCCAGCCCCTAATCTGGGACTGTGAGGAGCCCACAGAGGGACCAGTCGTTCCGCCTGTGGGGGCAGGAGTGAGAAGGAGTGCCAGGATCCCACGGCCGAGGGTCCCGTAGACGGCTCCTTACACACCGGTGAACGAAGGAAGCCAGAGTCGTAAGAGGCCCAGGGTCGAGGAGGTCTAGTGTGGCCACCCGAAGATGGGTGGCGCTCTATATAACTGCTTTCTCTCCTGTCTGTTGCCTTAGCTTGTCTGTATAGTTTGGATTTACATGTATGCTGTGGATACCAAATATAATCGTGTGTAGCTGTGTCTGGAAAGGTGAGGCATCACCCAAGGACAACTTTGCATTCTGTGTGTTTTCAGGGAACGCCTAAGAACAAGATGAATTCAGCCATGGTAGTCCTGATCGATATGATTGAAGCCAGCACGAGTCACAGGGGCGACACTGAGGAATCGGTTGTCTTCGGCTGCACCAGAGGAGACGGACCGACTGTGACCACTGGAGGTGGCTCGAAGGATGGGGCGAGCATCTATCTCCACGAGGGAAGATGGCCTGGATGGCTGGGGTCGAATTCCACCCGGTATTCCAGCCATGACGAGTTCACCTATGGTGAAGCATCCATCCCATGCCCAAGAATAGGGGTTACCACCTCCCGCATTAGGGTAACAGAGGGTAAACGGGTGTGCCTTAGCTGTAGGGGACACATTCCACTGGGAAGGTGGTGGTGGCTCAGGAAACTGAGCGCAGATACAGGGGACCAGAGAGCTGACTGGGAAAGACTAAGTAATGACACGTACCGGATGATCACAGGTTCTCAGAGAGGAGTGAATGTGTGTTGTGATAAGTGGTGGGAATCCGAGGAAGGGATTTATGTGTGTATGTGGGGGTCGGTAAAGATCTGCCCAGCGGGTGTGTCGATCGTGTTTAGCAGGCGATGGCAGGATGCCAGGGGTGGGATCGGTTGGGATCGGAGTGTGGACTCCTGTGTGATCCCAAGCCCCCCCCGAACACCATCAACGCCACAGAGCTCATCTCATACACCAGGAAACCCCTGCCCAGAGCTCCGACGATACAGAAGACTGTAGATGGGTGTCCCACCACCACCAGGGGTCCAGGGAATGGGTTGGTGCTTATCCCTACTGACAAAGTGTTGTTTCAGAATGTGCACTATGCCGTGGCATCCATGATCCTGAACCTAACTGAAGTCCATCTGCCTGTGTGGTGTCCAAGGAAGATGGAGAAGCTTTATGAAGCTCTGTTAAAAGTGATGTTTCAGGAATTTTATGAACTGGACTATGGAAATGTAAAGAAAGAACAGCTTTATAATCTGAATGTTGGGGATAGTGTGGGGTCCAGGCGGCAGAGAAGAGCAACCTGGAACGATGTAGCCACAGCGTTCAGTACAGGAACGGATATTGTTAATAGTATGGATGATGCACAACTCCAGATGCAGATCACTGGGTTAAAGAACAAACTGTGTAAGATTCTAAGGGGAAGAGAATACAGTGGTGGGTTCAGAGCTTCATGAGGACCAGGCAATGACCATTCATTTAAAGGAGGTCATTGCGGAGCTGAAGAGGCACGCAAAAACTGTTAATGATTTGATACGGGAGGACAGGAACGCCTCGGAGCAGGCTGCACGGAATGAGGTGTGTGTGTTGTATGGAGCATGGTTGCTGGGCAAGGGCCGCAGTAACCTGGAGGACCTGAGGAAAGGTCATGTCCTTTCATGGTTAAGCAACAAGCATCTTGCTGCGCTGCACCCGTATAACAATTCGTTGAGCCCGTGCCAGCTTCGTTTAGCCTCTGAAGCCTACCCTGTCCCTGTAGATTATGAGCAGTCCAACCATACAGTGATGGGAATTGTAGTGAGCATGCTGGGAATGGGTGGGTCATCCCAGCCTGCACCGGTATACAGGGTTGAGAATATCAGGGTCATTCGTGGAGGAGTACATGTTCGTTTTAAAGCAGTCCTGCCGTATGTCATGAAGTGGGAGCATGCTATGACAGGCACTGACCTCTCCAGATGCCAGAGCCAGGGTGCACATATAATACTGTGTCCCCAGCTCTTGAATGCTTTTGCGCGACCAGAATATGGGTTTGCTTCTGCAAGTGCGGAACCTATCAATTGCACCATGGAAGTGATGGCACCAGATCACATACTTCCACAGGTAGCATACGTAGGGAGTGGGACATACTGTGTCACCACAAGTGCGCTCTGCTACCGGTACAGCCAGGACATGTGGTTTCCAGTGAGCAAGAGCAGTTTTTGCTTCAAACCCAAGGCTGAGGTTCAAGTGGCACAAGAGCGAATTACTCCCATCCCCGAACTCTCGGCCATTCATCTCACTGTGAACAACACCTTCACGCATCTCTAGGACTATGTGGAGCATTTCGGGTACCCGATTCCTTTTCTGCCGGAACACCTCACTGAGTTAATAAAGATCATTGAGCTCTCCCAGAAACATTTTTACACTTTAGAGCAAAAGACAGTAGAAGTGGGGGAGTAGATCAAGGGGATTGTCTCGCCACCATGGCGGGACATCAGTCTGAGTACAGAGATTCCTCCCTGGATCCGCATCTGTTCCCAGCTGCAGGCGACGGAGCCAGATGTTCTGAGCGCGGTGGCAAGGGGTGTTAGATCAATCCATAAAGGTATAATTCGATTTGTGTTGATGATGGTTTCTCCTTGCCAAAACTTGTAATGTACCAAAGTTCTGTAAGCAAGTGTATTGTATTGTGGTTATAGTTTTACACTCTGTATTGCACGATGTGCACTGTTGCATTTTTGTGATGTGTTACCACCTGTCAATGCTGTACTGTGTGATGCGCGTGGTGACTTTTTGGTAATGTCCTGTGGATCTTATTAATGTTCTGTATTTTGACTTGAAGTTTGTCGGTGGGAATTGGAACCCAGCCATTTGCATGTGTTATAAAGCCATTTCGCTGATGTTTTGACTCGGTAGAAGGGAACTATGACACGCAGTAAGGGGTACAGTTCTGGGGTTTTAAAACGTAAAAACAGGGAAACAGCTTCACTTGTAGGAGACTTTGGCCTTTGCTCTCTCATCGAGTGACGCTTTGTGGAAAGAAAAGCATCAAACGGGGGACTGAAGAGATCGCAAAGTCTCTGTTTGAAGAATGGACTCAGTCGAGAATATTTTGTGGACTTTATGGGATTTTTCTGAGGGTATTTTCCCTATGATGGGATTGCCCTGTGCAGATACGTGAAAAACTGGTTTGTTAAAACTCCAGCGAATGTATGGCAGTTGGCTGTGACAAAAGAACCATCAGTCATCCAGAATGTATGGGTTCGCCCGACAGTCCTGGAAAAAGGAAGGGGGCCATTGATGAAGGGGCTGAGGACCCTGAGGCACCCGTTAAACTTGAACCTATTAGAAAGCCACTCTAATATGCAAAAGCACTTCTCACCTCCATCTCAGAAGAGAAGCAGAACAATGAACCCACTAGCCTAGCCAGCCGAAGAGGAGCCAGTTTTTCCCAACACAAAGACCGAGAGATGTCCCAGACTTAGGGCCATTAGTCCAATCACGGAATACTCATGGGTCTGATGATAGCCCATCACTGACTAAAGTACCGGAGTGCTTAGAAACAAAAGGATTTTAAAGATTGGTGGGAAAGATAGGGGTAGCAAGACTCCTATAAAGATAGATACTTTTCCACCATTCTCTCTCTCACTCCCGCACCACCAAGATCAACCTAACAAGGAGAAGTACCAGAGGAAGAAGTCGCTGAGACGGAGAACCGCATACCCCTCACAGGGAACGGCCTCCGGGCCGTGACTTCCCACAGCTGAGCGGAGTGATCGAGACTGACTGTGTGTGGTGGTAAACTTGGTCTCGAGTGTCCCAAGCTGGTAACCAGATATTCCAGGTGAACTGGGTGAGGTGTAAGGGCTCAGGGTTTTTCTCAGAAGTGAAGTTTTTGGGCTATTCCGAGGGTGGGAGCTTTGTTTGGTTCAGCCAGGCGAAGGGGTTTATGCGACTGGGTAATTCATTGGTAGGGGTGGAATTAGAGTCCACCATAGCAACAAGGGAATTCCTACTTGTTATAGTCCCCAGTTGTGTACTGGATGTATGTTGTTTGTAACCTGGATCTTATTCTCCACATAGGCAGTGATTTCATTTAGTTTAGCCAGTGTATTTTAGACCAAATATAAGTATGATTTTTCACCGAAGCATTCCTGTCCGTGACTTATTCCATTTACACTCTGAATAATATTTTCCGTGTATAGAACTTTCGTAAGGCGGGGGCGATTCGAACCATCCATCTAACAATTGGGCTAGGATCAAAACCGCTTACACAGTGTTCAATAGCATTGAGATGCTGCAAACATTGACAATCACTGCACAAACGCATAGGGCTGCACCCAGACTCTCCCATGACTCCTTCCATATGCTTCTGGAGGGTGTCACAGCATGCACAGTGATCCTCTTCCCTTCCCATGGGCGGAAGAGATCTCCCCAGGAGATCAACACAGCCTGGTTGCACATTGCAGAGGAGGGCACAAGCAGGGATGTGGTCAGGAGGACCTGGGTGTAGTGCCGCAAACGTTTCAATGATCTCAGTAGATCACAAAACGTTAGTACAAAGCTAGACTCAATCTCATCCAGCTGTGCCTCTCATCTCATCCCCATCACTCTGCCTTCTCCACTGTACTCCTGCACATTCTTACTCATACCAATTTAGCTTGGACCTCCAACCATCCCTCTCTACCTATATTATCACATCCCCATCTCATTAGCCTCATACACTCATCCTAGTGCAATCATACCAACTAACAACACACAAGGGTAGGCACTTGGGTGTTTTATCCAATGTCCATGTAAAGTTTCTGTTAAACATTGAAACCTTTATTTTCAACACTTTGCGTTCTTGGACAGATTTGTGTGCACCTTTGCAACTGGCTTAGTGAGTCGCAGTGAATGGTGAGACATAACGGTACATCCTGCAATGGTCATGAGTATGAAAGGAATGGCTTGGGCATTGTAGGGATGCTTTATGGTGTTGTTGTGGGGTGGTGCCAACCTGACGCATCATGTAGCAGCCAGGATGGACAGCATCAAGTGAAGTAAATCTGGCCATGGTGAGGCCACCCCGGCTTCCCAGGCAGCAATGTGGTCGGGTGCTGATGCCCTGTGTCCTGTGCAGCATCAGTTGATTGAGGAGGAGGTTGGTGTTGTTGTTGATGCTGCTGGTGTGCCTGGTGCTGCTGGTGTTGGGGCTGATCGTGGTGTGATTCTGAGGGCCAAGGCGAGAGATTAGAAAGGGCAACCATGTTGATGTAATGGATGGCAGGTGAAGTTGAGATGACAGAAGCAATTGGTCACTGGTGAGAGGCTGTTGCAATGAAATGACACTGGATAGAGAGTTTGGTCCAAACACTTGCAACCTGCATAAAGCTCAATCTGTCTTCCAAATGCAGTAAGCAACAGCTTCTGAGCTTGGAAAGTGAAGAGCTGTGAGGTGGGAGCTTTTATAGCTCATTTGAAGCTATCAAGTAGTCAGCTGATTCAATGGCAATTCATCTCCCACCTCAGCTTAACAGACATGATCCCTGAGCAGCGAGGCCCCATGGGCAAGTAAGTAAATGGTAGCATACTGATAATATCACTGGGCTAGTAATCCAGAGGCCTGGCCAATGATGCATGAGACGTGAGTTCAAATTCCACCACAGCAGCTGCGGAATTTAAATTCAGTTAATTACATGAATCTGGAATAAAACTAGTATCACTAACGATAACCATGAAACTATCGGATTGTCGTAAAAACCCATCTGCTTCACTAACATCCTTCAGGGAAGTAAATCAGCCAGCCTTATCCGGTCTGGCCCATATGTGAATCCAGACCCACAGCAATGTGGTTGACTCTTAACTGCCCTCTGAAATGGCCTAGTAAGCCACTCAGTTGTAACAAACTGCTACGAAACAAAATAATAAAAATGAAACCGGATGGACCACCCCGCATCGACCTCGGCACTGGCTACGGACACGGCAATGGCACACCCAGCTCAGTCAAACCTGCAAGTCCTCCTCACCAACATCTGAGGACTTGTGCCTAAATTGGGAGAGCTGTCCCACAGACTAGTCAAGCCTGACATAGTCACACTCACAGAATCATACCTTTCAGCCAATGTCCCAAACTCCTCCATCACCATCCCTGAGTATGTCTTGTCCCACCAGCAGGACAGACCCACCAGGGGTGGCGGCACAGTAGTATACAGTCAGGAAGGAGTGGCCCTGGGAGACCTCAACATTGACTCCAGACCCCATGAAGTCTCATGGCTTCAGGCCAAGCATGGGCAAGGAAACCACCTGCTGATTTCCACCCTCCCTCAGCTGATGAATCAGTACTCCGCCATGTTGAAGAAGCACTGAGAGTAGCAAGGGCACAGAATGTACTCTGGGTAGGGGACTTCAATGTCCATCACCAAGAGTGGCTCAGTAGCACCACTGCTGGCTGAGTCCTGAAGAACATGACTGCCAGTCTGGGCCTGCGACAGGTGGTGAGAGAGCCAACATGAGGGAAAAACCTACTTGACCTCGTCCTCACCAATCTACCTGTTGCAGATGCATCTGTCCATGACAGTATTGATAGAAGTGACCTCCGCACAGTCATTGTGGAGACGAAGTCCCATCTTCACACTGAGGACACGCTCCATCGTGTTGTGTGGCACTACCACGTTCTAAATGGGATAAATTCAGAACAGATCTAGCAGTTCAAAACTGGGCATCCATGAGGTGCTATGTGCCATCAGCAGAATTGTATTCCACCACAATCTGTAACCTCATGGCCTGGCATATCCCTCACTCTATCATTACCATCAAGCCAGGGGACCAACCCTGGTTCAATAAGGAGTGTAGAAGAGCATGCCAGGAGCAGCACCAGGTGTACCTAAAAATGAGGTGCCAACCTAGGGAAGATGCAACACAGGACTACATGCATGCTAAAAAGCGGAAGCAGCATGTTATAGACAGGGCAAAGCCATCCCACAATCAACGGATCAGATCAAAGCTCTGCAGTCCTGCCACATCCAGTCATGAATAGTAGTGGAGCATTAAACAACTAACAAGAGGAGGAGGCTCCATCAATATCCCCATCCTCAATGATGGTGGAGCCCAGCACGTGAGTGCAAAAGACAAGGCTGAAGCATTTGCAACCATCTTCAGCCAGAAGTGCCAAGTGGATGATCCATATCGGCCTCCTCCTGAGGTCCCCACCATAACAGAACACAGTCTTCAGCCAATTCGATTCACTCCACGTGATATCAAGAAATGGCTGAGCGCACTGGATACAGTAAAGGCTATAGGCCCTGACAACATCCTGGCTATCGTGCTGAAGACTTGTGCTCCAGAACTAGCCGTGCCTCTAGCCAAGCTTTTTCAGTACAGCTACAACACTAGCATCTATCCGACAATGTGGAAAACTGCCCAGGTATATCCTGTCCACAAAAAGCAGGACAAACCCAATCCGGCCAATTACTGCCCCATCAGTCTACTCTCAATCATCAGCAACGTGATGGAAGGTGTCATCGACAGTGCTATCAAGTGGCACTTACTCCCCAATAACCTGCTCACTTATGCCAAGTTTGGGTTCTGCCAAGGCCCCTTGGCTCCCGACCTCATTACAGCCTTGGTCCAAACATGGACAAAGGAGCTGAATTCCAGATGTGAGGTGAGAGTGACTGCCCTTGACATCAAGGCAGCATTTGACTTAGTGTGGCATCAAGGAGCCCTAGTAAAACTGAAGTCAATGGGAATCGGGGGGGGGGGGGGAGGGGGGAAACTCTTCACTGGCTGGAGTCATACCTAGCACAAAGGAAGGTGGTTGTGATGATTGGAGGTCAATCATCACAGCCCCAGGACATCACTGTAGGAGTTCCTCAGGGGCATGTCCTAGGCCCAAACATCTCCAGCTGCTTCATCAATGACCTTCCCTCCAACATAAGGTCAGAAATGGGGATGTTCGCTGATGACTGCAGTGTTCAGCACCATTCACAACTCCTCAGATAATGAAACAATCCATGCCCGCATGCAACAAGACCTGGATGACGTTCAGGCTTGGGCTGATAAGTGGCAGGTAACATTTGCACCACACAAGTGCCAGACAATGACTATGTCCAACAAGCGAGAGACTAACCACCACCCCTTGACATTCAATGGCATTACCATCGCCGAATCCCACATCCTGGGGGTCACCATTGACCAGAAACTTAACTGGACCAGCCACATAAATACCGTGGCAACAAGAGCATGTCAGAGGATAGGTATTCTGCGGCGAGTGTCTCACCTCCTGATTCCCCAGAGGCTTTCCACCATCTACAAGGCACAAGTCAGGAGTGTGTTGGAATACTCTCCACTTGCTTGGATGAGTGCAGCTCCAACAACACTCAAGAAGCTCGACATCATCCAAGACAAAGCAACCAGCTTGATTGGCACCTCATCTATCACCTTAAACATTCACTCCCTCCACCACCGGCGCACCGTGGCTGCACTGTGTGCCATCTACAAGATACACTGCAGCTACTCGCCAAGGTTTGTTCAGCAGCATCTCCCAAACCCGCGACCTCTTCCACCTAGAAGGACAAGGGCAGCAAACGCATGGGAACACCACCACCTCAAAGTTCCCTACAAGTCACACAGCATCCTGACTTAGAAGTATATCACCCATCCTTCATTGTCGCTCGGGCAAAATCCTGGAACTCCCTCCCTAACAGCACTGTGGGAGTACCTTCACCACACGGACAATAGTGGTTCAAGAAGGCAGCTCACTACCACCTTCTCAAGGGCAATTAGGGATGGGCAATAAATGCTGACCTTGCCAGCAATGTCCACATCCCTTAAACGAATAATAAAAAAAATCAAAAGGTAAGCTAAAAGGTAATCCTAATGATGTCTAAACAATGTCATAGGCAGCGGTGGGGGACCCACTTAAGCTCATTGTCGGGTCTGCTCAGCGCTGTCAGACCCGACATTGGAAAAGGCGCATGGCAGCAGGTTCACAGAAGGGTCCCGGCCCACTGTAAAAATAAAACTCTTTCCCACCCGACCCGCCACCAATCACGCCTGCTGACCCCCCACGGTGGTGGGATTTGGTGGAAGACATTCCCTCACGGTTTCCTCAACTATCTTCCATGTTTTTGGGTTGTAAAAGGGAGTAAGCTCCTCCCCGCAGAGTTTAATATCCAGCTACAGTTATAATGATGTCCCTAGTCTTACTCAATACAAATGCTGCAAGTGTTTGTGAGCTGTCTCCAAAGCTTGAGGGCCAGGCCAAGCTACATGATTTGCTCAGATAGGTGTATGACTGGCAACTCTGGGGAAAGGATCGGACAGAGTCAACATGGATTTACAAAGGGTAAATCGTGTTTGACTAATCTGCTGGAATTTTTTGAGGAAGTAACTGGTAAAATAGATGGGGGAGAGCCAGTGGATGTGGTGTACCTTGACTTCCAGAAAGCCTTCGATAAGGTTCCACACAAAAGATTATCATGCAAAATTAAGGCTCATGGGATTGGGGGCAAAGTATTAACGTGGATAGAGAACTGGCTGGCGGATAGAAAACAGAGAGTTGGAATAAACGGCTCGTTTTCGGAGTGGCAGGCAGTGACCAGCGGGGTGCCGCAAGGATCTGTCCTGGGACCCCAGCTGTTCACAATATATATAAATGATCTGGATCAGGGAATTGGATGCAATATTTCCAAATTCGCTGACGACACTAAACTAGGAGGAGGGGTGGGCTCTGATGAGGATGTCAGGAGGCTACAGTGCGATTTGGACAGGTTGGGGGAATGGGCGGATACGTGGCAGATGCACTATAATGTGGATAAATGCGAGGTTATCCACTTTGGGGGTAAAAACAGGAGGGTAGATTATTATCTAAATGGCAATAGATTGGGAGATGGGGAAGTGCAGAGGGACCTGGGTGTTCTTGTGCACCAGTCACTGAAGGAGAGCATGCAGGTGCAACAGGCGATTAAGAAGGCAAATGGTATGTTGGCCTTCATATCAAGGGGGTTCGAGTATAGGAATAGGGATACCTTACTACAGCTGTACAAGGTGCTGGTGAGACCGCATCTGGAGTATTGTGTACAGTTTTGGTCGCCCCATCTGCGGAAGGATGTTCTTGCCATGGAAAGAGTGCAGCGGCGATTCACCAGGCTGATACCTGGAATGGCGGGAATGACCTACGAGGAGAGATTGAATAGTTTGGGCTTGTACTCACTGGAGTTTAGAAGATTGAGAGGGGATCTCATCGAAACATATAAAATTATGGCAGGCCTGGACAGGCTGAATTCAGAGAGAATGTTTCCAATGGCAGGGGAGCACAGAACCAGGGGCCACAGTCTAAAAATAGCGGGCAAATCATTTAAAACAGAGATGAGGAAGAATTTCTTCACTCAAAGAGTGGTGAGCCTGTGGAATTCCCTGCCACAGAGGGCTGTGAAGGCTAATTCAATAAATATTTTCAAGAGAGAATTGGATATATTTCTGAAGGCTAAGGGGATTAAGGGTTACGGAGAAAAGGCGGGGACGGGGTACTGAACTGGTAAGATCAGCTAAGATCTCAGACGAAGATCAGCCATGATCTCATTGAATGGCGGAGCAGGCTCGAAGGGCCGAATGGCTTACTCCTGTTCCTATCTCTATGTTTCTAGTTTACAGTTATTCAAATCCAGGAACAACAACAATTGTTTGAGAGGGATATGTCATGACTGGAAATGTTTTTAACTATTGCAGTCGAGTTGGGTTGGCACTTGCAGAAAGATAGGCTAGGCCATTTTTGCACCAAAGTTGGAAAAACTACAGGAAGGAAAAAATATTGCATTAACTGCAAAATAATAGCTCAGCATATTGGTTGCAACCATTTATTATTTTCATTCAAGGATTGATTAGTATATTTCCTGCAAATATATATGTGTATTATATTACTGGCAGATAGTAGCTTGTTTATCTATTATTCAACAAAGGCCGAAATGAGGGCTGATGCTGTTAACGCTCTGATTTTCTGAAGATGTGGGTGAGGTTCTATTGTCACACAGGGTAGATCTAGTACCCAGAGCAATTTACAGAAAGTGAACGCAGGATAACGAACTGAAAACCTATCAAAAACTTATCTAGATATCGGGGCCAGTGAAGAGACACTCAAGATTGGAGGGAGCTGAGCCCAAGGTATCTAGTGTAAGCCCTGGAAGTCCCACCCTAAACCTCACTACCTCTCTACCTCTCTTTCGTCCTTTAACACACTCCTTAAAATTTACATCTTTGACCAAGCCTGTCCTAATATCTCCTTATATGGCTCGGTGTCAAATTATTTTTGATAATGCTCCTGTGAAGCAACTTGAGACAGTGTACTACGTTGAAGGCGCTATATAAATGCAAGTTGTTGTTGTCAAAAAGGCCCATAAATATAATGGCGTACGTCTGTTTGCGACTTTAACGTAGGACTCTGTTTTACCATAGCATTGCAAGTATAGTCGTCCAATTGGTGGGACTGCACTTGTCTGCTTCCATTCTTATCTATCTAACCTTAGCCAGAGAATCAGCAAAGGCTTCTCTTCCCGCTCCCACATCGTTACCTCTGGTGTCTCCCAAGGATTTATCATCTACATGTTGCCCCTTGGCGACATCATCCGTAAACACAGCATCAGTTTCCACAAGTACACTGACGACACCCAGCTCTACCTCACTACCTCTTCTCTCGACCCCTCCACGGTCTCTAAATTGTCAGACTGCTTGTCCGACATACAGTTCTGGATGAGCAGAAATGTTCTCCAATTAAATATTGGGAAGACCGAAGCCATTGTTTTCGGTCCCCGCCACAAACTCCGTTCCCTAGGCACTGACTCCATCCCTCTCCCTAACATCTGTCTGAGGCGGAACCACACTGTTCGCAACCTTGGCATCACATTTGAACCTGAAATGTGCTTCCAACCACATATCCGCAGCATAACTAAGACCGCCTATTTCCACCTCTATAACATTGCCCGTCTCCGACCTTGCCTCAGCTCATCCGCTGCTGAAACCCTTATCCATGCCTTTGTTACCTCTAGACTTCACTATTCCAAGGCACTCCTGGCTGGCCTCCCACATTCTATCCTACCTAAACTTGAGGTGATCCAAAGCTCGGCTGCCCATGTCCTAACGCACATCAAGTCCCGTTTATTCATCACCCCTGTGCTCGCTGACCTACATTGGCTTCCGGTTAAGCAACACCTCGATTTAAAAATTCTCATCCTTGTTTTCAAATCCCTCCATGGCCTCACCCCTCCCTATCACCTTCAGCCCCACAACCCCCTGAGATATCTGCGCTCCTCTCATTCTGCCCTCTTGAACATCCCTGATTATAATCGCTCAACCATTGGTGGCTGTATCTTCTGTTGACTAGGCCCTAAGCTCTGGAATTCCTTGCCTAAACCTCTCCGCCTCTCTACCTCTCTCTCCTCCTTTAAGACGCTCCTTAAAACCTACCTCTTTGACCAAGTTCTGCCCTAACTTCTCCTTATGTGGCTTGGTGTCAAATGTTTTGTCTTGTAACATTCCTGTGAAGCGCCTTGGGGCAGTTTACTACATTAAAGGTGGTGTGTAAATACAAGTTGTTGTTGTTGTTGTAAATGTGTCAGCCTTGGCTCAATGGTATCAGTCTAACTTCTGAGTCAGAACATCGTGGATTCAAAGACCCACATCAGAGACTTGAGCACACATTCTAGGCTATATAAATGCAAGTTTGTTCATTATATATATATATATATATATATATATATTGTACCATTCTTTGCACCCTAGTAAATCAAATATTATGCCCTGGGTTAACTTATAAGGGCAGCTTCCCAGTTAGTGGTGAATTTGAATCTTCTGTTGTTTGAAGGTAAAGCTGTAAAAAAAGAACTCAAATCACAGCAATGTGGCATTGCTGGATCGCTGTGAGGATCACTTTATGTGCAAGTATATATGGTATGAAACATTTAGCAGTACGTATTAGTTATTTATCAAAACAGCGCTACAGCTACCATGGAGATAAATAGGAAATATTGCCGATACTAAAAATCAGAAATAAAAACAGAAAATGCTGGTCTGTCAGCATCTGAAAAATTCTTGCTTTGAATCTCTTTACGACCTCAAAGTCCCCGGCGTAACACACCTTGTAGCTGCCGACCTCTGTAACAAGTATGCAAAGCACCTCCTTCGCTGTTCCTTCTGTACGGTTCTCAAGCAGCATTATAGAGAGGCACAACTGTGCTTTGTTGCCTCAAGTACAGGGAGAACTCATTTATTCAGTGATGCCCTACTTCTGGGCTTTGATGAATATGAAGTGCCCATAACAATTATACAGAATAATGCGGTGATAGATTGACGCATGGAATTGTACCAAAGGGTTTGTTATTTTAAAATGAAGACTGCTTTGTAAATCTGCCAGTCACCCCACTTCACACAAAGTCTGAGAGCTGCTGAGTAATCCATTTGCATTCTAAACATCCTATTTGAATTAAATATCAAATTTTGAGAAGCTCTATTAAATACACTAACATTTCTGTGCAACAGAAATACCAGGAGCATATCTCTTCCCAGAAAACATAGTAAAAATTGAATTTGTGCAGAAACAAAACCTTTTTTGGAAGCGTTATCTTGCCATGAATAAGTACTTTACTTTATTTAGGGACAGTACGGTGTCTCCAGGGTGCCACATAATGGAATGGTGGTGTGCAGGTTCACTCCTGCGCTCAGCTGAACTCTCAGCCTCAACAATGCGACCTTGGGCTTCAAAGTTACTGAGGGAGGCTAGGCACTTTCCAACAGAGAGGTAGGGAGACGTCACTGAGGGTGAGTCTGTCCTCAGCTACTCTCAAGTGCTTCTGATTCAGAGTTTGCTGCTGCACTTGGAGAGTGGGGGCATCCAGAATAAGGGGGCATAACCATAAAATTAGAGTGCAGCCATTCAGGGCTAATATCAGGAAGCACTACTTCACACAAAGGGTAGTGGAAGTCTGGAACTCCCTCCCCTTAAAACTGAGATTGATGGATTTTTGTTAGGCAAAGGTATTAAGGGTTGTGGAACCAAGGCGGGTAGATGGAGTTAAGAGACGGATCAACCACGATCTAATTGAATGGTGGAACAGGCTCGAGGGGCTGAATATCCTACTCCTGTTCCTATGCTCCTACATCCACTAGCAAGTCACCTGCAACCTTGTCAACATGGGGACACCGGAGAAGAAAAATGAGGAGAGAGAGAAGAGTTGGCCTTCAAATTAAGAAAATACTTCCCCATGCTTGCAATCAATGCAATGCCCAAAGGTGCAATCATTAACGTGATGCTATTTCATCACCAATTGTGATCGTTACTACTAATAAATTACTTTTTATCATAATGTGGGCTTTTAAAGAAAAGAACCCAGACTGATAGGAAAATAAAATTCTGCTCTACCTGCTGGTAAGGGTCCAACAGAATGTAAATTAGGGTTGTTTCAGTCTAGTGGCTAATAGGCAGAAAACTGTCACTAATTCTCAACCTCACACAGAGCCCACAGAATGTATAGTATGGTAATTGGAAATTGGTGAACTGGTGCAGATAGGGACACTCGGTTGAGGTTGGGGCTGTGGCACATTGTTGGGATACAGTAAAATGATGGATTTAATTCTACGTCTAACTTGCTAGTGCCTGTTCTAGGGCTTCTCAACGTTGATGGTGTGTGTTCCAAACAGAAAGTGTCCCATTCCTCAGTACAAATTCCATACAAAAAGAATCAAACAATAAAGAAAATGCACATTCAGTAAAATAAGTCGTGCTCCCACAAAGGCTTATTTGATAGATGCCAGGCTGTGGTATGGTACTGAATCATGCAGATCAGGGAGGCCCCAGAATTAATTCCTGGTTTGTGCTGATTTGGATGACCTCAGACCGGGCAGCACTAAAACAAACAAACAAACAAAAAAAAATCACAAAAGCTCCTGCTGCAACAGAAGTACTGCCTAACAACCAGGAAACCTTCCCTGGTCAAATACATAACATGGCTGAGCTTATGGAGCATGCTTCTGCTGACTCTTTGTGGAAACTCACCTTTGCCTGAAACTAGGGTTGCCCTCTCTGGTTGGACATATTCCAGGAGGCTTCATCACATGACCTCCTACCACCAAACACCCTGCTCCTGCCATTGGCCACCCAACACCCTCTGCCCACTCCAATTGCAAAGCGATCAGACTCTTTGGTAACCAATTGGATGATTCTTGAGTGTCGGTCAAACAGCCTCTCTCCCCCCCCCATCTCCAATATTTTCCTAAATAAAAACGAAAATGTTCAATGAGAATGATAACAAAAACAATGTTTTATTTTTTTTAATTTTTTTTTTTTTTTTTTTTTAAAAAGGTTCCTATTGATTTTTCTCCCTGGCTGCTTGCAGTAGTTCCTGGAGGGTCCAGGACCATTCTGGAGGGTCGGCAACCCTACCTGAAACATAAACATTGCCCAATGTGGTGACACTGTCCTTGTATCCTGTATTAGATGCCTGCATCCCCATGGTTGCTTTTTCTCCTGAAGAGATTGCTGTGGTTCAGTGACATGCTCCTGTGCTTTGTATGCCTGGCTGGACATGAGTATGTCCCTAACTATTGTATCCGGCTGCAGAGTGGGCAGTAAGGTGGCAGATGGAGTATAATGTAGGGAAATGTGAGGTTATTCACTTTGGTAAGAAGAATAGAAAAAGAGCATGTTTTTTAAATGGTGAGGAACTTTCAAATGCTGGTGTTCAGAAAGATTTGCATGTCCTTGTGCAAGAAGCACAGAAAACTAGCATGCAGGTACAGCAAGCAATAAGGAAATCAAATGGCAAGTTGGCCTTTATTGCAAGGGGGTTAGAGTATAAGAGTAAGGAAGTCTTGCTACAATTGTACAGGGCCTTGGTGAGACCACACCTGGAGTACTGTGCACAGTTTTGGTCCCCTTATCTAAGGAAGGATATACTTGCCTTGGAGGCGGTGCAATGAAGGTTCACTAGATTGATTCCTGGGATGAGAGAGCTGTCCTATGATGAGATTATTGTGTAGAATGGGCCTATACTCGCTGGAATTTAGAAGAATGAGAGGTGATCTCATTGAAACATACAGGATTCTGAAGGGGATTGACAGGGTAGATACTGAGAGGTTGTTTCCCCTGGCTGGAGTGTCTGGAACTAGGGGGCATAGTCTCCGGATAAGGGGTAGGCCATTTAAGATTCAGATGAGGAGGAATTTCTTCACTCAAAGGGTTGTGAATCTTTGGAATTCTCAGCCTCAGAGGGCAGTGCATACTGAGTCTTTGAGTATATTCAAGGCTGAGATAGATAGATTTTTGGACTCTAGGTGAATCAAGGGATATGGAGATCGGGCAGGAAAGTGGAGTTGAGGTCGATGATCAACCATGATCTTATTGAATGGTGGAGCAGGCTCGAGGGGCCGTATGGCCAACTCCTGCTCTTATTTCTTATGCTCTTATGCACTAATGGAACAACATTTTTTATGGCTTTTCACATTGTGCGTCCTGCTGCTTTAGCAACAGACACTTTTGGTTTATTTTTGTCATGAAATCCCTCGTGTCCATTCTATATTAAAAAATTACTTATTACAGATTTTAAAAGTTAATCTGCACTTTTGAAACAGCTGCCACAAACATTCTCATTGAGCTGCTTTGTTTCTGCCGACATTTAATAACAACTTCTTTATCGCCTTCTAACATGCAAGGCGGCGAAATCATGCAATTAACTATTAATTCCTCACAGTGTGCAACTGAGATAGGTTTCTTCACCTATCTGGCCTAAGTTTAAAATATCCAAGCTTTTAACTACACTTTATTGAGAGAAATTAAATGCCAGTGATGATATTTATAAGGGCACTCAGTATAAAGCTTTACCACTTTTGTAATGTGTTATTTTTGGGGCTGAAAGGAGGCTGAGATGTGACTGTCCACTGTGGCTGTTTAAAAATTCTCATCCTTGTTTTCAAATCCCTCCGTGGCCTCACCCCTCCCTATCTCTGTAACCTCCTCCAGCACTACAACCCTCTGAGATCTCTGGGCTCCTCCAATTTGTGACCTCTTGTGACCTATTTTAATCGCCCCACCATTGGCGGCCGTGCCTCCGGCCGTCTGGGCCCTAAACTCTGGAATTCTCTCCTTAAACCGCTCCCTCTCCTCCTTTAAGATGCTTCTTAAAACCTACCTCTTTGACTAAGTCTGTCCTATTATCTCCTTATGTGACTCAGTGCCAAATTTTTGTTTGATAATGCTCCTGTGAAGCGCCTTGGGATGTTTTACTATGTTAGTGGTGCTATATAAATGCAAGTTGTTGTTGTATAGGATGGGCTCATTACTGAGAAAACAATCAGGAAGTGAATGGAGCGAATATGAGGTTGACTTTCTGCTTCACTCTGTCTGGGGAATTGGTGTTTCAAAGGCACAATGAAGAGAAAAAAAAGAGACCTGTAATGTCAGCTCTCCACCCGTCTCCACAGTGCTGTCCTAAGCCATGTAAATGGGCACACAACTAGAGTAGGTGCATGGCCTTGTTTTGGTATTTTAATGAAGTGGGATGGTGTATTCCTGCCCCATTATCTTATTGGGCCTGCCTGGGGACTCCTCCATTCTGGAAGGTGCACAGCGTTGCAGTGGGAAGGGTTGCCAAACCAAAGACATTGAAGATGTCCCCAACCACAGGACAATTGGAAACAATGGTGGGGCCTTCTGGCAGCTGTACTCCAGATAGAAGGCCCTTATCACATCAACAGCAGGACTCTCAGGACCACAGCTATGCTCATGTTTTTACACAGCTGAGCCAGTGGGCAGGCCTACATCGGGAGTCCCCTCCCATCCCCCAGCCAGCTGTTTCCTGTCAAACACACTGCAGGCACCATAGAGGCAAAGCTGCCCAAGGGCACGATCTTGCCAGCCCCGGGGAGGCGGGTATGGAGGCAGGACTGCCAAGAAAATGGCAGAATCTCGGGGTGGGTGCCCAACCCATCCCCAACCTGCCTCTGTGCCATCTTGCCAGGAGGTGGGTAGCCAACTCACGCCGGGTCCTGTCTCCTTGGAGGCGGGAAGACATAACTAACTACCTGTTAACAGGCGGTTAAGTGGCTGTAAACAGGCAGAAAATAGGCTTATCACCATTTTGCCCCGACAAGTGTGGGCTTCTCAAAGGCTCCGAACTCCGCCAGGGTCACCGAGGCGAGTAGTGGATCTGCGGGGGATGGAGGGCTGCAAAAGTGCTCTGTGAAGGTAAGTGATGGGTTCAAGTGTGGAGAGGTGAGTATCTGAGGTAAGTGGAAAGTGTTAGAAAACGTGTACTTACCTTTGTTTCTTCCTGCAGGCTTCAGTTGGTGGGTATGTGGAGAGTCTCGCACCTCCATGGTAGAGATGACAGATGGCAGTTGCATTCTCCAATGCAACAACCATCTGATTTCTACAAAAGAAAGAGGTTTGATGAGGTCTTGAATTCAAGACCTCATCAAACTACGGAGATTGTCATTGTTTAATAGCTTCACAGAGCTGTAAAACAATGACAATGCATCTGTCAAAAATATTCGACAGATGAAACATCATACGTTGACGTTCTCTGCAACCGGCTTTCCCTTAATTGGCCTGCTAAGCCCACTGGGCGGGCTTAACAAGGTCAATCAAGGGAAAATAACGTGGGTAGGCCAGAAGTCGATGGAGGCGGAACTGAAACCCAACAATATACTATTAATTCCTATTAAGTCCTGCCTCCAAAAGCTCCCCATTGGCAAAATCGCCCCTCATGTATCTCATGTTAACTAACCAGCTGTGGATTACTTTTAGTTTAACTGTAATAGGCCAGGGAGCCCGAGCCTCAGGATTCCTGAGCCTCAGAAATCCTGGCAGCTGCAGCGAGGTGAGGACAACCTCAGGCAGCAATCTGTTAGATCCGTGTATCTTGTTGTTGTGTCCTTCAATAATCAGACAAGAGACTGCAGGGAACGATCAACAGGCGTTTACTGAATGAGGGTTACTCTAGAACTAACTGTACAGATCACTACTCAGTTTTTATATACAGGTGTGGTCACTGCCGGTACTACAGTATACAGGAGCTGTAAAAAGTAGTTCTCTCCCTTAAAGGTACATACATTACAATTCCTCCCCTTTTAGATTAACAGTACCATAACACTCATTTAACAATTAAATATCAAACTAATTACAATTAACACTTTTAACATGCAACATTAGCTGAAAATAGTCTATTTATAAATTCAGTCTTTGGGGAGGCTTCCTGATTCTTTCTGGATAACGCCTTTCCCGAGTGTCTCGCTCTTGGTGCGGAGGCGATTCTTGCATCCTGTCGTCAGTTGATTCATCAGCTTCCAATGCTATTGTTTCTGAGGTAGATGCGACCTGTATGTCGGGTTCCTCTCCAGGTACGTATGGCTGAGACATGGGGTTGACTCATTCCTGTGACTTTAGGATCTGGTCAGCATGGCGTCTCACAATGTTCTCCCCAACATCCACTGTGTACATTAGTGGCCCCTGCCGTGTGCATATCGTTCCTGGTTGCCATTTCTCTGTTGGGTAGTCGCGGGCCAAGACTGGTTGTCCTACATTGAAGCTCCTTGTCGGCTTCTCATTGATGTGCTGGAATTGCTTATTCTCAACATCTCTTCGTACATTTTGTCTGAGCAAATCCAGACGAGATCTCAACCTTCGGTTAAAGAACATCATGGCCGGGGCCTGGTTGGTGACTGCATGTGTCGCATTTCTGTAGGCTAACAGGAAATTGTCCACCTTATGCTGCAGTGGAATGTCATCATCGCACATAGCCTTTACTGCTTTTTTAAAGGTTTGTACGAACCTCTCAGCCAATCCATTTGTGGCTGGATGATACGGGGCGGATGTGTAATGCCTTACCCCATTCGTTTTCATAAATCTTCGAAACTCTTCGGACACAAACTGTGGTCCGTTATCAGAGCAAATCTGCTCTGGCAAGCCGTTCCTAGCAAAAATGGTCCGTAGGACTGCAATAGTTTTCTCCGTGGTGGTGGAGGACATTTTGATCACCTCAGGCCATTTCGAGTGCGCATCCACGGCTATTAAAAACATTGAGTCCATGAATGGACCAGCACAATCAATATGCACCCGTTGCCATGGAGATGAGGGCCACTCCCATGTGTGTAGCGGGGCATGTGGTGGTGCATTTTGGACCTTCTGGCATCCTGAGCAGCTCTTTGTCAGGTCCTCGATTTGCTGATCGATCCCCGGCCACCACACATAAGCCCTAGCAAGGCTTTTCATTTTCACCCCTCCCAGATGACCTTCGTGAAGCTCATTGAGCACTCTCTCCCTTAACTTGATGTGTGGATCCCGAGTGGTAATTCCACCCAAGGTCCCCTGGCATACTGACAGCTGTTCTCTTCTGGATGAGAATGCTGGCAACAGTGAGTCGCCATGTGCTGGTCATCCCTTCACCATCAAATCATATACCCGAGACAGTGTCGGGTCATTTCGGGTCTCCTTCTCTATACCAGCGTTTTCTTGTCATCTGGCACTTCATTAGCCTTGCAGTATACTTCTATGCGTTCGACATATGTCGTCCAATCTTCGACTTCATTGTCGAACGCTGTGATACTGCCACTCTTCGGCATTTTTGGGTGTGGGTAGACTGGCTTAAAATGGTGTCTCCCGCGCTTTCCCTTCTTCCCCGCTGCGGCTTAAAATGGCATCTCCTGCGCTGCTGCCAACGCCGCTGTCAGCGGTCCTCGTGGCAAATGGCGACGCCCTGTGGGTTTCGTGCGCTGCTCCTGCGCTGCTGCCAATGCCGCTCTCTGCGGTCCTCATGGCAATGGCAGCGCCTCGCATTTTCCTGCGCGCCTCTCTCCCCCGTTGATGCTGCTCAGCCCTTGAACACCGGCTGCGCTCTGCTCTCTCTCGCCTCTCTCCCCCGTTGAGGCTGCTCGGCCTTTTTCTGTGCCTCTCGGTCAGGCTCTAGCCCGTCGCTGTCCGGGAAGGGTCTGCGCAGTACCTGTTGCCAGCCCGTTTCGCTGGAACACCGTGACTGGAAAGTCAAGCCTGGCTCTCGACAGCCTCCCCTGCGATGCTCAAATCTCCGCCGGATGACTGGGCGGTTGCCCGTGGTCGACGCCCGTGCTTTTGGACTCGACCTCCTTCCACTGTTCTCCAGGAGCGAATCCCTGGGAGGTGATGCAGAGTTGCAGGTAGGTTCGAATCTGCACATCGCCAATGTTAGATCCATGTATCTTGTTGTTGTGTCCTTCAATAATCAGACAACAGACTGCAGGGAACGATCAACAGGTGTTTACTGAATGAGGGTTACTCTAGAACTAATTTTGCAGATCACTACTCAGGGTTTATATACAGGTGTGGTCACTGCCGGTACTACAGTATACAGGAGCTGTAAAAAGTAGTTCTCTCCCTTAAATGTACATATATTACAGAATCCTTCTGGTCTTCCTCCCCGCCCAGGATCGGACACCCCCTCCGGAATGGACCTCACCTGGGGTCGGTAATCGCCCCACCCCCGCGGGGTCGGGCATCGGATCCCCTGGGGTCAAAGATCAGACCCCCCTCCTGGGGTTGGTGACACTGTCGGCAACTTCTGGCGTCTGCACATGCACAGTTAAATGTGGAAATCCAGAAGTTGCTGTCAGTGATTCCCTGCCCCTCCACAGGGTTGTTGAAGACCCTGCAGCCAGCAATATTTGAGAAATCACTGAGCTGCTGAGAATGTCCCCTTTTATGCTGCAATATTGCTATTAAAAACCCTTGAAAATGTTAAGCCTTGTTCAAAGGGATGTAACTGGGTTTTTAAAGATGTACTGAGTCATAATTACTGCTGAACAACTTCTCTGGCTCTGAAAAATTAATTTTATATTTTCAGATTGTCAAATTTTTCCACTATGATAAAAAGTCCATTTTTTTTAAATGATATGCCTACCTTAATCCCATGTGTATGCCCCAACCTTTATTTTGCTCTCTGTAAAATGGTTAAACTGTGAAGGATATTCAGTGCATTTTACTTCCTGGTTTGCTCTCTAAGAAATCTTCAATGTGATTGGCTGCTTAGCCTGCTTGAAGGCATCACTGTTGCTGGATTGCGAGCATCCCCTAGAGTTGGTGTCAGAATCAAACTAACATCAGGAAAGGTGAAATCGATGCCACAGAGATCACTAGATCTTTGTGGGCAGCTTTCTTCAAGGTCAGCGGCGAGTGCTGTCACTTCGTCGCTGACCGCAAATTCCAGGCGATTAAATTATCCCAAAAAAAACATACCAGGTGAATGATAATGGTTTTGGTCTTACAGTTTACAACCATTATCTAAAACCTTTGATGAGACTAAGGGGTAGATTTTCCTGGAGCCGTCAGGCGGGGTTTCAGGCGTGTGGGGGGGGGGGGAATCCCGAATTCAGGGGTCCCGACACCATCCCGCCCAAAACCCCGCTCCACGCAAGTTTCAGAGGCGGCGGGTACCCGCCCCACACTGGGACCCGCCGACCCCAGGCGGGAAGGGATTAGTGCTAATTAACTGCCTGTTAACAGGTAGTTAACAGGCAGTTTTTAGCCTAATCCCTATTTTGAGGGGTGTCGTGTGGGAGTCCCGATGGCTCCAAACCATGCCAGGTTAGAGCGGGTGGGCCGTCGGGTTGAAGGAGTTGGAGAAGTCGCGATGTCGGTGTTCAGGTGAGTGATGGGTGCATGAGTGCAAAGGTAAGTGTGTTTGGTGTGTCTAAAGTGTGTAAAGAACTTTTACTTACCTGTACTTACCTTAACAGCCTTTCTTCCTGTAGGCGTCGGGAGCGCATCACTCAGCCGGCACTTAAAGCTGAATGGCTGCGATCTGTGAAAAGTGACAGTCTTCAGCTTTGAGTGCTGCTGAGAGTTCTAACTGAGTCTGCGCAGAAGGACTCATGTTAGAACTCAGACTGTCAGTGTTTGACAGCTTCAAACAGCTGTGAAACACTGATATATCATCTGTCAAGAACTCTTGAGATGAAATTGCAGTCTGTGACGTCTCCTGTTGCCGGGTGGCCCTTAATTGGCCTGCTGAGCCCACTGCACGGGCTGAACAAGGTCAATCAAGGGAAAATCGCACAGATTGGCTGGACGTCGATGTAGGCGAGTCTAAAACCCAAAAGTTGTAGTCCCGCCTTCTTCCAGACAGCTTCGGGAAAATCGACCCCTAATACTTTATAGAATCATAGAAACTTACAGCACAGAAGGAGGCCATTCGGCCCGTCGTGCCTGTGCTGGCTCTTTGAAAGAGCAGTTGTGCTTAGTCCCACACCCGAAACCTTGTAGCTATTAAAATTATTCATGGAATCAGCTTCCACCACCTTTTCAGGTAAAGCGTTCCAGATGCTGTCAACTCTCAGTGAAAACATTTCTCCTCATCTCCCCTATAGAGATCTGTTGCCAATGATTTTACATCTTTCACCTCTGGTTATTCACCCACTCGCCAGAGGGAATAGTTATAACAATTATTCAAGAATTCCAAAGCGCTCTCTCTCTCTCAGCTCTATTTCTTTCTCTCTCTCTCATACCTGCTTCTTTCTTTATATGTCTCTCCCTCTCTCTACCTGGAAAGCAGCACGAAAATTCTAAATTAGTTTACAAGGGAGTATTCACGAGATAAAATTAAATAAAAGTAAATAACTGCCAATAGGTTTATTTTTATTGCAGTTTTTCAAATTCTGGAAATAAATATTCTGGAGCAAGTCTTATTCTGGAGCACCTCATGGTGCAACCATCAATAAAGTGCCAAATCAATACTCGGCTCTTATTTTTTTTGAAGTAGTATGACAGAATAAAAAACAGCTTTTAATTTTCTCTGCAGGGTATTTTTAGTACACTGGTTAAAGCATTCACAAATACCTGTTGGCTCTATTATACCACAGTCATTAACGTTTAATGACAATGTTAAAATAGCACAGATAGGAATTCAACAAAAACACATTAAACACTGCATTAAAAGTGTGGAACAACAACAACAGAAAATGCTGGAAAAACTCAGCAGGCTATGCAACATCCGTGGAGAGAAATTGGAGTCAACAGAGAGAAATGAGAGAAATTACAGCCTTCCGGACTCAATATCGAGTGCAGCAATTTCAGATCATAACCTCGGCTCCTATTACATTTTTACTTATTTTTTTATCCACACCTTTGTTTTGGTTTCCCCCCGCCCTTTCCTTTTTTTTTCTCTCTCCCACATGGCAGCTGTCTCCCATTCTGCCAGCGCATTTCACACCTAATCTAGAGCCGTCTTTTGTCTCCACTAGTCCTATCACCATCTCGTCTCGTTTTGAATACCTCTTAATGTCTCTTCTCTTTTGATATTTCCCAGCCCGGCCTCTTAATCTATTTCATTTCCTGTGCCTCTTTAGTGTTGATAAAGGGTTTTGACCCGAAACGTTGACTCTAATTTCTCTCCACAGATGTTGCCTGGCCTGCTGAGTTTTTCCAGCATTTTCTGTTGTTATTTCAGATTTCCAGCATCTGCAGTATTTTGCTAACAACAACAACTTGCATTGATACAGTGCCATTAACATAGTAAAATCTCCCATGGTGCTTTACAGGAGTGTTATCAAACAAAACCGAACACCGAACCAGATAAGGAGTTATTAGAACAGGTGTCCAAAAGCTTGGTCAAAGAGGTAGTTTTTAAAGGAGTGTCTTAAAGGAGGAGAGGTAGAGAAGCTTAGATGTTTAGGCAGGAATTCGATAGCTTAGGGCCTGGGCAGCTGAAGGCACGGTCGCCAAGGGTGGGGTGAAGGGAATCAGGGATGCGCAAGAGGCCAGTATTGGAAGGGTGCAGAGATCTCAGAGGGTTGTAGGGCTGGAGGAGGTTACAGAGGAGGGGCGAGGCCATGGAGGTGAATGTCACAAGTGAAATTAAACCCACGTTTACATATGAATAAACATTCAGTTCATTGTTTCCAGACAATTCTCAAAAATGTTTTGGCATGTCCTTGAAACTTGTCAGTTCTGAATTCATTCTGATTATTCAGACATATTAGTCGAACCCTGACAAAGCAGGGAGAACTTAGAAATTGGAATCTGTTCATTTTATTCCTCATAAACAAGTAGATAAATGAGCACTGTGTTAATAAAATAAATATTCTCTTCTAAGGTTAGTCATGACATTTACTACCATTTATCTTTTGAGTTCCTTTTAACCTGAATTCCAAACTTAATCTTTAGGTTGTCTCCTTTCCCAGACCACACAGCAACAATCAGCTTCTGGGACTCTTGACAGTCATAAACTAGATTCTAAGAATTGCAGGAAAACCAACCCATGGGAACTTGCCTTCTGACTTTTCCCTCTTTCTCTGTGGAAAACATCATTTGGTCAGGATCTTGGAAACTTGATATATGCAGATTTGTAAGCCTGAAGCCACACCCTTCAAACCCATAGTTCAGTGCATTAACGAGCTAACTCATAACACTGCCACCATGTCACCTGGAGATAATTAAGCAGCTTGGGGATTGTGATTAAGCTTGATTCAAAGCAATTAGTCAAGTCTAACAGAAAATGTCCCAACTCACTGTTACACCCCTGTTCAAAAAAGCGGAGAGGGATAAACCCGGCAACTATAGGCCAGTCAGCCTAACATCGGTGGTGGGGAAACTTTCAGAGACAATAATCTGAGACAAAATTAATTGTCACTTGGAAAAATATAGATTCATAAATGAGAGTCAGCATGGATTTGTTAAAGGCCAATCATGTTTGACTAACTTGATTGAGTTAACGGAAAGGGTTGATGACGGTTGATGTTGTGTATATGGACTTTTGAAAGGCGTTTGATAAAGTACCACATAATAGACTTGTTAGTAAAATTGAAGCCCATGCAATTAAAGGGACAGTGGCAATGTGGCTATGAAATTGGCTAAGGGACAGAAAGCAGAGAATAGTGGTGAACAGTTATTTTTCAGACCGGAGGGAAGTATACAGTGATATCCCCTCAAGGGTCGGGATTGGGACGACTGCAATTTTTGATTTATATTAAAGACCTGGACTTAGCTATACAGGGCATAATTTCAAAGTTTGCAGATGACATGAAATTCTGAAATGCAGTAAACAGTGAGGAGGATAGTAACAGACTTCAGGAGGACTTAGACAGACTAATGAAATGGGCAGGCACATGGCAGATGAAATTTAACGCAGAGAAATGTGAAGTGATGCATATATAAAATGATAAATTGGAGTCTTGATAATGCAGTTTACTGGGATGAAAGTCTGCTTTCTGTAGTGGCTCTAAGGGAAATCAGCTTGGATCATCTCAGTTCAGTTTCTCTTTGCAACAAGTCCACATTACAACACTACCTATTACTTCACGCAGACAATCTCACTCAAGCTAAAGAGATCATGAGTATGGAACATGGAACTGCTCCACTGGTGAGAGGAGGGGGATATTTTTTCAGATTGAATTATATGGCGGTATTACATTCTAAATTTAACCCAAAACATTGACGTACTCTATGCTTCCACTCCAGTTTTCTGCCATGATTGGCACGGTGACTTAAACTTAACAGTAAGTCAGGGGAGGCCTGAGCTGTCGGCTGCCCAGCAGCAGATCCGGGACGAAAAGCACCGCCTGGCCAAGTGCTAACCATTTGCTCCTTTTAGCACTCCTTGTGGTCCAGGAGAAGCAGGAGTGCTGCCCCCAGGCCTCACAAGGAAGCCTTCATCCTCCCCAAGCCCCGATTGCGACCCGGAGCCTTCAGTCTCTACTGACCGCCGGGGACCGTCTCATCCTGGGGCCTCCTGCCGCTTGTTTGCACTCCTGCCCGCCGATCGGCAGGGTCTCCACATCCCCGGCCTTGCTGAGTTCTTCCCATGCTACTGGGCTCCTCCGCACCCTCCCCGCCTTCCCGTTAATATCAGGGCCATATGGTTCCACGACAGGCTCTTAGTCCTTCACCCAAGTGGCCACTCTTAATTTGTAAACCTGGAGATCGCTGAACAACATGCTATTCAGCAATGGGTTCCATTACAGCCACGTCTGATTTGCCTTTAACAAATCCATGCTGACTCTCATTTACGATCCTGTCCTCAGAGAGATGCTTCAGGCTGGAGTTGTTGCATAGTAATCAACATTGTGAGCCTAGTTTGTTTCTTTTCTCTGTCCCTTCCTTGGAGAAGCTTTGGTCAGTTGTAGCAATCCAACCATACTACCATCACAACATATTATAAAACAAAATGTTAAATAATGTTCAGAAATCTTAGTGGATTTTTTTCAACAATTATCCCAGTCTGGTCATCTAAGCAACAGCTGTTTGTTACTTTTGCTACATATGAATTAGATGTTTTTTTGGTTTGTTTGACATATTCTAATTTATGCTATGCAGCCTACTTTCAGATTAACTTAACCACAGAGAAAAACATGATTTCAAATTGTAGTGCCATTTGTGCTATCGTATAACGTGAGGGTAAAACTGCCTTGCTTTATTATTGTGTAGCAACATCTCAAATGTGTTTGTGAACATTTTCACTGTTTTATGTTAACTAGCAAAACTGTAAATGTTCGAAAAGGAATACCACCCAGAGAGAATCTTCAGGAACTTCAGAAATACTGTGGCTCAGTGGGTAGCAGTCTCAAGGTGGGAGGGGCTAGGAGTGAACAGGTGCTGCTGGGTGCTTGATTCCTGCAGGGAGTTGGAGTGAGTTTGTCAAAAGTTATTTGTTTTTTTCAGGTTTTAGGGCCTTTTTGGTCCTTAAACAGTTGGCTGCTGAGGGGCCTGGAGTGCCGGGCCTCTCAGAGGACAAAGTTCCCAAGATGAATTTAATCAGGGGAGAAAATATTGGGGGAAGAGAGAAGAAAAGGCCCAAAGATTTGGGCCGGGACCCCAGGAAGTTTGGAAAAGAAAACACGGTGGTGGTTCTGTGCGAGGATAAGGAGATATGAGCTTGGGATATTATCTAGGCGGTACATGAGGACTGCGGTGAGGGAAGCTGCTTTACCTGCTGACCAAAGCCAAATGTTGGGTTCGAGTTGACGGTCAGTGGTCGAGAGGAGGTGGAAAGACTTTTACTGAGGTTGAAGGTTGGAGATAGGTTCTTGGTGGTAACTGCTATATTCTGAAGAGGTGGTGGTCTCATTCTTAAAACTGCCAGTTTATATTGAGGACAATGTGCTAATAAAAAAGTTGGAGTCGTGGGACATTAAAATTTGCTTGGCAATAAAGAGGACAAAGTATCCAGGAACGTGGGTAGCAGATGGAACCCGTTATGTAAAGGTACGGTTCCCAGAGGAGGTGAAGTCATTGCCGTATAGCATGAAATTTGAGACAATGGGAGGGGTGCAGTACTTCCGAGTACTGCATGATAACCATGTGAAGGTTTGTTATTATTGTTTTGGACATGACCATCTTGTAAGAAGCTGTCCAGGCTTGTACTGTTATAACTGCAGTGAGTCTGGACACATCGCTCGGAGCTGCAAGGCGGAGACCTGTGGGGTGTGTCACAAAGGCCCCACCTGCTGTGATTTTGCAGCAGAAGGAAGCCCCTTAAGTGATGAGGAGATGGGAGAAGGAGAAGAAGTGGAGTGGCTGGAGGAGCGGAGCAGGTGGAGAATGTAGTTGATGAAGGAGAAAAGAGCGCAGGAAGAGACAGATAATTGCAGAGAAGAGAACAGGATGGAAATGGTGGAAAACACACCAAGTACGGTGGAAAAGGGCAAAGGCAACAGCGGGCAACACAGGTCGAGGGCAGAGTCGAGCCATAATATGGCTTGGCTCTCCCTAAAGAATCTGGTGTCCACGGGGGGAGAGGAGGCGGGAGCGGAGTGCGGTGTAAGTGTAAGTACTCCAAAGAAAGACTGGGAGTTGGTCATCTCGGGGAGCAGCAGGGGGCAAGACAAGGAGAGGGCGCAAGAGACAGGAGCCTTAAAGGGGCAGCAGGACAGGAGTGGGGAGACAAAGACACCAGAAGGGAGCAAGATAGGTGCAGAAGCTTCATTGTCCCAGAGAGAGAAGAAACGGGGAGTAAGGGTCAGCGGTGGAGATAAGGCCGAAGAAAGTGGCACTATTGGAGAAACCGTGATAGCTGGAAGACTCTCTAAGGGAGATTATGTGTCTGATGGAGAATAGGGACGGGAGGTTACAGAAGAGCTCGAGAGTGAGGAATTACAGGGGGCCAGAGACCTGGAAATGGGGGGTGGGATGGCATCGTGTGGAAAGGGAAAGGTTAGTGAGGGGCAGAAGGAGGGAGAAGGGGCAGCTCCTCAGCCCAAACCTATTGTAAGGAAGTGGATGAATTAGCTGCGCAAATAGATGTAAACGGATATGATGTAATTGGAATTATGGAGACATGGCTCCAGGGTGAACAAGGCTGGGAATTCAACATCCAGGGGTATTCAATATTCAGGAAGGACAGGCATAAAGGAAAAGGAGGTGGGGTAGCATTACTGGTTAAAGAGGAGATTAACACAATAGTAAAGAAGGATATTAGCTCTGATGATGTGGAATAGATATGGGTAGAGCTGAGAAATACCAACGGGCAGAAAACGTTAGTGGGAGTTGTATAAAGACCACCAAACAGTAATGCTGAGGTTGGGGAGGGAATTAATTGGAAAATTAGAGACACGTGCAATAAGGGCACGGCAGTTATCATGGGTGACTTTAATCTACATATAGATTGGGCTAACCAAATTAGTAACAATACTGTGGAGGAGGAATTCCTAGAGTGTATATGGGATGGTTTCCTGGACCAATATGTTGAGGAACCAACTAGAGATCAGGCCATCTTAGACTGGGTATTATGTAATGAGAAAGGATTAATTAGCAATGTTGTTGTGCGAGGCCCCTTGGGGAGGAGTGATCATAATGTGATAGAATTCTTCATTAAAATGGAGAGTGAAGTAGTTGACTCAAAGACTAGGGTCCTGAATTAAAATAAAGGAAACTACAATGGTATGAGGCGCGAGTTGGCTAGGATGGATTAGGGAACGTTAGTTAAAGGGTTGATGGTGGATAGGCAATGGCAAACATTTAAAGATCACAAGGATGATCTACAGAATTTGTTCACCCCTGTTTGGCATAAAAATAAAACAAAAAAGATGACTCAACCATGGCTAACAAGGGAAATTAGGGATAGCATAAGATCCAAGGAGAGGACATATAAATTGGCCAAAAAAAGTAGAAAACTGAGGATTGGGAGCAGTTTAGGATTCAGCAAAGGAGGACAAAGGGATTAATTTAGAGGGGGAAAATAGAATATGAGAGTAAGCTTTCAGGGAACATAAAAACTGACTCTAAAAGCTTCTATAGATATGTAAAGAGAAAAAGATTGGTGAAATCAAGTGTAGGTCCTCTGCACTCAGAAACAGGGGAATTTATAATGGGGAACAAAGAAATGGCTGACCAATTAAATACATACTTTGGTTTTGTCTTCACAAAGGAGGACACAAATAAACTTCTAGAGATTTTGGGGAACATGGGGTCTAATGAGAGGGAGGAATTGAATGAAATCAGTATTTGTAAGGAAATGGTGTTAGGGAAATTGATGGGTTTGAAGGCCGATAAATCCCCAGGGCCTGATAATCTACATCCTAGGGTGCTTAAGGAAGTGGCCCTAGAAATAGTTATGCATTGCTGGTCATCTTCCAAAATTCTATAGACTCATGGATTGGAGGGTAGCTAATGTAATCCCACTATTTATAAAAGGTGGTAGAGAGAAAACGGGGACTTATAGACTGGTAAGCCTGACATCGGCAGTGGGGAAAATGCTAGAGTCCATTATAAAAGATGTAATAGCAGAGCACTTGGAAAACAGTGACCGGATCGGACAAAGTCAACATGGCTTTACAAAAGGTAAATCGTGCTTGACTAATCTACTGGAATTTTTTGAGGATGTAACTGGTAGAATAGATAAGGGAGAACCAGTGGATGTGGTGTATTTGGACTTTCAAAAAGGCTTTCGATAAGGTCCCGCATAAGAGATTGGCGTGCAAAGTTAAAGCACATGGGATTGGGGGTAAGGTACTGACTTCGATAGAGAACTGGTTGGCAGACAGGAAGCAAAGAGTTGGAATAAACGGGTCTTTTTCTGAGTGGCAGACAGTGACTAGTGGGGTACCGCAGGGATCGATGCCAAGACCCCAGCTATTCACAATATATATTAATGATCTAGACGAGGGAACTAGATGTAATAACTCCAAGTTTGCAGATGACACAAAGCTGGGTGGGCGTGTGTGCTGTGAGGAGGATGCCGAGAAACTCCAGTATGATTTGGACAGGTTGGGTGATTGGGCAGATGCATGGCAGATGCAGTATAATGTGGATAAATGCGAGATTATCCACTTTGGTGGGAAAAACAGGAAGGCAGATTATTATCTGAATGGCAATAGATCGGGAAAAGGGGAAGTGCAATGAGACCTGGGTGTCCTTGTGCACCAGTCACTGAAGGTAAGCATGCAGGTGCAGCAGGCGGTTAAGAAGGCAAATGGTATGTTGGCCTTCATAACGAGAGGATTCGAGTACAGGAGCAAGGATGTCTTCCTGCAGTTGTACAGGGCCTTGGTGAGACCACACCTTGAGTATTGTGTGCAGTTTTGGTCGCCTTATCTGAGGAAGGATGTTCTTGCCATGGAGGGAGTGCAGCGAAGAGTCACCAGACTGATACCTGGGATGGCAGGAATGACATATGAAGAGAGATTGGGTCGATTGGGCTTATATTCGCTAGAGTTTAGAAGAATGAGAGGGGATCTCATTGAATCTTATAAAATTCTAACAGGATTAGACAGACTAGATGCAGGAAGGATGTTCCCGATGGCGGGGGAGTCCAGAATCAGGGATCACAGTCTAAGGATAAGGGAAAAGCCATTTAGGACTGAGATGAAGAGGAGTTTCTTCACCCAGAGAGTAGTGAACCTGTGGAGTTCTCTACCACAGAAGGCAGTTGATGCCAACTTATTAAATAATATTCAAGAAGGAGTTAGATATATTTCTTAAGGCTAAAGGGATCAAGGGATATGGGTAGAAAGCAGGGACAGGGTACTGAATTTGGATGATCAGCCATGATCTCATTAAATGGCAGAGCAGGCTCGAGGGGCCAAATGGCCTACTCCTGCTCCTATCTTCTATGTTTCTATGTTTCTATGAAACTACAGGGAAGGTTCAAACAGGAGGTGAAAAAGAGCCGGAGGCTGCAGGAGAACGGAGGGAAGGAGCATGAGAGGAGGGAAGGGCTGGAGATTAAAGGATGGGGGGATTATCAGGCACACTTCCCTTATTTGGAGCTATGATTACTGATTAATTTTTAAAGTACAATAGACCTGTATATGTTATAGGAGACAAATTAAACATCAGGTTTTGATGTTAATATGTGGTGGAGAATGGTGGAATGGATTTGTATGATACAATGGAATGATCATGATGTTGTAAATGTTTTTAATGTTTAATAAATAATAAATACATTTTAAAAAGTGGGTAGCACTCTCGCCTCTGCGTCAGAAGGCTGTGGGTTCAAGTCTCACTCCAGAGACTTGAGCACAAAATCTAGGCTGACACACCAGTGCAGTGCTGAGGGAGTGCTGCACTGTCGGAGGTATCGTCTTTTGGATGAGACGTTAAACCGAGGCCTCGTCTGCTCTCTCACGTTGACATAAAAGATCCCATGGCAATTGACAGAATAAAACTCACTACGCACTTGGTTTGAGCATAAAGCAAGGCTTTAATCAAATTGTTTCAGAACATGGAAGTCGAGTTATATCCACTAGCTCCTTGTCTTACAAAATGTCCCTGGCAAGCTGGGGCCAACGCCCGAGTATTTAAACTCCTTGGACGGCGCCACTAGCTGGCCATCCAGTGTTATTTCATAGGTAGTTTCTCGATGATGAGATTTATGACATTCTTCCTGCCTAAAAGATTTGGAAGTCCGACGACTTCCTCTTAACGCAGTAGGCGGACCACGAATAGCCGCAGTCTTTTAGATTTTTGTTGATGGCCAGAAGACTCCGGGTGCGGGTCCCCACAGGCGCAGAACTGGCATCGTCCCGTTGGTTAGCCGGAGATTGACCGGCATCCTGGCCCAGGGTGGCCATCCCATGGGGAGCATTCGGCTCCCCAAGCGGATCCGGCAGGGCAGCTGGCAGATCCCTCGATGTCCCAGGTAGGGCATCATCCTTGGGGGAGTGCTCCCGAGTGTCGGCCTCATCCCCGCGGGTCTCTCCATCAGTCGGGTCCACAGAACCAGCCGGACAGGGAGCCATGTCCTGGAGCGAAACGGTGGACTCCCGGCCATCTCCGGGTACCGCACGTAGTCGTACGTGGGGTTGACGTCTGTAAGTTCTACCTCGTCGACTAGAGGATCGGCTTTCGACGATCGGACGAATCTTCGGAGCAGCACGGGGCCAGGAGCTGCCAACCATGACGGCAGAGACGTCCCATGGGTGGAGCGACGCTGGAAGCTGAAGAATCGCTCGTGAGGTGTGACATTGGTAGAAGTAGAAAGGAGAGACCTGCTGGAATGCAACGCGTCAGGGAGCATAGTTTCCCACTGCTGGTCTGGTAGATTGCATGACCTCAGCGCAAGACGAACAGCGTTCCAAATGATAGCGTTGTATCTCTCAACCTGTCCGTTACCGATGGGATGGTACGGTGTCGTTTTACTTGTGGCGATTGTTCGCTTGACATGAAGGAGGGACCCCGATCAGAGTGAAATTGGCCGTACCGCAAAGGAAAAAGACTTGATCAAGGCATTTGATCACTGTGGAAGTAAGCATATTGGGACAGGGGAAAGCAAAGGGAAAGCGTGAATATTCGTCCACCATACTCAGTAAGTAGGTGTTCTGCGTTGAGGAAGGCAATGGCCTTTTAAAGTCAATGCTGAGCCGCTGCATAGGCTGCATAGCGTGTATGAGCGAGCCATCTGATGGACGGAAGAATTGCAGTTTTAACTCCGCACAAATTTTACAGGAGGAGCATGTTCTTTTCACATCTTCCGTAGAAAATGGGAGATTTTTAGATCGCACAAAGTGCAACATACAGGTAATGCCAGGATGGCATAAGTCAGTATGAAGATCTGCCAGAGTCGAAGTTGACATAGAAGAGCAGAATGCCCACGTGAGGGTATCCGGGGCCACATTCTCTTTGCCGGGTCGATAATGTATGGTGTATCCAAAGGAAGCCAATTCCATCCTCCAGAGTTAATATAGAAACATAGAAGATAGGAGCAGGAGTAGGCCATTCGGCCCTTCGAGCCTGCTCCGCCATTCAACGAGATCATGGCTGATCATCCAAACCCTAGCATTATATTTTGTTATTCTTGATCTTCGTGCGTTTCTGGTTATCCAGCATAAAGGCCACAGAGCACTGATCGGTTATAAGTGTGAAATGGCGACGAGCGAGAAAATGACTTCATTTACGTACCGCTTCGATATTGGCCGTAGCCTCCTTCTCGACAGGAGGATAATGGAGCTCGCTACCCTGCAAAGTTCTGGACAGAAATGCAATGGGTCGACCACCTTGATTTAAGGTAGCAGAGATCGCCACCTCCGGTGCATCGCACTCGACCACGAAAGGAAGATTTTCATCAATGGAACGAAGCGTGGCTTTTTCCAGTTGTCCCTTGAGGAGGTCGAAAGCTGAAATAGCCGTTGCCTCCAATGGAAATGAATTTGCGTGAAGCAGGGGCTGGATCTTGTCGGAGAAGTGGGGTATCCATTTCGCATAATAGGCGAACATGCCGAATACCTGACGAAGAGAGCCAAGATTCGAAGGGGGAAGGAGCTCCTGAAGCGGACGAAGTCGCTCCGGATCCGATTTGATGACACCGTTGCCCACCCAGTAGTCAAGGATGTTGACTGCTGGTACTGATTTCACAGATTTGGACTCATTTAAGATTAAGTTGCGACGACAGAGAACGTCAAAAAAATTCTGGAGGTTGGCATCATGCTCCTTCTGGTCATGACCAGCAATGGTGATATTATCCAGATATGGAAAAGTGTCCATTAAGTTCTCCTGTTTGACTAAGCTATCCATTGCCCGTTGAAAGACAGCCACCCCATTGGTGACCCCAAATGGAAGGCGACAAAACTGGTACAGCCGACCATTGGCCTCAAAGGCTGTATACTTTTTGTCAGAGTCCTTTAAAGGTACTTGATGATATGCGCTCTTTAAATCAGAAGTTGAAAATACCTTGTAGTTGGCAAGGTTATTGACCATGTCATCGATGCGTGGTAGTGGGTAGGCATCCAGGTCAGTATACTGGTTAATAATTTGCGAGTAATCGATGCAAAGATGTTTCTTGTGTTGCTTCAGAGGATTTTTAACAATGACGACTTGAGCCGGCCAGGAATATGAACATGGCTCAATGATATCGTCAGCTAGAAGGCGAGAGATTTCTGCCTCGAGAAAGGCTCGATCATCTTGGCTGAAACGTCGTGATTTAGTGACTATGGGCTTACATCGGAGGGAAAGATTGGCAAACAAGGAGGGCTCGTCGAGCGAATCCGCCGAAAGCGCACAAAACGGTACTTTGGAAAAAGTAAGCTCCGGCTTTGACCCTCCAAACTCGAAAGTGAGTCTTTTGTGTTGTTTCTGGAAATCCTGTCCCAGGAGCACATCATTGCATAGGTTCTTGAGCACCCTGAGCCGGGTGGAGAAATAAGTGCGGCCATTGAGAATAAGGTCGACAAGACAAAAGCTGGAAGAATTGGTGGTCAGTGTCGTCAGAGCCATTGCAATTTCCCCGTCCGAGGGGTAAATACGCATTTTTAACTTACTGACAGTCCGCTCACTAATGAAGCTGTCAGAGCTGCATGAGTCGATTAGAGCACTCAAAATGTGTCCATTTACCAAAACTTTCGTGGCTGCATGAGACAAACTTTGGGGAAAAACAGCTGTGATGGGAGGAGGGGCAGTTTTACCCTTGACAGCTGTAACCTTAGTAGTGGTTCTTGGGGGAGGAGCAGTTTTATAGATTGCAACTGTAACCTTAGTAGTGGTTCTTGGGGGAGGAGCAGTTTTATAGATAGTAGCTGCAAAACTAACAGGAGCTCTCGACCGGTATACCTTAGAAAAGTGGCCTTTCTTACTAACAGCGGCTCTTGACTGGCATACCTTAGAAAAGTGACCTTTCTTGCTGCAATGATTGTAGGACAAAATTTCCTATAATGGAATGCACCTCCACAGAAGAAACACTTCCTTCCAGATTGCCAAGATGTCACTAGGGCGGGGTCATTATCAGTGTAAGTTTCTAGGGTAGGGTTGTCATCAGCTGGGTTGGAGTCGTCATCCGTGAGAGCTTCCTCCCGAGGCCTATTGAAGGAGTCACTAAAAGAGATAGCAGCAGCCCGTGCACGTGGTGAAAGATAGGTGTCTGCATTCCTCTTTGCTAAGTCCAGAGAACATGTCTGGTCATAGGCAGCCTGTAACTTGAGGGTTTTATTCTCCAACAGACGCTGACGTATGAAGGGAGACGCAATCCCATTAATAAAGGAATCACAAATTAACTCCTCCTGGTACTGCTCAGCTGTAACAGCTTTAAGGTTACAATCCTTGCTGAGCCTGCAACGTTTCTGAAGGAATTTGTCAAGTGATTCCCCGGGTTGTTGTCGAGTTGTGGCCAGTAGATGCCGAGAAAAAATTTCATTTGGGGACTTGACATATAGTTGCTGTAGTATTTGGATAGCGGCGTCATAGTGTACACAGTCTTCGATATAATCAAACACATGAGGGGATACGTAATTAGCAAATATTTCTAATTTATCAGGAACATTTTCACCACACACCCTGAGGAAGTTGCTGAAAGTATGATACCAGTGTTTCCATAACTTAGCGGCTGTAAGTGAATTCGGGCCCAGGTCAAGACGGGCGGGTCTGAGTAGTTTCTCCATGATGGATCGATTACTTGTCTGAGTTTCCTTCTATGGTTCGAGTCGTAGCTGGCTGTTCCCGAAATCATCCAAAGCGTGGAGTCGATATCAAGTTGATTAAATTGACGTAATAAAACTCACTACGCACTTTGTTTGAGCATAAAGCAAGGCTTTAATCAACTTGTTTCAGAACATGGAAGTCTAGTTGTATCCACTAGCTCCTTGTCTTACAAAATGTCCCTGGCAAGCTGGGGCCAACGCCCAAGTATTTATACTCCTTGGACAGCGCCACCAGCTGGCCGTCCAGTGTTATTTCATAGGTAGTTTCTCGATGATGAGATTTATGACAGCAATATTTTGAAGAAGAACAGGGAAGTTATCCCCGGTGTCCTAGCCAATATTTATCCCTCAATCAACATCACAAAAACAGATTATCTAGTCATTATCACATTGCTGCACAGGAGGGAGTAAGGATTAGAAGGGAATGTTGATAGGGTGGGATGAAGTAGGGTGGGATGAAGTAGGGTGGGAATTGGCTCATGTGGAGCATAAATACCGACATGGACCTGTTGGGCAGAATGGACTATTTCTGTGCTGTAAAATTCTATAGGGAGAATTTTAACCCCCAAAAATGGGAGGGTTTGGGTTGGGTGGGAAGTAAAAATGTTAAAAATCTCAAACCCAAACCCAATACACCTTGAACCCACCAGTAACTTGATAAGCTGCAAAAGTATACCTCCAGTTATTTATGACGTTCATCGCAACCTTGAAAATGATCATTCTGTTTGAACAGACTCCATAATAGGCTTAATTTATGTTTTTTTTTAGCTTTTGCTTCATTTTCTACCAGAGGACTGTCATAGTTGACAATAATGGATCATTAACACCTGCAATTGAATCACATGATTTGAACAGAAATTGTCCATTCGCGTGTGATCTGAACAGGGCCCAGGCAGCTGAAGGCACAGCCGCCAAGGGTGCAGCGACTAAAATCAGGGATGCGCAAGAGGCCAGAATTGGAGGAGCGCAGAGATCTCGGAGGGTTGTAGGGCTGAAGGAGATTACAGAGGTAGGGATGGGCGAGGCCAAGGAGGGATTTGAAAACAAGGGTGAGAATTTTAAAATCGAGGCATTGCCGGACTGGGAGCCAGTGTAGGTCAGCAAGCACAGGGGATGACGGGTGAACGGGACTTGGTGCGAGTTAGGATACGAGCAGCAGAGTTTTGGGTGAGTTCAAGTTTATGGGACATGAGTCTAGGTTCAGAATGGTCATGGCCCTGTGGGTAGTGGAGCGGGCCCAGGGGCCGCGTAGCCTGGTTCTGCTGCTACTTCTTGTGTTCTAATTCTGTGTTAGATTTCAGGAGATGATTTTATTCCTGTTCCTGGCTGGGGTGGAGATCGCCTTTACAGAAGGTAAGTACTGTAGAAAATATAGGGACAGAGTGATCTCCTGGACGAGTTTTGATCGCCTAGATGGGTCGGAGAGGAATTTCCCAGATTTTTTCTCCCAAATTGGCCATTGGGTTTTTTATCTGGTTTTTCGCCTCTCCCGGGAGATCACATGGGTTCGGGTGGGATGGAGAGTGATAGAAGATTTGAGGTTAGGATCAGATCAGCCATGATCTTATTGAATGGTGGAGCAGGCTCGAGGGGCCGATTGGCCTACTCCTGCTCCTATTTCTTACGTTCTTAAGGGTGGAAGAGGCTGGCCAGGAGAGCATTGGAATAGTCAAGTCTAGATGTAACAAAAGCCTCCACTTTTATGTTATGCTTAGTCCTATTAAAGGGACTTCTGTTATCTGATCTTAACCTTCATTCATTATTCTCCCCTCCCTTGTTGTTTCTGTCAGTTGTAGAAAGCTGCTTCCATTGGCTTACCATACCAGTTCTGATGAAACACTATCTTATATTTCTCGTTCAGATGCTGACTGACCTGCTGTATATTTCCCTGCATTTCTCATTTCTTTTTAATTAAGGCACAATGGAGGTCAGCAATAAATTTCATTCTATTGATATTTAAGTAACTTTTGAGATGTGAAGCGAGCCAAAAGTAATGTCAGCAGTGAAGTGTGCTGTCATCTCTTCATTCAGTGATTATAACCAGCAAAGATGTGACCTTTAAACATCTGGTTGAGTGAAAGCACTGATAAAAGATGACACTTGTTACAATCTAATATATTGAAATGTTTTGGGCTGTTGTCTTTGGATTAAAACAGCCAATCAACTCTCAACAGCCTAATGTCATGAAAGAGTAAGAAAGAATTAGCAGGATAATTTAGAGAGGGCACCTTCAACCTGCCAGGGAACATGTCACATGTTATCATTGTTTAATTGGGGTCTATTTTGTTAAAGGGAGTGTTATTCATTAATTAGCATTGGCAGTAGAATCACCAAAATTGTGAAGCTACCACTAACAATCTGTTAATTAAAAGGGAATATATTAAAGCTAGTATATTCTCACTCATAACATCAAACATCTTTTTCTGATTCAGATGCTGACTAGAATCATAGAATCATAGAACAATACAGCACAGAAGGAAGCCATTTGGCCCAATGTGCCTGTGCTGGCTCTTTGGTAGAGCTATCCAATTAGTCCCCATAGCCCTGTAATTTTTTTCGCTTTACGTAATTATCTAATTCCCATTTGAAAGTTACTGTTGAATCTGCTTCCACTGCTCTTTTGGATAGTGCATTCCAGATCATAACAATTCTCTGCGTAAAAAAAGTTTCCTCATGTTGCCACTGGTTCTTTTGCCAATCACCTTAAATCTGTGTCCTCTGGTTGCCGACCTTTCTGCCACTGGAAACAGTTACTCCTTATTTACTCCATCAATGCTATTCATGATTTTGAACACCATTATCAAATCTCTTCTTAACTTTCTCTGCTCTAAGTAGAACAACCCCAGCTTCCCTAGTCTCAGCCGTGACTCAGTGATAACACTTTCACCTCTGAGTCAGAAGGTTGTGGGTTCACAGTCCCACTCCAAGACTTGAGCACAAAAATCTAGGTAGTGTACTGAGGGAGTACTGCACTGTCAGAGTATGCTGTCTTTCGGATGAGGTGTACGCTGATGCTCTCTCAGGTGGACTACTTCAAAGAAGAGCAGGGATTTATTCCCGGTGTCCTGGCCAATATTTATCCCTCAATCAACATCACTATAAACAGATTATTTGGTCATTATCACATTGCTGTTTGTGGGAGCTTGCTGTGCACAAATTGGCTGTTGTGTTTCCTACATTACAACTGTGACTACACTCCGAAAGTACTTCATTGGCTGTAAAATTCTTTGGGATGTCCTGAGGCCATAAAAGGCACTATATAAATTCAAAGATTTTTTTTCTTTTTCCTCCACATAATTGAAGTCCCTCATCCCTGGTACCATTCTAGTAAATCTCTTCTATACCCTCTCCAAGGCCATGACATCCTTCCTAAACTGTGGTGTTAAGAATTGAACACAATACTCCAGCTGAGGCCTAATTTGCTGTTCATTTTGAGCATTTCTGTTTTAATTTCAGATTGCCACAATTCCTGTGTTATCATTTCATTGTGCTGACCTTTTTGTTTCATTGTTGAAATAAATCTGAAACTTCTTTGCCCGCCGTCAGCCCCAGAGCCTTATCTTCCTTGTGCTTCCCAGGCAATCATTGCTTATCAAAGTAAGGCAGTCACTTTATAGTTTCAGAGGCTTCAGTGGTTTATGGCTCAGCAAAGGTGCTTCAGGAAGCAATCGATGTCTAATACTTTTTTTTTACACAAATTGGGTAAAGACCAATCATTTCTCTGCATACTTTTCTGTTGGGTAATGATAAGGGCTTTCTTCATCTGTCAGAAGCTCCCCTTTTATTCCACATGATGCCCTTAGGTTCGAATTCACTCAGAGAAACAACAATAGTGATGCTGATTGTACTGTTTCTTCCAAAAGGAATTAATAAGGTAATGAAAAGGAAGAGAAAGAAGAAATTACTTTTAGCCGAGATGAAACTGCAATCTTATCTACTGCATGGCATTTGGTATTAAGCGGTAAGGGTCCCTTGAACTGCAAGATGGCATGTCTAGCAAGAGTTAGTGATTATAACAGCATGATTGGATTCATGATAATCTTCCAGTGTCAAAGAATGCTCACAGTACCATGCTCTAACACTAAGGGCACAGAAACCCTTCTCTCTCCCTTCTGTGTGCAATGCCCTTACTACAATGACTGGACCAGCATGTTTGAGGTGTGTTAAATTAACTTTTAACAGCAGGGCCTCCACGTTCCTGACTTTGCTGGGTTGATCACCCACAACCTTCCCGACTAACCCTGTAAAATTCGAGGCCTTGGTCTCTGCATTACAGGACGGATATAGAATTATTGGAAGGAGTCCAAAGGGGGGGTGCTCCAATGCTCATTCCTGATCCAAGTCATGAGGAATTATTGTCTATTCTGGGACTGTGTTCTCTTGAGAAAAAGAAGGTGGGAGGGCATTAGGTAGATGTCTATTCAGGGGTATGGAGAAAATAGAGCCAGAAATGATCTTCTGTTCAGTGCAGATTTGAGGACTCGTGGGTACAGCTTAAAGATAAGAATCATTTAAAGAAATTAAGAAATTTAAGCAGAGTGAGGGAAATAGGGAATAGATTACCAACCAGGTGGTAGACTAGGAAACCATTGTGGATTAAAAAATGACTAAATTAATTTCTGAAATAAAAACAATAAATTTTGGAAACAACTCAGCTGGTCAGACAGCAGCTGGGGAGAGAAAAACAGAGTTAATGGGCTGGATTTTCATTCAGAAGTCGGGAAGGAGGCGGGACTACAACTTTCGGGTTTTAGTCCCGCCTCCATCAAGAAGTGGCCAATCCACGAGATTTTCACTTGATTGACCTTGTTGAGCCCGCCCAGCGGGCTCAGCAGGCCAATTAAGGGCCACCCAGCAATAGGTGACGTCACAGACTGAAATTTCATCTGTCAAGACGTGTTGACAGATGAAATATCAGTGTTTCACAGCTGTTTGAAGCTGTCAAACACTGACAGTCTTACTTCTAACCTGAGTCCTTCTACGCAAACTCAGTTAGAAATCTCGCCAGCACTGAAAGCTGCAGATCGCAGCCATTCAGCTTTCTGTGCCGGCTGAATGATGGACTCCCGAAGCCTAGAGGAAGGAAGGCTGTAAAGGTAAGTACAGGTAATTTAAACTTCTTTACACACTTTAGACACACCAAACACACATCTCGACCCCTCCAAGTCCTTCAACCCGACGGCCCGACTCCTCTAACCTGGCATGGTTTGGAGCCATCGGGAATCCCACACGATACCCTTCAAAATAGGGATTAGGCTAAAAACTGCCTGTTAACTACCTGTTAACAGGCAGTTAATTGGCACTAATCCCTTCCCGCCTCGGGTCGGCGGGTCCCAGTGCAGGGCGGGTACCCGCCTCCTTTGAAACTTACATGGAGGCGGGTTTTGGGCGGGGTGGTGTCGGGGCCCCCGAATTCGGGATTTTAGCCCCCCACATGCCTAAAAGCCCACCTCACGGCACACTGAAAATCGACCCCAATGTTTCAGGTCAGTGACCTTTCATCAGAGCTCTGATTTATTCCGATGAAAGGTCACCAAACTGAAAGGTTAACTCTGTTTCTCTCTCCACAGATGCTGTCTGACCTGCTGGGTGTTTCCAGCATTTTCTGTTTTTATTTCAGATATCCAGCATACGCAGTATTTTGCTTTGGTCTAATTGAATTTCTGTTGGTAAGTAAGATTCTTGCTATTAGCTTTGAAATCAGAGTGCGTAACCTGACAAGAGGTTTGGAAGGCTAAGCTACTTCATGGGCCAAAGGTCTTCGCCTGCCCACAACATAGCTCTGTTACTGTAATTTACCAAATAAATAAATGAAATGCAAGCTTTGGAATCAGTCCCATTCTTCAACCAAATGATGTGCAGTCTAACTAGACAAGAGATCATCCAAAGTACAATGTATAGCTCTCAGCACCACTTTCAAACACTCTGAAATGAATGGATTCCATTTGGTGGTATGCGTTCTGAATCCCTTAGGTTCCAGAGCAGAATTCCTCTGGTCAATGTGTGGAGGTACACTATCAATACGCTCATAGAAATACATAGGCTAGGATGTCAATGAGGGGCATGGGCATTATGCAGGTTTCCAGGATGGTCCTTCCTTAAAATGCACTGCAGAATCTTGCCAAGACTTCTTCGGCAGCACCTTCCAAACCCGCAAACTCTTCCACCTAGAAGGACAAGGGCAGCAGGTGCATGGGAACACCACCACCTCCAAGTTCCCCTCCAAGTCACACACCATCCTGACTTAGAAGTATATTGCCGATCCTTCATCGTCACTGGGTCAAAATCCTGGAACTCCCTCCCTTACAACATTGTGGGAATACCTTCATCACACGGACTGCAGCGGTTCAAGAAGGCGGCTCACTACCTCCTTCTCAAGGGCAATTAGGGATGGGCAATAAATGCTGGCCTTGCCAGCGACGTCTACATCCCATAAAAACAAATTTAAAAAATGACTGCTAGTTTATTAGCTCCAGGTGAAGGCTGTATATCACCTCTTCTAACTAGCATATGTCCGCTAGGTGTTTTTGCTACATACCTAGGGTTGTCAACTCTGATTGGACATATTCCTGGAGTTTTCATTACATGCCCCCCAACCGCCCCACCCCATACTCCTGCCATTGGTCACCGACACATCCACATTGTTATGCAACACCTTCCCAAGCCAATTGGAAAGCGGGCAGATTTTGGATGAATCTTGACTGTCAGTCAAACAGCCTTTTTACCCTCATTTCTAATATTTTTATAACCAGTAAATAAAAGTGCTTAAAGAAAATGAAAGGAAAACACACAATTTTATTGTTTAATGCCCCAATGATTTTTCTTCCGGGTATTGCTCCCAGCAGTGTCCTGGAGATTAATCTTTAATTCCTGGAGACTCCAGGGCAATCCTGGAGAGAGTTGGCAACCCCACACTATTATAGGAGGTCGTACCTGCAACAGTCAGAGTTGCTCGAGCTTGTGTTCTATGCAGCGAGTTACTACCCAGTGGACAGACCCAGTAGGACGGACAGACCCAGTAGGACAGGCAGACAGCAAGTCATTGTAAGGCTAGTCTTCATGGCCTCCAAGAGTACTACGCAAAACACACAGATTGGAAGGATGATTAGAAGATGTAGAGGAATGCGCCTGCCTGGTGCAGTTCCTCCAGAAATCATCCCGCAGTTTAGGGTGGTGTATGCATGTGTTGCAATGTGTACGGTATGTGATCTTGAGTTGGTACTGATGTATCTTGCTGCATCTGGCAGTCATGGGGTCTTTCGCTCCCACGCCCTCTATTTGTTCTCCCTGTTGTTTCTTGTCGTTTTAAATCCACTTAAAACTGCAAAGCTAAGCAAATGCCCTTTGTGTTGGCATGTATGGAAAGGAAGCAGAACATTGCATGGGATTAGCTGCTTTAAAATGTGAAACATTAAAATTTCCACATATTTTTTGATAAACTAGAACAATTTTCACAATACTGTAGATTTTAAAATGCTGCATGCCTGTTTGACCCAGTGGTAAGGGCATGAAACGGTTAAACTTCGAGGCACAGAAAAGGTGCCAGTCATTAAAGCCTGTAGTTCTTGGAGAACACATTGATACTGGATAATGAAAGCTTTGATTCTTGATTAACTCTGAAAAGGACATTGACATTAAACTGTGAGGCCTTGAACCATGATTAGTTTCAATGGGAAAAATTAACATCTGGACATTGCTCTGAGTTTAACTGAAACAATGAGCGCCTCGATAGGTGATTTAACAGTGAACAGGTGATTTAACTTTGGACAATGAGACTTTGGGCTGGATTTTCATTGAGGAGGCGGGTAGGAGGCGGAACTACAAATTTTGGGGTTGTAGTCCTGCCTCCATCGAGTTCTAGCCAACCCACGTGATTTTGACTTGATTGACCTTGTTGAGCCCGCCCAGTGGGCTCAGCAGGCCAATTAAGGGCCACCCGGCAACAGGTGACGTCACAGATTGAAATTTTATCTGTTAAGACCTTTTGACAGATGAAATATCAGCATTTCACAGCTGTTTGAAGCTGTCAAACACAGACAATCTGTACTCCAGGTTAATTCCTTCCTCTCAGGATGATTTAGAGATCTCCCTGGAACAGAAAGCAGAGGCTGCAGATTTTGACAGCTGGCGGCCATTCTGCTTTCTGTGCCGGTGAGATTAGGAACTCCCGAGACCTGAAGGAAGGAAGGCTGTAAAGGTAAGTAAAGGTAGTAGAACTTCTTTAATTACATTACACAGACCAAACACACTTACCTCTGCACTCATGCACCCATCACTCACCTGAACACCAGACATCTCGACCCCTCCAAGCCCTTCATCCCGACGGCCCGTCTCGCTAACTTGGCGTGGTCTAGAGCCATCGGGAATTCCACATTTCAACAATAAAAATAGGAATTAGGCTAAAAACTGCCTGTTAACTACCTGTTAACAGGCAGTTAATTGGCACTAATCCCCTTCCCGCTTCGGGGAGGCGGGTCCTAGTGCTGGGCAGGTAACCGCCTCCTTTGAAATTGGCATGGAGGCGGGTTGAGGGCGGGATTTAAAAAAATGTTTTTTATTCATTGATGGGATGTGGGCGTCGCTGGCTGGCTAGGCCTGCATTTAGTGCCCATGCCTAATTGCCCTTGAGAAGATGGTGGTGAGCCACCTTCTTGAACCGCTGCAGTCCATATGGTGTAGGTACACCCGCAATGCTGTTAGGAAGGGAGTTCCAGGATTTTGGCCCAGTGACAGTGAAGGAACGGCGATACAGGTCCAAGTCAGGATGGTGTGTGGCTTGGAGGGGAACTTGTAGGTGGTGATGTTCCCATGCGTCTGCTGCCCTTGTCCTTCTAAGTGGTAGAGGTCGCGGGTTTGGAAGGTGCTGTTGAAGGAGCTTTGGCGAGTTGCTGCAGTGCATCTTGTAGATGGTGCACACTGCAGCCACAGTGCGCCAGTGGTGGAGGGAGTGAATGTTGAAGGTGGATAGAGTGCCAATCAAGCGGGCTGCTTTATCCTGAATGGTGTCGAGCTTCTTGAGTGTTGTTGGAGCTGCACTCATCCAGACAAGTGGAGAGTATTCCATCACACTCCTGACTTGTGCCTTGTAGATGGTGGAAAGGCTTTCGGGAGTCAGGAGGTGAGACACTCGTCGCAGAATTCCCAGCCTCTGGCCTGCTCTTGTAGCCACAGTATTTATATGGCTGGTCCAGTTCAGCTTCCGATCAATGGTAACCCCCAGGATGTTGATAGTGGGGGATTCAGTGATGGTAATGCCACTGAATGTCAAGGGGAGATGGTTAGAGTCTCGCTTGTTGGAGATGGTCATTGCCTGGCACTTGTGTGGTGCGAATGTTACTTGATTTCGGGATTTTAAACCCTCACATGCCTCCAATCCCGACTCCATGGCCCAATGAAAATCCATCCCTTTGTGTTTTAATGGGTTTGGTAGATACAGGAGCCTCTGACACGGTGGTCCACTCACCGAATCCGACCACTTCCCCATGGTCGAGCAGGGTCCTATTTACACTAGCAGGTTTTATGGGTAATCGGTATTGAAACCCTTAACAATAGAATTAGGACCCAATGTAACAAAATGGGAATGCATTTTGATGAAGTGGGAACAGCCCGGTTCGGGAGTTCTCGGCGCCGACTACATGTTGGCACACAATGCCATAGTAGACATGAAAAACAACTGTCTATGGGGGGCAGTCAATGCAGATAGGATAGGCGAGGTTGTAGTGATTCCCAGGGACAGTGAGGATAAAGGCAGCACCTGTACGATGAAGCCGAAATGGAGCTATGGCCTGGTACAATTGGTCGATAGCATCCCGGCCAGGTATCAAAGGCATGTACGGGAGAATATAGATGTGTTTGCCATGCACAGACATGATTGCGGGAGAGTGACGGGGGTAGAGGTGAAGGTAGATGGGGACCCAATGTCGTGGTCCCAGAAACAGTATAACTTTCCCCGGGAAGCAGAAAAGGACTTGGAAACTGCTATAAATTCCCTGGTGGAACAAGGTGTATTAAGAACGATAACCACCCATGTAAATTCACCCCTTTACCTGGCTGGTAAAGAAGGCCGATAAATCATGGAGGGCCACGGTAGATTACGGGGCCCTGAATAAGAATATTCCAGCCAGTGCGCCCACAGTAGCGGCAGTAGCAGACTTAATAGGGAGTATCCCCGCGGCCGCAACAACTTTTACAGTATTGGATAATTCAAATGGGTTCTGGTCCATTCCCATGAGGCGGGAGGATCAGTATAAATTCGCCTTTACCTTTAAAGGACAGCAGTATACGTGGACGTGTCTTCCACAAGGGTTTCACAATAGTCCCTCAATTTTCCACCAAAGCATGGCCGGGGCTCTAAAGGGTTTTAGTCAGCCTGACCGGTTGATCCAATATGTGGATTGTCTTGTTTTGCACACTTTGTACAAAATAATAATTTGCAGGACAACGGAGTATTACAGTTTAAACTCTTTTATGAAGCTGTTAAAGGAAGCAGGTTTTAAAGTAAATCCAAAGAAAGCCCAAGTTGGACAAGGGGAGGTGCAATTTTTAGGATTGGCCATCAGAGCAGAAGAAAGAGCTATAGATGGAGTGAAGAGAAAGGCAGTCCAGGAACTACCCGTTCCGAAGGACGTGTCTGGGGTAAGGTCTTTCCTAGGAATAACGGGTTACTGCAGGGAGTTTATCAAAGGATATGCAGACACGGCAGCCCCTTTGCTGAGGCTTCTTAGGAAGGGAGTAGAATGGGAGTGGGGTAAAAGTTGCCAGGAATCATTTACATGCTTAAAAGAGGACCTACAAATGGCACCTGCGTTAGGAGCGATAAAAGGGGACCAGGACTTTTACCTGGTAGCTGCTACTGGGGACAGTTTAAGCGCAGTATTACTCCAAGAGCAGCACGGCAAGTTGAGACCGGTAGCCTACGCCTCCTGAGTTCTTACAGAGGTAGAAAAGAGCTTTTCCAATTGCGAGTGGCATCTTTTGGCGATCTTTTGGGCCGTCAAACACTTTCGGTTGTTCACAGGGTCAGCTACAGTGACCCTATTGACCTGTCACACCCCGACACAAATGTTACTGGACGGTAGGATGAAGTATGGGACAGTGAGTAGCAGTAGGATTGCCCGTTGGACGTTGCTGCTTTCTCAGTTGGACCTGAATTTGGAAAGACTAGGGGAGCCAAAGCTAGCCCCGAATCTGGTTTATCCGGGGACGGCTCACGTGTGTTCAGTAGAAGGAGTGTGGGATGTAGATGAGGGATTCTGGGCCGGGGAACACCCGGCAGGTAGAGACATTTACGTGGATGGGTCTAGTTCGGTGACAAACGGAGAAAGAGGGACAGTATGCAGGATTTATCATCCAGAGGCAGGGATAGAGAAGGCCATAAAACTCCCCAACACTTTGAGTGCACAGCAGGCCGAACTGGCAGCCATAATGTATGTAGTCACACACCCCAGTGAATTCCCACCCCCCCTATACAATATGTTCAGACTCAATGTTCACTTGCAACTGCTGCACGGAGTATCTAGCAATATGGGCTAGGCGAGGATTCAAGTCCTCAGATGGGATGCCATTGGTGACAGCCCCTCTGTTAGAAGTCATTCTGAACGTCACGGGTAGTATCCAGCAGGATTACTAAATCCAAAAGGTTAAAGTGCATTCCAAGACAGAGCCTAAGTGGAAAGGGAATCAGAAGGCTAAAATGGGGGCAGGGGAAGGGATACCTTGGGACCCGTACTGATCCGGACAGATCATGGCTGTAAAGGGAAAAGAGGGACTCAAGGAGGTACAATTGCCATCCGATTTGAAACAGGCTCAGCTGCAAGATGCAGTCCTTAAAACGATAATTAAGGATAAGGAATGTGGGAAGCTTGTAGAGGGAACTTTTGGAGCAGCAGATGCAGCAGTGCAACAGGGGACGTTATTCAAGGGGAATAGGTGGGTCGTGCCCATGCAGTACAGGGAAGAATTTTTGCAGCTAGCTCATGGGGGTCCAGGGGCCGGACATCCAGGACCAGAAAGGATTTGGAATAAAGTGAAGGCTGTGGGATGGTGGCCCCAGCTCAGGAAAGATGTAAGGGATTATTGCGAGAACTGTTTAGTGTGCGCAGTGAATAATCCAGACCCCCACCGAATGAAGTTTCCGTTGGGACACACGAAGAGGGTAGAGTGACCATGGCAGTCTATACAGGTAGATTTCATTGGGCCACTGCCCACAACAAGTAGGGGCAATAAATATTGTCTGGTATTAGTGGATACTTTTTCGAAATGAGTGGAAGCTTTTCCTTGTAGGGCAGCGACAGTGTTAAACACGGCTAAGATTCTAGTGAAGGAAGTGTTTTCCCGGTGGGGACTGCCCCTGATAGTAGAGTCAGATCAGGGAAGTCATTTCACCAGACTAGTAATGCAGACCACCCTGAAGCTGCTAGGAATACAGGGAAAGTGGCATGTGGTGCATAACTCCCAATCATCAGGTATAGTAGAGAGGATGAACCAGACCTTAAAAGAGAGGCTTAGGAAAGAGATAGGAGAGATCCCGAAGAGATGGCGGTGAGGTCCGACCACTGAAACTAATGAGCATCAGAGCAAGTCTCTCTAACAGTACGGGACACTCCCCGCATGAGTTAATGACAGGGAGGTCATGTGTTGGTCCCGGTCCTGACTGAAGCGCAGGTTAAGGAGGTCACACAGGACAGGTTTGTTAGAGATCTGTACGATACTCTAAGGGGGCTGCATTGGGGGGCAGCTAACAATATGGGAAGGCAGCACCAACAGAATAAAGTGCTGTTGGAACCACAGGTAACACAGGAGTGGAAGGTAGGGGACCAGGTGATGGTCAGGAATTATGCCAGAGTAGGGGCATTCGAGCCATTATTTAAAGGACCCAATAATATCATGGATAAGGCAAGTCCTATGGTCTATGCGATCCAGATGCCGAGGTGAGTAAAGTGGTTTGACATCAACCAGAGCAAGCTGTATGACTCCGGAGAGAGAAGCACAAAACGGGCCAAGGCCCAAGGAACCGTAATGAGTTTGATCAATGTGAGCCTTTCTCTCAGGCTGTGGGATGATGAGGATGACTCAGAGGGCGGAGCGGTGAGATTAAGTAGTTGGGTGCCGAGACCCAGGGTGCTCTCGACACCTCCTCCTACTCCACCCCCGGGCCTCAAGAAGCCCAAACATCGGTACAAGAAAAAACAAAAGCAGTGATTGAACCAAAGTGTAAATATGTGTACCGTGAAGGGGAGATGCCTCACAGAGCAGTGTTATTCTTTTGTTTTGTTTTTACAGAAACAAATCGAATCAAGGACGCAAGATGAGGTGGATGCTGCGGATGAGCGTGTGGATGATCCTGATTAAAGCAGGGTGGGGAGATCAGGGAGACACCGAGAGATTCTTTACATACGGGTGTATGGGAGGAACTGGCCCCACCATAACTCGGGGGGGGGGGGGGCGACACGGGGTAATAATGGTACAATTACTTACTCCCACGATGGGAATTGGCCAGGTTGGCTATGGTCGAACTTGACCAAGTATTCAAGGTGAACCGAGGACAAAATTGGGGAAGTGTCAGTGTCCTGCCCAAAGGTAAACATCACGACTAAGAGGGTAGCGGTGAAAGAGGGTAGACGGGTTTGTCTGGAATGTAAGAGGAGCACCCCCATGGGATGGTGGTGGTGGTTGCGGAAAACAGACAAAGGTAAAAATAACGCATCCACGGAATGGGAAAAGTTGGGTAATAATTCAAACAGGCGGACCATGGGAACTAAGGAAGGGGTGAAATTGTATTGGGATAAATGGTGGAAGAAGGAACGAGGAGTTTATATGTGCATGGTCGGCTTGGGGCACAACTGCAAAGGGGGGGTTGCCATTACTTTCAAACGGCAGTGGCAGGACTCCAGGTCAGGAGTGAATTGGACTCAGGGTTTTGACTCTTGCGTGACCCCGAATCCTCCAAAAGCAGTCAATGTGACCGAACTGGTCGCGAGCAAGATGAAGTCTCTACCGAAAGCCCCAGAGACTCAGGGTACAGAGGTCAAATGTCCCGTAATGGCACCCGGGCCTAAAAATGGGCTGGTGTTGATCCCAACAGGAAAAATGATGTATCATACCATATATTACGAAGTAGCATTGGTAATTCTGAATTTAACGGAGCTACAGTTGCCCCGGTGATGCCCGCCAGAGACGGAAAAGTTGTATGAAAAGTTGTTAAAAGAAATGTTCAGACAATTCTGTGTAACCACTAGCAAAAGTCGGTACAGAAGACATAGGGACACCTGGTGTCCAGTTCAAGATTCCACCTTTTGCTTCAAGCCCCAGGTAGAGACACGAGTAGCACAAAACAGGACAATCCCCATCTCAGACACAAACACATCGGGATCACGGTCAATGGGACTTTACCCAACCTTCGAGAATATAGATCGCGTCATCTCAGACACAAACACATCAGGATCACGGTCAACGGGACTTTACCCAACCTTCGAGAATATATATCGCGTCATCTCAGACACAAACACATCGGGATCATGGTCAATGGGACTTTACCCAACCTCCGAGAATACCTATCGCGTTTTAGATACGATATCCCGCCATTACCCGAACATTTGGTTAAGCTATTAAAGAACCTAGAGTTGTCCCAAAAACATTATTACGCGTTACAGCAAAAGAATGAGAAAGAAAGGGAAGAAATCGAAGAGATGATTACCCCTCCATGGTGGGATGTGGGACTCAACATTGAGATCCCTCCTTAGATTCGAATCGCATCGCATGTGTTGGTAATTGTACTATTGTGTGTTATGTTGTATCTATTAATCTTGTCTTCCTTTTTAATTTACACGATAAGAAGGGGGAAACTTAAGAGATTGAAACGGGAGGTTCAGAGTGTTTGAATCAAATGTATGTATGTATGTAATAAAAGTGAAATGTAAAGATTTGGTTGAGATTGGCAATGCACCCACGGGCAAAGAAGAAGTAGAATTCGTCAAGAGTAATGTCTCTAGTTTATAAAGAGACATTAAAGGGGGAATGTAGATTTTAAAATGCTGCAAGCCTGTTTGACCCAGTGGTAAAGGCATGAAACGGTTAAACTTTGAGGCACAGAAAAGGTGCCAGTCATTAAAGTCTGTAGTTCTTGGAGAACACATTGATACTGGATAATGAAAGCTTTGACTCTCGATTAACTCTGAAAAGGAATTGACAGTTAACTGTGAGGCCTTGAATCATGTTTGGTTTCGATGGGAAAAATTAACAACTGGACATTGCTCTGAGTTTAACTGTAACAATGAGCGTCTCGATAGGTGATTTAACGGTGAACAGGTGATTTAACTTTGGACAATGAGACTTCGTGTTTTAATGGGTTTCGATGGATCTTCAATGGATAAGACAACGATGCCAGTTTCGCTGGAACAATGGAATTCCTGGAAAACACTTTAACCTTGGGCAAAACACATCAGCAGTAAGACTAAATCACATTAAATATGTATCACAGGGCTGGGGAGACAAGATAAGGAATTGTCTTCCACCCCTCAGCCCTGTACACATCCTGTGGTTTGGATTACTAGGTGTGTATTGGAAAACAAGAGTTGGGGGAAGGCCCAGACTCAAAAAGGCGTGACGGATGAGATGTAAGAAGGAAACACAACACAGCTCTTTCTCTCTTTTGCTCGAAAGCTCTCTCTGGGCAGCTTTTTTTCGCTCGGAAGCTCTCTCTGGGAAGTTTTCTTTCGCGTGGAAGCTCTCTCAGAAGCTTTCTCTCGGAAGCTAGCTCTGACTACAGCCAGGTGTAAGAAGGAAGGGAAGACGGTCATCTCCAGCTCCCAGCCTGCAATCGACGTTGGCCACGACCAGCCGGACCGGTGATTGTAAATATCAGTTGACTCTACAAGGGGTTTGCGCTGTGTAGGCAGCTGCAGTTAGATAAAGGAGGATGGGGACAGGTCATCTCCGATCCAGGCCTACAATCCACAACAGTAACTGCCGGCCGTATGGGTGATTGTAAGTTTTAGCCAAATCTCAACAGGTTTTTGTCTGTGTTTTGTTGGTTTTAATAAACTAACAGTTTTGGGTTGAACCTAAACCTTTGTGTCATCTACCATTTTGTTCCTGTAAAACCCAGAGTCAAAGAACCCTTGTAAGGACGAGGAAACCAAACACCTTACAATACAAACTAAAATGGTGATGCTTCGACATTGTTAAGGCTGGTGCTACACTATTTTTTTTATTCTTTCCTGGGATGTGGGTGTCGCTGACAAGGCCAGCATTTATTGCCCATCCCTATTGCCGTTGAGAAGGTGGTGGTGAGCCGCCTTCTTGAACTGCTGCAGTCCGTGTGGTGAAGGTACTCCCACAGTGCTGTTTGGTAGGGAGTTCCAGGATTTTGACCCAGCGATGATGAAGGAACGGCAATATATTTCCAAGTCAGGATGGTGGGTGACTTGGAGGGGAACTTGGAGGTGATGGTGTTCCTATGTGGAAAAAGTTTGACTTCCCTTTCATTCCACCTACCTTACATAGAATTACATAGAATGTACATCACAGAAAAAGGCCATTTGGGCCAACTGGCCTATGCCAGTGCTTATGCTCTGTTACGTCCGTGAATAATTGAGACACGGACAGCAGCAGTGAACAAAATAAGTCTTTACTGGTGGAAGTCCATAGTGAAACTAAATACACAGAGGATCACTAGCGCCTTTTATACAGGGGTGGTCACTGCCGGTACTGCAGTCTGAGACCAGTTATTCTCTTAAAGGTACATACACAACAATTCCTCCCCTTTTAGATAAACAGTACATAACATTCATTTAACAACTAAATGATAACTAATTACAATCACAATTACTGTTGCTAGATACATTGGTTAAGTTTAAGCAATTATAAGTTCAGTCTTTGAGGAGGCTTCCTGATTCTGTCTGGATAACGCCTCTTTGGGGTATCAGGTTCTTCTGGCAATGTTGAGTCGGGATCAATGTCGTTGTTTGGTTCATCTGCTCCCAATATTACCGGTTCTGCGGTAGCTGCAATTGGAACGTCGATTTCATTACCAGGTGTATCACATCGTGGTGTGGAGTTGACGTTTTCCAGTGACTCTAGAATCTGGTCAGCATGGCGTCTTACAATGCTCTCCCCAACGTCCACGGTATACATGAGAGGTCCTTGTCGTGTACAAATCGTTCCTGGCTGCCATTTCACAGAAATCACAGAAACCCCACAGTGCAGATAGAGGCCATTTCGGCCCATCGAGCCTGCACCGACACATATCCCACCCGATCCCCGTAACCCCTACACCAACACATATCCCACCCTATTCCCGTAACCCCACATATTTAATCCACCTAACACTAAGGGTCAATTTATCATAGCCAATCAACCTAACCCGCACATCTTTGGACTGTGGGAGGAAACCGGAGCACCCGGAGAAAACCCACGCAAACACGGGGAGAATGTGCAAACTCCACACAGACAGTCGCCCGAGGCCGGATTCGAACCCGGGTCCCTGGTGCTGTGAGGCAACAGTGCTAACCACTATGCCACCGTGTCTGCCTCAGTGCGGTAGTCCCGGGCCAAAACTGGTTGACCTATCTTAAAACTCCTGGTCGGCCTTTCATTCATATTCTGAAACTGCCTGTTCTCCACATCTCTTCGGACGTTTGGCTTAACCAAATCCAAGCGGCATCGTAGTCTTCGATTGAAGAACATCATGGCTGGAGTTTGGTTGGTAACCGCATGTGTCGCATTCCGGTAGGCAAACAAGAAGTTGTCCACCTTGTGTTGTAGGGGTATATCTTCATTACACATTGCCTTGATAGCCTTCTTGAATGTTTGGACAAACCTCTCGGCCAATCCATTAGTGGCTGGATGATATGGGGCAGATGTGTAATGCTTAACACCATTGTTCTTTAAGAACCTCCGGAACTCTTCAGACACAAACTGTGGTCCATTGTCAGAGCAAATCTGTTCAGGCAGCCCATTCCTGGCGAATATGGTTTGTAAAACTGTGATAGTTTTTTCCGTGGTGGTTGAGGACATTTTTATTACCTTTGGCCAATTTGAATGTGCATCCACCGCAATTAAAAACATCGAGTCCATGAAGGGACCAGCAAAATCAATGTGCACCCTTTGCCATGAAGATGAGGGCCACTCCCATGGATGCAGAGGAGCTTGTGGTGGGGCGTTTTGGACCTTCTGGCATCCTGCACAACTCTTGGTCATCTCTTCGATTTCTCTATCGATTCCCGGCCACCACACAAACGCTCTGGCTAAGCTCTTCATTTTTACCCCACCCAGATGACCCTCATGAAGCTCATTGAGCACTCTATCCATCAACTTAGGTGGAATTACTACTCTGGATCCACACATCAAGGTTCCTCTGCACACTGACAGCTGTTCTCTTCTCGGCGAGAATGCTGGCAGCAGTGGTTCGCCATGTGCTGGCCATCCCTTCACCGTTAAATCATAGACCCGTGATAGTGTCGGGTCATTCCGTGTTTCCTTTTCTATGTTTGCATTCGTCACAGGGAGACATTCGACTATGGTCGAGTGGAATAACTCCATTGGATCCACTGCAAGGACTTCTTCTTCCACCGTCGGCAATGGTAGACGTGACAATCCATCAGCATTTCCATGCTGTTTAGTTCCTTTGTACTCGATGTCATATTGGTGTGCCCCTAGGAAAAGGGACCATCTCTGCAGCCGTTGTGCTGTCATTATCGGTGCGCCCTTCTGAGGGTTGAAAATGGAGACAAGAGGTTGATGATCGGTTAGTAGAGTAAATTTTTGACCGTGCAGGTAGTGATTGAACTTCTTCACCCCCCACACTAGGCTGAGGGCCTCTCTGTCAATCTGGGCGTAGTTACGCTCGGCAGAAGTTAACGAGCGTGACGCAAAAGCTATCGGCTTCTCTAAACCATCAAGGAATTTATGTGACAGTACCGCCCCAATGCCGTAGGGAGACGCATCACACGCCAGCCTGATTGGCAGTGCTGGGTCGTAGTGAGACAAAACTTCCCTTGAAGTGATTAAGTCCTTACTCTTCTGAAAAGCACGTTTACAATCATCGCTCCATTTCCATGCTACCCCCGTTCGTAGCAGGGTGTTCAGTGGGTGCAGAATTGTCGACAAATTCGGCAAAAACTTATGATAGTAATTCACCAATCCGAGGAATGACCTCAGTTGCGACACATTTTCAGGCGCTGTGGCCTTAACAACCGCTTCAATTTTGTCAGGGGACTTATGTAACCCCTCTTCATCAATCACGTGGCCACAATACGATATCTGTTTCTTAAAAAATTCGCACTTGGGGCGGTTGGCTCGCAGCCCATGTTCCCGTAGTCTAGTGAGCACCTGTTCTAGGTTGTTAAGGTGTTCACTGTCATCTTCACCTGTTACAAGGATGTCGTCCAAGTAACACTGAGTCCCCGGAATCCCTTGCAGAACTTGTTCCATCGCTCTTTGCCATATCGCCGGAGCCGATGCTACTCCGAATACCAATCGATGATACTGGTAAAGACCTTTGTGAGTGTTTATCATGAGATACTTCCTAGAGGACTCCTCAACCTCCATCTGCAAATATGCTTGTGCTAGGTCAATTTTTGTAAAACGCTTCCCTCCAGACAGTGAGGCGAAGATGTCTTCTGTCCTTGGAAGAGGATATTGTACTGTGTGAAGGACTGGGTTCACCGTCACCTTGAAATCCCCACAGATGCGAATCTTCCTTGGCTCCCCGGGCTTATTGCTTAACGTTTTCTTCATGACAGGAACGATGGGTGTCGCCCACTCGCTCCAGTCGACCTTAGACAACACGCCCGCCTGCTCCAGATTCTCCAGTTCTGCCTCGACGGCTGGGCGAATTGCATATGGTACCGGTCTTGCTTTGAAAAACTTGGGAACTGCATTCTCTTCTATTTTTATCGAGGCGGTTACGCCTTTAAGCGTGCCCAGTTCTTGTTGAAATACCTCTTTGGCGTTAGCTAAGATTGTTGACAATCGTCCAGGAGTGACGTCTTCATCTTTTTTACCGTCCGCCATCATTGCATGAATGGAGTGCCAATCTAAGTTTATCTTCCTGATCCATTCCCGTCCCAATCACGGTGGTCCACCATTTGGCAGTATGTAGAGATACAATTTCCGTATTTTCTTGCCGTTGTATTCGACAGGCACCCTTATTTTTCCTCTGGGGTATACTTTTTGCCCCGTATACGTCGTCAAGACGATGGATGTCTCTCTCAAGGGTATGTGTGAAAATAGCCGCTCGTAGTCTTGTCGATTCATGACGGTTATCGCTGATCCTGTATCCAATTCCATTTTAACTTGGGACCCTGCTATCGTGAGGGTGACCCAAATGGTTCGGTGATCCTCTTTTACGATTACATTGTGAAGTTTGAGACAGCTTAGTCTCCTGTTCCCGGATTCACTATCGCTCATCTGGTCTTCGGAACTACTGTCCGTCATCTTTTGTACTTTCTTGTACGGTTCCTTAGTAGCCTTTTTGTTGTCGCTGGTCTTCTTCCCAGACCTGCAAACTCGTGCAATGTGTCCCATCTTCCTGCATTGCCTGCATATTTTGTCTTTGGACCAGCAGTCCTTCTGGTCATGGTTAGTTCTGCCGCAGCGATAACATTTTGCACATCCCCGTGTCATTTCGTGGGTGCCGTATTCCTGTGGTTTTTATTGAATTTCTGCAGCTCCCCTGGCTGCTGCTTCATACGATACTGCCACGCTGAAAGGCTTATCTAGCGTCAGCTCTTTCTCTGAGAGTAACTTCTTCTGTGTTCCTTCACTCAGGAGTCCACAGACAAATTTGTCCAGTAGGGTATCTGCCAGTCCTGCTCCGAACTGGCAGTGCTTTGATAGCTTGCGTAGTTCCGTAAGGTACTCAGCATTGCTCTCATCTTTATGTTGAGTTCTCCTGTGGAATTTAAATCTTTCTGCTATCAACAGCGGTGCAGGGTTTAGGCGTTCCTGTAGGACAGCAACAATTTCGTTAAAACTCTTCGCCTTCGGTTTGGCTGGAGTAATCAGGTCCCGCAATAGGCCGTACGTTCTAGCGCCCATTAAGTTTAGCAATATCGATGCCTTTTTCCCCTCCGCTATTTCGTTTGCCTCAAAATATACCTCGACACTCTTTCCACATACGTGGTCCAGTCCTCCATTGTATTATCAAAAGCAGTGATACAGCCAGTCTTCGGCATCTTGCAAATCTAAAATGGGGCCTCCCGCGCTTTGCCTTCTTCCCCGATTTAACAAAATGGCGCCTCCCGCGCTTTGCCTTCTTCCCCGCTGTTGTTAGCGCTGCTTTCCACGGTTTCTTGCGCGTTTAATATTGATTCTTTTTCTTTTATTATTTTCCCGTCGTGGAGCGGACCCTCTGGGACACTTCCCTCCCTCTTCTTAGGTCCGAACGCTGCCTGGATTCGAAGCACCGGCCGCGCCGTGTGCTCCACCCTCTCTCTCTCTCTGTTTGCTTCCCGACTTGCTGCCTGGCCCCGTTGAAAAGCCACCCGATCGAGCTCTAGCCCGCCGCAGCCCAGGAAGGATCAGTGCACTACCTGCCACCAGCCCGATTAGCTGGGAAACCACAGACCGAGGAACCCAGCCTGGCTCTGGACAGTCTCTCCTGCAAGTTTTCAATCCGATGATTTGGAGGGCGGTTGCCCACGGTCGACGCCCGTTTCTCGAGTTTCTTTGGATTTTATTTTTCTTTTTTCTTTCTTCTGGCTTCGACCTTCAATAACGTCGTCTGAGGTGCTGCTGAGTTGCAGGTAAGTTCGTTTTTTACTCATCGCCAGTGTTACGTCCGTGAATAATTGAGACACGGACAGCAGGAGTGAACAAAATAAGTCTTTACTGGTGGAAGTCCATAGTGAAACTAAAAACACAGAGGCTCACTAGCGCCTTTTATACAGGTGTGGTCACTGCCGGTACTGCAGTCTGAGACCAGTTATTCTCTTAAAGGTACATACACAACATGCTCCACATGAACCTCCTCCCACGCCTCTTCATCTAAACCTATCAGCACATCCTTCTATTCCTTTCTCCATCATGTGTTTATCTAGCTTCCCCTTAAATGCATCAGCTTTCCCTTAAATACCTTGGTGCATGCTAGGAGTAGTTCCACAATGTGGGCAGGGATCCATTTCTTCACTCAGCTGGTTATTCTTCATACTTAAGTGAGTCTTAAAAGTGAGAGTTGCCCTTGGAGCACAGCACAGCCAAGCCTAACCAAATTCTCAGATAAGTTCAATTTCCAACACAGGTTACTGGATAGTGACCAGGATTGGGAAACCTGGCTTATTTTTCTCCTCCTTAGTCCATGGCACTGAGGGCAGTACCCTTACTGCCACCCCCACTGAGATCAGCTAATTCCGAACAGAGATGTTCCTGATTTGTATGGCTTAGCACCTTAATGAGCTGTCCATTTTCCCACTTTTCATTGGGGAGCTGAATGTATTTTCAATGCTTTCCATCTTCAGCTCGTGAGATTTCCCATAATGAAATGTCTTTATACGCATGCACTAACACAGCAACGATAGCTCAGTCAATGGTTTTCAAAACCAATATGTGGATATTGATTGCTTTTAACATTGATGAAACAATTGACTGGTTCACACCATGTGTGGAACGCGATCATACAAGTAAATATGATTCAATTCAGGGCAAATCTAGCAACAGGGAGAAAAACTTAGCTGGACAGAATATTGAAGTGCAGAACATATTGCGTTCAGATGCAGATTGCATTACTGCAATATATGTTGACAACCAATATATCAGTTTTTTCCAAAGTGCACCGTTTGCTTTTTTAAAAAAATATATTTTCCTCGCGATGAGTTGTTAGGTTGGAATGAATCCTCTTGCAATATGGGCTCTGGGCGATTTTCTAACAACCATCCAGTTATGTTTTTTGTACCTATTCCTATGAGCTGTACTATATGTGGCCTTGTAACACAAACAGCATATTATGACAGACTATCTTGAGAAGGCTACAATTAACCTTATAGCAATGGCACTTGCTTGACCAATTCACTAGCTCTGGTACCAGGAAGGCAAGCTCCTTTGCTTGTTTTTTTTTGGATTGTATAAAGGAGTCATCGGCCGTGATTTTGTTTCTTATTCACTATCTACCAGCAGCCATCCATGTAACCTGTCACTGCACTCAAACATAAATCACACAAAACACAGTTCAATAGAATGAAAGAGTTTTGTGCTGTGCAGGGTAGTTGAAATATACAAATGTAATGACATGCTGAGCATTGCAAGTCACATTGGAGAGTGTACAGGGAACAGCAACAAAGCTCATTCCGGGAGAGTGAGTTATGAGGAATAACTCACAGGGCTGCATTTGGTTTCATTTTAGTAACTATAACTTACATAACTACAGTCATTGCTCTTCACAAAAGGATCTAATTGTGTCAAATGCTTTCAGACACTTTGACACAAGGAATTATATCAATGCAAGGATCTACTTTTTTGAATGAAATTTCTTAGGCTCGACATACGTGAGTGACACACCAGCTGACGTGGTCGTCAAGCTAGCGGACAGTTTTCTTGCTTGTTGGTTAAGTGTTTACATTTCTGATCTTCTCCTTTTTAACTGGTTCCACCCTCCATAAACTTGAGCTCATCCAAAACTCTGCTGCCCGCATCCTAACTCACACCAAGTCCCGTTCACCCATCACCCCTGTGCTTGCTGACCTACAATGGCCCCCAGACTGGCAACACCTCAATTTTAAAATTCTCATCCTTGTTTACAAATCCCTCCATGGCCTCACTGCTCACTATCTCTGTAACCTCCTTCAGCCCAACATCCCGTCAACATTTCTGCGCTCCTCCAATTCTGGGCTCTTGAGCTTCCCCGATTTTCATTGCTCCATCATTGGCGGTCATACGTTAAGCTGCCTGGGCCCTAAGCTCTAGAATTCCCTCCCTAAACCTCTCTGTCTCTCTCTCTCTGTTCTTTCAAATGCTCCTTAAAACCTACCTCCTTGACCAAGCTTTCAGTCATCTATCCTAATATCTCCTTATGTGACTCATTGTCAAAGTTTGTTTGATAACACTCCTGTGAAGTGCTTTGGGACATTTTACTACATTAAAGGCGCTATATAAATACAAGTTGCTGTTGTTGATGTTGGTTATTTTTTACTTTTATCATATTATTGTTATCAGTCAATCTTATTACACAAAAACATTTCTCTCCAGTTCAATTTTCCTCCCAGTAATGCTCAATCAAAAAAAAGTCTACATAATTACATTCCAGCCAAAAAGTAAAGCTCTGACACAGCCAAGGGAGTTCTGGCCAATATTTATCCCTTAATCAACATAACAAAAACTGATGATCTGGTCATTATCACATTGCTGTTTGTGGGACCTTGTTGTGCGCAAATTGGCTGCTGCGTTTCCTACATTACAGCGGTGTCTACACTTCAAAAGTACTTCATTGGCTGTAAAGCACTTTGAGATGTCCGGTGGTTGTGAAAGTTGCTATATTAAATGCAAGCCTTTCTTTTTCTTCCAGCCATCATGATAGCTGTTCTTCCTCCACTCCATACACCACCCAAAAATATAATGAATCACATAAGAAACACAAAACAAAATCACAAATGTATCTTTAAGAATGGCTCCAACCAACAGCATGACCCACCCTGCCAGGCCCATAACCATTCTAGACTCTCATAGCCCTTTTCCCCTGTTTGCTTCACAATGCCCATGCAGACTGCTGATACCCTGTATTTGGAAGCCTAGCTTTGGTGTAAACTAACAAAATATGCATGAGCAGGGATTCACTCCCCAGGGAAAAGAGTCATCACTCAGTGTTCCCTCCCACTGGGGTGTTCAGCAGTCTGCTGTCCTTGGATCCTAGTTTGGGCCATCCGCTGGATCAGTGCTCAGTGCTGTGAAGATAAAGGGAAAGTGAAAAGAAATAAGAAAGGGAGAGGAAAAAAAAATGCACTTAGGGAAGCTAGGAGACAATCAGTAAAGTTGAGAGATGGGAACTGAGCACATAGCACGCAGATGAGAAAACAGCAGAAAACCAGAGAGAGCGAGAGAGATTCAATGACATTCTGCTGTAATATGTAGCAAGCAGAGGAGAAATCTCTGCCTGGAACTTGCAAAGAGGAAGTAGCATAGAACTTGATAGTGGTACTGATGTTCACAGCTACAGGTACAGCATTGGCAGTTACTAGGGTCAGTCCTAATATATTTGAAACGATTGGTGTGGGTCAGTGAGAACTGACCGATTGAATTCAAATCATTTCAGTGAAAGGTGTTCTGCTAAAGTCAAATAAATCTGTTGGTTTTCATAATATCATTTGGAAAAGGTAATGCGTCTACATTCTCCTCCTCCTCATTCCATTTTTGATGCAAAACTGTTAGCAAACTTATTATACACTGGTTCACTTGGTTTAATTGGTGATCTACTTGTGCATTGATGCCTAATGCCTCCAATTAATTAAACACTAATATAATCTACTGATAGTCATGCCCAAATTAGATGCTCAAAAACAGTTTTCCATTGAGTGTTAATAATGAAAATCTTTCACCGCACACATGATGTGTATGTTTCTGGTTAGTAAATGAAGCACAAGCCAATTATTAGGTCTGATGTTTTGCAGACTGAGGAACTGGTTTAGGTTATAACTTGTGCATCACTTGAGGAGGCTGAGCATTTAAAGTCAAAGCAAAGTCATTCTAAAGTGTCTTCAATTCCCCACAAACTCTCCTTATCTGTCTCCCACAGTCCCAGTATTAATACACAGCACATTTGCTTGTTTAATAGAGAATACTTTGCGGATGTACAATGCATCCCACAAGTGGCATCATCACCTCCAGGCCAGTATGTGATGGTGGTCAGCAGTTGGTTGAGTGCCATTATTCTTTGGCTCCCTAAGTACGTTATTTTCTTTTTGTACTGCTGGTGGAGCACTTATATGCTGCGGTTCAGTCCACAGCTGCAGGGGAGGGATGAATCGCTGTGGCCCATGTAAGAAAATACTAAAGCTAATGGTTGCATTTGTGGTACAGCCATTTGAGGGTTGTTAATTTTAAACCTCTGTTCTCTAGCTCTGGATTCACAGTCCAAGTGTAATAGGTTGTTTACAACACAATTATGTATGTGTCTCAGCATATTAAAGATCTGGACCATGTATCCTCTTAATCCTCCTTCATACTAGAGAGGGGAGTCAACAGCATCGGTGTGTCAGCTGTGGCTCAGTTGATAGCAATCTCGCCTGAGTCAGAAGGTTGTGAGTTGTAAGTCCCACTCCAGGCACTTGAGCACAAAAATCTAGGCTGGCACTTCAGCACAGCACTGTTTGACATGCCATTTTTCCAATGAGCTGTTAAAATGAGGCCCTGACTGCCCTCTCAGGTGGATGTAAAGGATCCCATGGCATTATTTTTGAAGAAGAGCAGGGGAGTTCTCCCCGGTGTCCTGTTCAATATTTATCCCTCATCCAGGGGAGTGCTCCACAGTGGCCATTATTTATCTATTTATCCCTCAACCAACATCATTAGAACAGATTATCTGGTCATTATCTCATTGCTGTTTGTGGGAGCTTGCTGTCCTCAAATTACCTGCCGCATTTCCAACAGTGTCTACACTTCAAAAAGTGGTTGTAAAGCACTTTGGGACACCCTGAAGTTGTGGAAGGCACTATATAAATGCAAGTCTTTCTTCTTGTCACTCTGACTCCTGTCAGAGATGAGCACCCCTTTATTTGGTGTTTTTGAGGCTGAAATTTTAGGTTACCTTTAAAACTTGGGCCTAGAAATTGGGTATAGCCCCGCTTGAGGCGTTAGAACTGGCGATGCGCAAAGTTTATAGCCAGACGAAACCTATCGCCGCTTGGCGTGATATTGGGTTGCATCGCCCCCAAAGGGGATTGAGGCGCTAAATCAGCCGTTGCACGGTGCTCTTAAGGCGCAAAAGGTCAGGCGCTACTCAATTTCGACGCGGGCGGGCGCAGCGCAGGTGAACTCAATTACGGGAAAGCACGAGACCTCCAGGCGCCGGCCGGCTCTGAAAGGGGTGGGTCAGTCAGCCTGAGCTTCAACACCCAACGCCCTGTAGGCCTCAGATTCGGCGCTCGCCCTTGTCTGGCGGTACAAACTTGTTCATCATGGAAAAGGTTTGGCAGAGAGCAGAGCGCTTCAGCACTGAGGCTCTGGACCACTTGATGGCTGCAATTGAACACCGTCGCGAGGTCCTGTATCCGGATAATGGCAAGAGGCCAAATCAGAAGGCTTATCGACGATCTTGGAGGGAGGTTGCTGTGAGGGTGAACTCCAGCAGCATGGCGACCAGGACCCCTGTTCAGTGCAGGAAGAAATTCAACGACCTCACATGGATCGTTAGGGTAAGTGATGGTTTACCAAACTTGTGCTTCCCTCCGTCCGCAGCTGACTTCGGGCACCCTGCTGCAATGATGCGCCAATGGCCATCTATCAGTATGCACCCATGGCCCTTTCTGGGCACACACATGGACAGATGTCTCAAGGCCTCATGTAAGGGCTCTTGCACCATGGGGGGCATGCGATGAGGTCTCAAGGCCTGATGTAAGGGCTCTTGCACCATGGGGGGCATGCGATGAGGTCTCAAGGCATCGTGTAACAGAACCTCCCCTTCTTTCCCCTGCAGTCCAAGCTGGCGATGATTCGAAAGGAGCAGCATCGAACCGGTGGCGGACCTGCACAAGTGGTCACTCTCACGGATCTGGAGGAGAGAGTGCACCAGATACTTGGAGGACATCTGTCTGGTCCTGTGACCACTGCATCTGCCGACCCCATTACCGACAGTGAGGGTAAGACTCTCAGCTTTTTCACCTGTTGCCTTCCACTTGGTCCCCCCGCCAGCATGCATCTTCAGTGTGCAGCCATGTCAGAGCCTTGCCGCAATCTGGCATGCCTTTCAGCAAAGCTGTCCTTTTGCTAAAGCCACTCTTCCACCTCCCACTTTCAGATGAAGCAGCACCAACTCAGGCTCAACGCGCTGAAGCTGCCAGTGCCAGTGCCACCGGAGGCAAGGACCAGGAGGAATCCGGACCAGCCACTGCAGAATCCGGGGAGCTGAGACATCTGCAGACTGGGGATAGTAGTCCCCTGGAGGGGAGGGAGGGTGGCTCTGAGGATGAACCAGTTGCCGGACCAAGCGGCATGCAGCAACGCACGGGGGATAGGCAAGTTCGGCCACCGTCTCCCCGCAGGGCAAGGCAGGTCGTCATGACTGCTGCACAGAGTGCAGATGAGGTCCGTTGCCTGGCTGAGATGAGCAAACAGGCCCAGGTCAGACACACGGAGCTGATGGCTGCAGTGGAGAAGATGCCTGTGTCAATAGATTCATTGGCTAGGAGTATGTTGGACTTCGGGGCAACAATGGAGAGGACTCTGCAGGGCTTTGGGGCCACAATGGACAGGACTATCCAGGGCTTCGGCCCATCCAGGGCTTCGGCCCAACAATGGAGAGGACTGTCCACGGCTTTGAGTCGGCAATGGAAAGGACTGTTCAGGGCTTCGGACAATCCCTGGAAAGGTCTGTGCAGGGCTTGACCGAGGCAGTGGAGCGGTCGGCACCTGCCTTGTCCGAAGCCATGGGAAGAACTGCCCAGGCCTTCTCTGAAGCATTGGCACCTGGCACACAGGTCCTCACTGTTGCCACGCAGTCACTTGCTGGGCTCCTCCACAGCCAGATTGACGCAACGCGATCTCTCACTGCAGCCACCCTCTCTGCATCAGATAGGATCACCCCGGGCCCTTCCACTCCCGTACAAGGCCAGGAATCAGTGGAGCATGCGATTGTGGCGGATGAGCCGAGCCGCTCCCCTCAGATAGCCAGTGTGTCGTCCGACCATGGTGCAGGTGTTCTCTCTCGGCAGGAGAGCATTGCACATGCCAGCGCTGGGAAGCCTGCATTGCAGCTGCCACCACCTGCAGGCCACACTGCTCCCAGCCATGGTCACAGCAAGCATCCTGCGTCCGCACCCCCCAAGCCCAGAGGTCGGCCAGGCCGTCCCTCAGTGGCTTCTGTGCTTCCAGACAGTCAGGAGGCGTCCCCCAGCCTTGAGCCCGCCACTGGGGTCCAATTACGTAGGAGCAGCAGGGAGGGAAGGGGCCGGGCGCAGAAGAGAAGTCGTTCTCCCTGAAGGGGCCAGCTGTAGAGGGAGGTGCTGAGACGTTTGTTTGTCCAAATTCAAGGACACCCTCACCTGCTGTTATATTTGCTGAGGTTTGTTGAGTTTTGCGGCTTGGCCGAACAGTTAACAGTTATTTTGAAAGTTATGGTTTGTGCTCACATTACGTTGTTTAGCTGTAATGAAAGGCTTTTGTGTCAATAAACAGAAGTTTCAATGTTGCATGGTGCATGTGACTACTTTCAGTGATGCTGGCATTCAGAGGCCCTCAAACATCCAAAGTGCGCATGAGTTAAGACTCTCATCATTCCGCCACAGGGGTGTCGACACGAGTCCAGAGCAGCTTCTGACGAATGGACCTTCCACTTTCACCAGCCCTTCCATCTTCCTCCTCCTCCTCCTCCTCCTCCGCCTGCTCTTCCTCCTCCTCCTCCTCCTCCTCATACTCCTCCTCCTCCGCCTGCTTGTGCAGGGTCCGAGGGAAGGTAATGAATTGACGCGTTCGCCTATAAAGGGCATCTGTCACTTGCCGGATGCAACAGCGGACTGCAGCCTGAGCGACAGTCGCATTGTCCCCAATGGCTGACTGAAAGGATCCGTTGCCATAAAAATGGAGGGCATCAGTCAGTTTAGCCATAACGGACAGAGAGGTTCTGAGCGTTCACGCGGCTACAGATGCTGACCAAGCAGGTGGCACAGATCAGTAACAATGTCCCTCCAGATTCGGAGCCTTCGCAAACACTGCTCCTCCGACATGTCAAGGCTTGTCACCTGCTGCCTAAAGACCCTCGCAGCATCCCGTCGGATTGGGCGACCTCCATTGCCCCTCCTCATTCTGGCCAATCCCGGCCCTCTCTCCCGCCATCTCTCTGCCCCTTCACAGTGTTGGGCGATGAGGCCGTCGCCCTTCAAACAAGCTCCCATTCCGATGCCAGTTGGTCAAAAGGCTTTTAGGTGTAGTGGTGCAAGTGCTTCGGACAGGGTTGAAGGTCCCAAGTACTGTAAAGCTAAATTCCCAGAACTCCGCTCCACATTAGCTCGCCAACTCTCTCTAGCAGCGATCGCAATGAGCAGGCCAAGTGGCAGAAGATTCTGCACTAGAGCTGTCCCCTTTAAATAGCGCTGCCCTACTCCGAGAAGGGCCTGTTAGCCCTCCCTTGAACTGTCACTAATAGCGCTGGGCGCTAAGGCTCCGGGCGCCACCCAATAGGCGCACAGGCGCTCCTAAAAGGCGTTGCACACTGAAATGACGTCATCAGCTGCTTGCGCTCGCGGGCGCGCGCAAACACTTAGCGCAGGCGCTAAATGTATAGTCAATATCTGAGTTGGCGCTATCCTCATAGCGCTCGCCCCAACATAGGGCTTCGCCCCAATTCTAGGTCTCTTTAGGCGCTCAGCGTCGGCGCTACCAACCCATTTTCTAGGCCTTGGTTTATAAAAACACTAAAATATGTTTCAGCTAAATGGAAGATGCTACAGATTGAAGACTTGATGCATATTTTTTTTCTCCTCTCTTGATGCTGCTGAGTCCCATTGGTTCTGGCAGCCCATTGGTATCTGACCCAGTATTCATGTGTGAGCTTAGGCGGTAAGCGTCAACAGGTAATTTGTAAGCAAAGTACTTTTGCAGGCTTTCATTACAGAACAAGGTTGTATTATTAACAATTCTTCAACTAAAAGATTGAAACCTTGTCTAGCCAGTTTGTCCTTGGAGAATTCCATGTAAGAAGGCACCTTTTCATCCTTCTGAACTTATGCTTATAAAATGGTTTTAAGGGATGATTGTAGGGTCTGAGGTCAGGTACTTGTGTGTTATCTAGGATGAGGTAGTAAAAACAGATGGTTGTTAGAGACAAGGGACAAAATTGATGGGAGGCCTTCAGGGGCAGAAGGACCATTAGGAGTAAGGGTGCTGTTATAGTGTACTAGATGGAGTACCCGGCGTTGCTGAGGGAACTGAAGAACCCTCTGACATGTTTATAAAACTGTTTATAAAACTGTTGGGATTGAAGAACTCTTCCTAAGCACCCAGGAGGTGTTTGTTTAACTTCGTTTTTTGTTAATGGGGATCGACAGTAGCCAAAAGTTCAAGTTTTTACAGTTTTCCTTCTATGTCACTTTGGAGGTAGGAAGCAGAATTATAATTTTGCAATGTTATCATTGACATTAATGTGCCATGACCATATAATGATTGTGCATTATTGTAAAAAGCAATAAAATTGTTGAAATTTTTAATGAGAGGACCACATTCCGCTTAAAAAAAGACTCAAAAAATGATTATGATTTAAAAATGCAATTTTCCATAGTCAACCCAGGAGGAAATTGCATGGCTTCATTTTTTTAAGAGTTTCCGAGATTAGGCATTTTTATTGAGAAAAAAATCCTTCGCCAAATGCGCCAACTATTTGCATAATACAGCACTGATGGACAGGTATTGATGGCGGAGTATATTTTCTTTCTCTACGCCCTTCCGATTGTTAATTAGCAGCGTGTAAAATATAGTGACGTTGAAGGAATTTTAATCTGAATAAAAAAAACAAATTGGCCTAGTCTCTTTCATTTTTTTAAGAGTTTCCCAGAATAGGTAATTTTATTGAGAAAAAATTTCTTCACCAAATGCGCCAACTATTTGCATAATACAACGCTGATGGACAGGTATTGATGGGTGAGTATATTTTCTTTCTCTACGCCCTTCCCATCGTTACTTGGCAGCGCGTAAAATATAGTGGCTTTGATGGAATTTTAATCTAAATAAAAATACCAAATTCGGTATAATCTGTGTGATAATAATAACTTCCGGGAAGTTATGTGCACATCACTTCCTGTGAACTGTGAACTGTGAACTCTGTGCATACATCACTTCCTGTGCATACGTCACTTCCTGAGTTTGGACTAGTATAAATACTGAACTGCTCAGTATGGTAAAAGGGCTTCACCTAGAGGCATGGTGAAGACCGCTCTTGTATATAGTTTAATTATAAGTTGCTTAAAGCTTACTTTAAAGTTCCTTGATGTGTGAGACTCTTTTGTTACATCAATTTAAGCAACTTAGTATTTACACTCACAAATACTAGACCTTCAGACAAACTCGGAGTTAAGGATCCAGGGAACCACCCATCATGGAAAACATCCTTAAACCTACTCGTCTGGACTTGGACCCAAATGCACCAGCAGCTGGCAGGGTATGGAAGCATTGGTACCGTACTTTTGAGAATTTTCTTGATGAATGTAAAGCGAATGCTTCTACTAAACTGAGGATACTTATCAACTATGTGACCCCAACAGTGTTTGAATATGTTGATGAATGGGATAATTACGATGAGATGATCCGGGCACTTAAAAAACTATATGCCAAGACCGCAAATGAGGTCTATGCTAGACATCTACTGGCCACAGCCTGACAAAGGCCAGGGGAATCGATTAACGAATTCCTTCAAGAACTTTGCAGGCTCAGCGTAGATTGTAACTTTCAGGCAGCCTCGGCTGAGCTGTACCGCGAAGAAATGATTTGTGATGCTTTCATCTGCGGGATTGCCTCTCCATTTATACACCAGCATCTACTAGAAAGTAAAACACTTGAGCTACAAAAGGCTTTTGACCTAGCTTGTTCTCTGGATTTGGCAAAGAAAAATGCAGACCTCTATCAGCTGCCCAGATCTCGATCTGCTGCTGTAACTGCAACCAGACGATTCAAGTGGCCTCAGGTGAACCCTATCATGGAGGAATCTAATCCTGATGATGCTTCTGATGAAGAAGAGGAGTATGACCCCACTTTAGCAGCCTCTTGGCAATCTAGGAAGGAATGCTTCTTTTGTGGAGATCCTTTTCACCCTAGGAAATTCTGCCCTGCTCGCAATGCGATCTGCAGTCATTGCGATAAAAAGGGACACTTTGCAAAAGTTTGCCAATCAAGAGCCTCTACGAGGGCCTATCCAGCTAAGGCCTACCGAACTGCCCCAATTAGGGCCTATCAAGATGCTCCGATCAAGCTTCCTCTCGAGCTCTCTCCCAAAGAAGCACACCTAGAGTTTCAGCCACTCTCTGTGCAACCATACCAATTACAGCTGCTTGCCCACAGAACCTGTTTCATGCAGCTACAAAAGTTTCAATTAATGGGCATACCTTAGATGCCTTAATTGACTCAGGAAGTACTGATAGTTTCATTAGAGAACAGATTGTTGCGAAATTGAAACTACATATCTTCCCATCGGACCAGGCAATTGCGATGGCTCAGTCATCACTTAATACCAGAATCTCCAGCTTTTGTATTATTGATATGACACTTAATGGTCGCATGTATCCCTCCACCCGACTTTCGGTGCTCAAGGACTTATGTAGTGATCTCATCTTATGCTGTTTTTGAAAATCCAGCCCTAAGAAACTCACCATTGAGTTCGGCGGATCCAAACCTGGACTTATTATTTCTAATATACTGTCTAAATTACCGTTTTGTGCATTATCAGCAGCTTCACTTGATGAACCCTCATTATTTGCCAGTATTCCTCCTCGATGCAAACCAATAATAACGAAATCGCGGTGCTTTAGTCAGGAAGACCAATCTTTTATTGAGGCTGAAATCTCTCGACTTTTAGCAGAGGATATCATCGAACCATGTTCGTCGCCCTGGCGGGCTCAAATCGTCATCGTCAAGAACCCTCTAAAACCTCACAAACAATGACTATGCATTGATTATTCGCAAACCATCAATCAATATACTGACTTGGACGCCTACCCATTGCCACGCATTGATGATATGGTTAATAAACTGGCCGAATACAAAGTGTTCTCAACTTACGATTTAAAAAGTGCCTATCATCAGGTACCCTTGAAGGTCTCAGATAAGCAGTACACGGCCTTTGAGGCTAATGGACGGCTGTACCAATTTCGTCGCCTCCCATTCAGTGTTACTAATGGAGTGGCTGTCTTCCAACGGGCAATGGATGGCCTGGTTAAGCAGGAAAACTTAAGGGACACTTTTCCCTATCTTGATAACATTACTATTGCAGGTCACGATCAACAGGAACACGACGCCAACCTCCAAAAATTTCGGGATGCCCTCCATCACCGTAACTTAACTTTGAATGAATCTAAATCTGTTGAGTCGCAACCGACCATCAACATCCTTGGCTACTGCGTAGGCAATGGTATCATTAAGCCAGACCCAGAAAGACTTCGCCCGCTCCAAGAGCTCCCGTCACCTAAGAATCCAGCTTCTTTACGTCGGGCTATTGGTCTGTTTGCATACCACGCTAAATGGATTCCTCATTTTTCAGACAAAATCCAACCCTTGCTGCATGCTCGATCATTTCCATTGGAAACAGCAGCTGTTGCAGCCTTTAACCTTCTCAAAAAACAGTTGGAGAAAGCGGCTCTTCACTCCATCGATGAGAATCTCCCTTTCATAGTCGAATGTGATGCCTCGGAGGTGGCGATCTCGGCTACTCTAAATCAGGAAGGTCGTCCTGTCGCATTTATGTCCAGGACCTTGCAAGGTGCCGAGCTACATTATCCTCCGGTTGAGAAGGAAGCCACAGCCATCATAGAGGCGGTACGGAAGTGGAACCATTTCCTAGCTATCGACCTGGCAAGGAGAATGTGGCCCCGGATACCCTCACACGAGCATTCTGCTCCACTATGTCATCCTCTACTCTCATAGATGTCCATAATGGATTGTGTCATCCTGGTGTTACGCGCATGCTACATTTCATACGATCACGGAATCTCCCTTTTTCTACTGGAGATGGAAAGAAAATGTGCTCAGAATGCCGGCTTTGTGCAGAATTAAAACCTCAGTTCTTCCGCCCCTCAGATGGTATGCTCATACACGCAACCCAACCGATGCAATGACTTAGCATCGATTTTAAGGGCCCAGTACCCTCTTCAACTCGGAACACATATTTGCTCACCATGATTGATGAATATTCACGTTTTCCGTTTGCCTTCCCCTGCTCCAATATGCTGGCGTCCATAGTAATCTGCTGCCTTGAGCAGGTATTTTCTCTCTGTGGCATGGCGGCTTACATTCACTCGGATCGGGGTCGATCCTTTATGTCAAGGGAACTCAAGGACTACCTCTCAGAACGGGGAATTGCTACAAGCAAAACGACGCCATTTCATCCCATCGGAAATGGGCAGGTAGAGAGGTATAACGGTATCATCTGGAATTCCGTACATCTTGCTTTAAGATCTCGGGGCCTACCAAACCAGCAATGGGAAACAATGCTTCAGGATGCATTGCACTCTATATGGTCCCTTCTTTCTACAGCCACAAATACTACACCTCATGAGCGGTTCTTTGGATTCCAGCGTCGCTCATCTTATGGGACATCCCTCCCGTCATGGCTAACTACTCCTGGACCTGTACTACTCCGAAGATACGTTTGGACGTCTAAAAATGACCCTCTCGTAGACGAGGTCGAACTAACCGATGCCAACCCCACCTATGCATATATACGATATCCCGACAGCCGAGAATCTACCGTATCATTACGGGATCTGGCTCCCTGCCCACCAGGACCTAGTGGGACATCGAGTGATGGTATTTTACCAGGAGCCTCTTGGAACCTACCGGGTACCCCTCTCCAGGATCCTGATCTGACACCAACTAGCTTGGTGCCGGTAGAACCCCGTACTCAAAGTTGCGACCCTCCCAGTACCGTGCACCAAAGTACTGATCTGCCACAGACCAGCTCTGCACCTCCCTCTGAACAGAGACAGACCGACTCTGCACCTATTGGGACTCGTACACGAAGCCATGATCTCCCCAACCCTTCACAGGGTAATCCAGGCCACACAGACTCTGACCAATGGCCAACAGCATGTAAGCGGACCAGCGACCCTCTACGACGGGAACCCAAACGGGTGCGACTCTTCCTCGTTCGGCGGCTGCGGAATAAAAGGAAGACCACAGCCTTCTAATCTCGCAGGAGGGAAGAATGTGATAATAATAATAACTTCCGGGAAGTTATGTGCACATCACTTCCTGTGAACTGTGAACTGTGAACTCTGTGCATACATCACTTCCTGTGCATACGTCACTTCCTGAGTTTGGACTAGTATAAATACTGAACTGCTCAGTATGGTAAAAGGGCTTCACCTAGAGGCATGGTGAAGACCGCTCTTGTATATAGTTTAATTATAAGTTGCTTAAAGCTTACTTTAAAGTTCCTTGATGTGTGAGACTCTTTTGTTATATCAATCTGTATAAAAAAAAAATTCGATTTTGCAAGCGTGTATCATTGCATAATTGAGGTGGATTAATGTTGCGCATTAACATGATAACTGCATTTTCTTTAAGTTTCAGTTTGTGTGTTGGAAGGCAGGGGTGCTATATTTTGTTTGGGTTTTACAGTTACCTGTTTTCCTTCCCTAATGATGGCATTATTGGAGAGCCTGTTGATATACAACATTTTCTGCTTTTCCTGAGGGTGTTAAAAGAAACAGATTCCTTGATGCACCAACTCTTGAACATGCCACGTACAACTGGCCATGTGAAAAACAGGACGTGAGTAAGTTGATGCCAGCAAGCTTCAAAGTCTGCCCCTGTGCCTTGTTGATTGACATTGCAAAAGAAATTGTTACAGGAAACTGTCGCCTTTTAAATTGAAATGGCAAGTCATTTGGTATCATTGGAATTCGAGGAATGAGAAAAGCCACACCTCTGGCGCAACCTGATATGATGGTAGCCTCAATGAGATTTGGCATGAGCTTTTTGACTGCCAGTCTGGTTCCATTGCACAACTTTGGTGGATCAATGTTTCTTAAGAGCATGATGGGGGTGCCCTCCTTCAGTATGAGTTTGTGAGGAGGTGTTCCTGAAGGCTGCAATGAGTTGAGGAACTCAGTGGGGTAGTGTACCCCATCAGCACTGTCACAAACAGTATCAACACTTTTATAAATTCGCTCTTGGCCAGGGAGTTTTTGAAAAAGCAGCATGTTGATGTTGTTGACAGTATCATTCTTGGGTGCAAGTATTGACCGTTCACACAGCCACTTGGGATCTTTGAAGTGATTGAGGAGGTCTGGATACACCTTTGAGATCAACTCATCAACTGTTCTGACTTGACTGCCGCAGCCTGGCGGAATTGTGATTTGACCACTGCTGTCAATTGGCAACTTTCCATCTCCCAAATTTAGCAACAGTCGGGTAAAGGATCCTGCCATTTCATCACCATGCATATGAACACGCATGTTTGTGGTCAAATGGACTGTTTGCACAGCTGGCCACAGATGTGATGCCTTGAGAGATGCATTGAGTTCATCTGCTGGTGTTCCTCTGGGGACAACTGGCAGGATTTGGCGGAAATCACCTGCCAGCAACAGGGTGATGCCACCCATCAGCCTATTGTTGCCTCTCAGATCTTGAAGAGTTCTGTTGAGTGCTTCAAGTGCCCTCTTGTGGGCCATTGTACACTTATCCCACACAATGAATCTACACTTTTGAAGCAACTCAGCAGCACCAGTTCCTTTGCTAATGTTACACACTGGGTGTTCTTGTCTTGTCAGATCCACAGGGAGAGCAAAGATTGAGTGGGCAGTGCGACCTCCTTGGAGAAGAGTTGCAGCAATTCCTGATGAGGCAGCAGCCAGTGCAATGCATCCCTTAGAGCGAACCATGGCCAATAAAAGATTGATCAGGAATGTCTTTCCTGTTCCACCAGGTGCATCGAGGAAGATAATGCCACCAGCATTGTTTTCCACCATATCCACAACCAACCTGTATGTCTGTTTCTGGTCTGGAACCAATTTAGGTTCAGTGACGGTGACAAAGGAGGTCAGTTCCTCAACATTGTAGATGGTTTCCCTGAGTACCTCTCTGCTGAGACCTGGAGAAGTATTCCTACAGGGAGATGAAAGGTTCAACTCAGTCAGAGACTTGCCAGCCAATGCCAAAGTCTTCTCCTCCAAAAGGATCAATACCTGATTGTACATTGCATCAGTGAAGTTCAACTCCATTGCGGGGTTGGCTCTCCTGAGTTGGTGTAAGATGTCTTCTGTCAGGCTGTCTTTGTGATCTTCCCACAACTATATCGGGTTGGAAGGGCTGCAGAGGGCAATTATAATGGCAAAGAAATTTCGTAGCCTATTGGGGGAGTAAGACAGAGCAGCTTCTGTCATCGTTGCATACCAATGAATGTCATCCTCAATGAGTCCTCTCCTGCGGCAAGCTTCTTGAAAGGAGGCACAGAGATGGCCATTGAAATTCTTGAGGTCATTAAATGATGTTGGGCCAGCAACCTCATGGAGGAGTAGGCGAAGGTGAAAGCACTCTGTGTTGTTTGGATGGACCGTGTAGACTCTGCCAAGTGCATCAGATGAGTACACCCCTGTATGACCAGGAACTTCCTTCTGACCTGGTCCAGGGCGCCGAGCCCGCCATGTCTTGTTTGGCTGCCAGGTGTAGTACTTGGGCACCTGATGATACAAAAGTGTCTTGGCAAAGTCAATCGTTTGGCACAACTCAAAGAATGCTGTCAGTTTTGTCTTTGGAGGTTCCTCAGCATGTTGCCTGGCATTTACTGGTCGGAAGCAAACCCTTTGTCCATTTTGCAAGTGCACATCCAATTTAGTGACAGTGGGGTAACGCTTGTTGATGTCAAAACCAAAAATTCACCAGGCTGCCTCATTGCTGCAGATGTAACGGCCCATCAGATGTGTGGCGATCTCATCATTTTGAATTTGCTGTCCAGCCGGTTGAAGATCAAAGACAGCTTGGTCACTGCCCTTATGGATGTACTTGCACACATATTTGATAGACTTAACTGAGTGGCAGTACTCCACATTGATGTGACATTTGAAGAGCCTGGATAGGAGTGGACAATAAGGAACAATCCAACGGTTGTCAACTTCCAATGGCTGTCCTTGCTGTCTTGTCTGATTTGACTGACCAGGTTGACCTGACTCATCAGAATGCTGATTTCGCATTCTTATTTCAGTGCTGAAACCTCCACTCTCTTTGCCCCTTCTCCTGTACAAAGGATAGCCATCATCCCCATGCTGAGTTTGTTCGCGGAGTGGCTTTGGGTACCCTTTTGTACATTCATTGTTTTTCATGCAGGGAGAAGAAGGGTTGTGTCGCCCACAAGGACCATGAATCATATTTTTTACAACAACATCAAAGAGGATTGGATCCTTGTCCTTATTGGGTAGCTCTGCAGAGAAGAAGGAATCAACTTGATTGGGGTGAATCTTTGCCTGAAGGCAGAGTAAAAGATGAACATGAGGAAGTCCTCTCTTCTGCCACTCAATGCTGTACATGTAGCAATGGGGTGCACCAAAAATTTTGCCTACAGTCAGGAGTTTTACCAGTTTTTTAACTTTGAGGTTGAAGACCCGTGCTATGAGGTCATGCATTTCAGTACCAGCTTTGGGTGGGAACTCCTGCCATTGGGGATTGCAAGTCATGGTGATAAAGAGGTCAGGTCTGCCATAGTTTCTGACATAGGTCATGGCATCCTGTGTGTGCTCATGCATGTACCTTGGTCCTCCAACAAAGGTGGATGGTAGGATGACCATTTGACTAATGTCCTCAGTGTTGCCATCATTGGCCACAGCATCTCGCAAGTGTATTTAGTCTGTGACTCTCAACTGATTTTGGTTATTCCGGAACCAATTAAGCCGCTCTCCTTCCATTTTTGCATACATGTCAGTGAGGAATTGGTGGAGAAGTCCTCCACACTGAAGCAGGTGGTTTGAACCAATCTGTCATTCCATCAGCCTATATGCATAGAATTCCATGGCAGATACCATAGTTTGTCTTTGGGCTGTAGGTGGCACACCAGTTTTGGGGTCAACATGTGGGATCTTGTTATAGGCATCGTATCCATCTTCCCCATGGCAAAACAAAAGCGGGTATTGCATAGGATCATATGACCTGTGAAGCTCAGAAATTCTTTTGAGCGGACCACCTCTCATATGCAAGACAATGTCCCGTTGTTCAAATTCTTGGCCCACAATGACAATGGCTACTTCATTGGTGGTAGGAGCATTGAAGCGTCGCTCATGTTCACCTGCAGGAGTCTTGTCAGCTTTGATGACAACTTTGAGGTCTTCATTTGTTGTTTTTTTGATGGCTGTTTTGAAACTCTTTATATATGGGTTTTGCTGATGAAGCATCTCCTGTAACCCAAGCAAAGTTTGAAGCTTGATTTGGTGTTGTTGTGCGGGGTGAACAGCAGCTTCCCTGCGGCGATTGGCTTGCTCCTCATCATCACCCAAGAAGTAGATTTGGAGAAACTAAGGTCTTTCGTTTGGCAGAGGAAGTAGGGAGCCAGCTGTATGGTACACCTGTCCATGAACTTTAAAAGTTGGGCAAAATCCTGATTCATGCACTCTGTTTGCACCAAAAGAGGTCATTGCGAAACAGTTGTTGTACTTCCTGTTATGAGTGAGTAATTGTCTTGAAGCTGGAGTTCTGCCCAACAGAAATGAGTGTAGGGGTTCAGGTGGAGCTGGTAGTGGTGGAAGTTTCACCTTTCCTCCATTGCAGCATATCCCATCAATTTCCCTTTCCCACTTCAGAGCACCACAGAGAGGGCAAATGATGGTCATCCTGCCAATGATGACTGTGGGGTCTGCTTCATAATTGATGGTGGGTTCAGAGGAGAAGGCTGCTCTGTGCCAATGATTCCAAATGTCAACTCTGGCAACGGCCATGCGTATAGTGTCAGACAGACGACGTGCCTGAGTCTGGTCAGGAGTCTCTGAGGCTCTGGCTTGGGTATGTCTCGCCTGGTCAACAGCTTGCCGTGCCTGAGTCTGGTCAGGAGTCTCTGAGGCTCTGGCATTTGCCATTCTGGCTGTGTTGGCAGCTTTACGTCCCTCAGATTGTTGAGGAGTCTCAGCTGATCTAGCAGCAGCATTTCTGTCCTGGTTAGCCTGAAGGCGAGCCTGTCTCTGCTCATCAGTTTCAGCAGCTCTCCGAGCCTTATCTCGGCGTGCATCAGAAGTGCTGCGTCCAAGTCTGCAACGTTTTTTTGAGCCCATGTGGCTAAGAAAAAAGTACAAATCTACATACAGGAAACTTTGTGCTATCCGGCACCCACGGGACCAAGCTGCTGCCGTTCCCTCAAAACTGCCGTACACTCTAGAGTTATCTGACAACAATCACTGTTGCTTAGCAACAGCTTCTAAACACTTGGGTGTGGCTGCAAGCCTCTGTGAAATGAGCGGATTTTGTCCGTTTTTGGTACACTGTCCGAACAATTTTTGTCTGACCAAAAAATAAACACACCTATGACACTCTACTAATTATAAGCTTTCTGTTGATATATAACATATGTGTAGGTACGCTCTATAACTTTTGCGTTTACCGCACGCATACACACAGACAGACAGACTCATTTATATATATAGATAGATAGATGAGGTGGAATTGGAACATAGACTGTTAGAACGTTCTCGGAGCGGAACTGGTCACGCTCAAGTGTTACCACAGGGCAACCCGAGTCTGGTCAGCTCAGGGCTTGTAGATGTTTGCAGGTTATATCTCAACACTTTATTCACTGCGTTATAAGTATAACCTTTGTATTTTAACTTCTTTACTTCTTGTATTGTAACTCCTTTTATAACTGTTGCAAAACTCCCTTGAATCTTTGAGTACCAAAGACCGAACCTAATATAAATGATTGTCTTGTCCTCGGCCAACGTCCACTTTACAGCAGGGATTACTGGATGGCAATTGAGAGTGGGAACCCTGGCTGATTTTTCAACTGAAGCCAATGGTAGTCCCTCAGCTGGTACAAGATTTAACCGATTAGCAAGGAAAATAAAGACTTGCATATGGAACATAAAACAAAAGAGTAAAATATTTTACAGGCACATCAATATAAAAAAGGAAGGTTGGGATGCGAATAGGGCCATTAAGGGATGGACAGGACAGCAGAAATATTAAATCATTATTTTGCTTCAGTATTTACCAGGGGGATAGAACAGGTGGACATGACATTGGATGATGAGATGAGTAATGAGATAAGTGCATTTAAAATAAAAAAAAGGGATATATTAAATAAACTAATCAAACTCAAAGAGGATAAAACCTTTGGATGGATTGCATCCACGCATTTTAAGATAATCTATGGAAGAGATAGCAGAGGCATTACTACACATATGTAATAATTCATTAGAAAAAGGTGTAGTGCCAGAGGACTGGTGGACAGCTAATGTAATTACCTATATTTAAGAAGGGGGATAGAACATGTCCATGGAATTATAGACCAGTCAGCTTAACATCAGTGGTGGGAAAAATAATGGAATCCCTACTAAAGGAGAGAATAGAAGAACACCTAGAAATGAAAAGTATAACAATGAATTGTCAGCATGGATTTTAAAAGGGAAAGTCTTGCTTGACCAACCTAATTGAATTTTTTGAAGTGGTAACAGAGAGAGTAGACAATGGTAATACAGTAGATGTAATTTATCTAGATTTTCAAAAGGCCTTTGATAAGGTACCCCATAATAGACTAATGAATAAGGTCAGAGAATGCAGAATCAGGGGACAAGTAGCAGAATAGATTGTTAGCTGGCTTCAAGACTGAAAGCAGAGAGTGGGAGTAAAGGGTAGCTATTCACAGTGGCAGAATGTGGGTAGTGGTGTCAAACAAGGATCAGTGCTGGGATCACTGCTGTTCACAATTGACATCAATGATTTAGACGTTGGAATCAAAAACACAATTTCTAAATTTGCGGATGATACCAAATTGGGGGGGATAATCAATACTGAGGAGGACTGCAACAAATTGCAGGAGGACATTAATAAACTTGCAGGATGGGCAAATAATTGGCAAATGAAGTTCAACACAGACAAATGTGAGGTATTACATTTTGGTAGAAAGAATAGGGAGGTGACTTATCACTTGGAGGGGTGAGTCTAGGTGGGGTAGTGGAACAAAGGGATCTCGGAGTAAAAATAACAAATCACTAAAAATTGCGCCATAGGTTAGCAAGGCCATTAAAAATGCAAACCAAGCACTAGGGTTTATTTCTGGAGGGATAGAATTGAAAAATAGGGAAGTTATGCTAAACCTGTATCGAACCTTGGTTAGACCACACTTAGAGTACTGCAAGCAGTTCTGGTTGCCATATTATAAAAAGGATATAGAGGCACTGGAGAGGGTGCAGAGAAGATTTACAAGGATGATACCAGAAATGCGAGGGTATACATATCAGGAAAGGATGAACAGGCTGGGTCTCTTTTCTCTTGAAAAAAAGAAGGCTGAGGGGTGACTTAATAGAGGTCTTTAAAATTATGAAAGGTTTTGATGGAGTGGATACAGTGAGAATGTTTCTACTTGTGGGGAAGAGCATAACTAGAGGCCAGCGATATAAGATAGTCACCAAGAAATCCAATAGGGAATTCAGAAGAAACTTCTTTACCCAAAGAGTGGTGAGAATGTGGAACTCGCTACCACAGGGAGTGGTTGAAGCAAATAGTATAGATGAATTTAAGGGGAGACTAGACAAGCATATGAGGGAGAAGGGAATAGAGGGTTATGCTGATAGATTTAGGTGAGGAAAGACGGGAGGAGGCTCGAGTGGAGCATAAGCACCAGCATGGACTGGTTGGGCCAAATGGCCTGTTTCTGTGCCGGATATCCTATGGAATCCTATGTAATTTAGACAGTGCCTTTTACAACTTCAGGACACCCCAAAGCACTTTACAGCCAATGGAGTACTTTTGAAGTGTAGTCACTGTTGTAATGTAGGAAATGTGACAGCAAGTGCCCACAAACACCAACATGATAATGACCAGCTAATCTGTTTTTTGTGATTAATTGAGGGAAAAATATTGGCCAGGGCACCGGGGATAACTCCCCTGCTCTTCTTCAAAATAGTGTCATTGGATCTTTTGCGTCCACCTGAAAGAGTAGACGTGGCCTCAGTTTAATGTCTCATCCAAAAGATTGCACCTCCGGCAGTGCAGCACTCACTCAGTACTGGCAATGGAAGTGTCAGCCTGGATTTTTGTGCTCAAATCTCTTGGAGTGCGACTTGAAACCACAACCTTCATACCTCCGAGGTGACAGTGCTACCAACTGAGCCATGGCTGAAACTGAAACTAAAGTCACAATTAAAGTCACATGAGAATGCAGCAGCATGCAATATACAGTCTACCCTGAAACAAAACCTGATATTGTAGAGATGAGAAAAAAAATACAAATGTTGAAAATCTGAAAGAAAAGCAGAAAGCAGCAGAAAAAACCCAACATAATCAGCATCTGAAAAGAGGTGTTGGGTAAAGAGCATCAATCCTGATAGAAAGGTCTTTACTCTAAATATTAATCGATTCTCTTCAGATACCGACTGCTCTGCTGCGTATTTCCAGCATTTGTTGTTTTAATTTCGAATATCACATGGCACAATATTATTTCTGTTTAAGTCCAAGGATTCAGTCAGAGAAGGTTATCGACCTGAAAAGTTAACTCTGTTTCTCGCTCTGCAGATGCTGAGTATTTGCAGCATTTCTACTTTTATTACAAATTTCCAGTATTGTAAAGTCTGTGGGTTGTACTGTTAATAACGACACAGACTTCAGGAGTAACAAACAAACAGGTCTTTACTATTCAAAGGTCAGGGCGAATCTGCCCCAGCAATCCTGCCACAACACTTATATACTGGTGTGGTCACTGTCGGTATTACAGTATACAGAAGCCAAACAAGTAGTGCCACACCTAAAGTAGTTCTCTTAAAGGTGAACGGTTACATACAATAGTTTCCTTAAAGGTAGACGGGTACATACACTACAATCCTCCCTTTTTAGCTTATTACTTACAGAGTCCCATTAACATACATATCTTCAACTTCATATAAAACACTTTACAGATATAATCTCGGTGGGAAACAGTTCACAAAGTCAGTCTCTGCAGGAACAGTTCACAGATTCAGTCTCCGATCTTGACTTGGTCCGAACAACATCTCTTTGGTGTAGCCGGTTCACATGGATAGTGTGACTCCTCCATAGCCTTTTCCTTGACGTAACAGCTTGAACTTTCGTCCTGTTGAACCGGCAGTGCCGACTTTTATAACCAACTGGCTGTCTTGATAATTTCCCACTTTTCAACTAATTTAGCTCCTTTCGTAGGTCCCCTCCTGAGCTGGTAGAAGTGATAATATTTTAGATAGTTATTGTCTTCTGCCTCTTCTTTTTCTTTTCTGCCTTTTTGAGACTCTCGGGGCTCCTTTCTCGGCTGCCAGCTGTAGCGCCACCAACTCTCTATGTTCCTTAGACCTTAAGTGTTTCATCCTGATTTCAGCACTTTGGGAGTTTTCCTCACAAACTGGGCAGACCAGATCCTCGTAATATTCAGTGTCACTCAACAGGTCATGGTAATATTCGGGGTCGTCCTGAGTTAGGCCAGCGAGAGGGCCTTCTACTTCCTCCTTACCCATCTGGACGTTAGCCGACTGTGGTTCCTTCCCTAGACATCTTTCTTGAAAAGACTTCCTCATACATTCATGTTCATCACGCTCTTCCTGGGTTGTCTGCCATTCCTTCACTACTGTCCTCATTTGTGAGTTCAATACCTTCCCTTCCATCGGGGATTGCGTTATCCGGCTATTTACTCCTTCTACTGGAGTAGCTGTTTCCCCATTCTTCTGTTCAATTTGACGTAATTCAGCGTCCTTTTGGCATCCTTGTAAAAGCTGTGTTGCCACCTCAGCTATCTCCATCCCTTTTGGAAGCTCCGAATTCCTTCCCTTTGAAGCCTGAAGCTCGTGTTCCCCTTGTGGAGTCTTGTCACTCCGCCTGTGAAGGAGTTGGCTGGTCGTTAACTCTTCCCCGGGGACACTGTGGATCAGCTTCTTCTCTATTTCATCCACCTTTCCCTCTGGTGCTTGGGTTTTAAGCGCTCGAAGAAGTTGCGCCTTGATGCTCTCTAGCTCCAGTTCAGGGGCCATTCTTCCAGTCTCTGTTTCTCTTCCAGTTGCCTTTCCTTCCACTGCCCGGATTCCCAGTTGACTATGTTCTTCAAGTTGTTGAACCCTGGTCATTTCCGCCTCATATTTGTCTTGGGTTCCCTTCAGTACTTTTATGAGTTCTTGAACCTCTTGGATTCCATGTTCTGCCATGTCTTCCACCTCCAATTTTTCATCGATGGATGGAATCTCTACCGATGAGTCTGTCTTGGCCTGGAGCTCCTCAAACATTTCCTGCATCCTTTGGACTTCTTGCTCATGTTCAACCTTTAGTTGCTCATATGCTTTCACTAAAACTAGCTTTTCGGAGGTTGCCGAGTTAACCCCCTCCAGAATTGTAGCCTGGGCCTGTTCATACTGTTCTTTCAACTTCTTACACTCTGCTTGTAAGGAGTCGTAGAGAGGAACTGGGATAAAATCCTGGCTGCCTGAAGATTCCTCTTCAAGAGTTAGAATATTTGCAGAACGAAACAAATGAACAGCATCAGGGAGATGTGATCGATACTTAGCCATGATGGCCCTATGGTCGCTCTCAGCTTGAGCTAGCTGCCTCTGTTGTTTTTCCAGGTTCTTCCAGAATTGTTCCATTGTTTTCATCTCTTGTACGAGACGGTAACTCAACTGTTCTAATTGTTGTTGTATTTTGCGATACGTTTGAGTCCGGGCTCTGTGTTCTTCCGTCGTGGATAAGTCCTTAACTTGGACAGGCTCAGAATTCTCTGTCAACCTGGAGTTCTGCTCTGAAGCTTTATCCTTCTCGGTAGCATAAGCCTTTATGCCTGTCTTTGTTTTCTCCACCATAGTCGGCAAGTCCATTTCAGCCTTGTCTTCCATATTTGAGTTAGTCTTATCGTCATCCGTTCCAGAATCTGAGCTGATTGCTCGTACCGAGTCCTCACTCGTGATGGCTTTTAGATAGTGCCATTCCATGTCTATTTTCTTAATCCACTCCCGTCCTAGAAGTGGTGGTCCTCCCTCAGGTAATACGTACAAGTTCATTTTTGGGTGTTCTTTACCCCTCTCTCTCACCTTGACTCTTATCTTCCCCATGGGGTATACTTTATGCCCCGTGTATGTCTGTAATACGAACTTGGTATTCCTTAAGGGTATGTGAGAGAATAGCCGGTGGTAGTCCCTTCGATTGATGACTGATAGAGCTGATCCAGTGTCCAACTCCATTCTCACTTGGACTCCAGCTATTCTTAGCATGACCCAGATAGTTTGTAGATCAGCTTCCCTCCCCACATTGTGAATTCTCAGACTACCCAGCTCCTGGTTGTTTGGGTCTGAGTCTGAATTCTGTTCGTCTGAACTCTTCTCAGCCACCTTGTGTACCTTGCTGTACTTTTCTTGTGGTGGCTTCCTTTGGTTGTTTGTCTTCTTCCCTGACCGGCATACCTTTGCGATGTGACCCAGTTTGCCACATTTCCTACATTCTTGGTTCTTAAACCAGCATTGATTCTGGTCGTGCGTTGTCTTCCCACAACGATAGCATTTTGTTGTATTCGAGGTAATTTGGTCCACCCCGAGTGCCGCCGCCTTCAGCTGCATTTCTGCCGTTCCTTTCGCTGCGGCTTCGTGCGATGCAGCTATAAGAACAGCCCTGTCTAGTGTGAGGTCGTTCTCTTCCAGTAGTTGCTTTTGCGTCCCTTCTTTGGACAATCCACATACGAACTTGTCTCGCAGTGCCTCTGTCAGATTCCCTCCGAACTGGCAGTATTTCGCCAGCCTACGCAGTTCGACCAAGTATTCCACGTTACTTTCGTCTTTCCTCTGCGTTCTTGCATAGAATTTGAAACGTTCAGCCAGCATCAACGGTGTGGGGTTCAAGTGGTCCTTCAGCACAGCCACAATCTCTTCGAAAGTCTGATCCGCCGGTTTATCTGGTGCTATTAGATGCTTCAAGAGCCCGTATGTTTTTGCCCCCATCGAGTTTAGCAATGTTATCGCCTTGTCGTCTTCCTCTATTTTGTTGGCTTCACAATAAATCTCTATGCATTCCACGTACGTGGCCCAGTCTTCTATCTCAGAATTAAAATCGTTAATATTCCCTCGCTTAGGCATCTTTCTTTCCTTGGGAGCAGCACAAGTATTTCTTTAAGTATTCTTATTTATTTGTTTATTTCTAAGATGGCGGTTTTTCCCGCGAAAATGGCGGTTTCCCGCTCTTTCCTTCTCTCTCCGCCCACTTCATTGGCAGTTAAGATGGCGGTTTTCCCGCGAAAATTTCCCGCTCTTTCCTTCTCTCCCTGCCCACTTCAATGGCGGTTTCCCGCTTCTGTCGTCTTCTCCGCCTAATGGCGGCTTCCCGCGTTTCTTCCCTGGTGGAAGGGGTACGCTTTCCCCACAGTGGACAGGTTCAGCCGCTGGCTGGCTTCCGCACAGCTCCCCTTACTCGGCTCTGTCTTTCTCTCCCGCTCGCACGGCTCTACCGGCGCTGGGCACACCCCGTTCACGGATAACAGTTCAGCCGCTGGACTGGCTCTCGCGCAGTCTCTCTCCCCTTGCTCGGCTCTGTCTCTCTCTCCCACACGTTCGGCTCTACCGGCGCTGGGTACCCCGTTGGCGGAGAACAGTTCAGCCGCTGGACTGGCTCTCACGCAGTCCCTCTCCCCTTGCTCGGCTCCGTCTCTCTCCCACACGTTCGGCTCTACCGGTGCTGGGTACCCCGTTGGTGGAGAACAGTTCAGCCGCTGGACTGGCTCTCGCGCAGCCTCCTTTGGTCGGCTCTGCCTCTCCCACACGCTCGGCTCCCGTTCGCCTCCCAGCCCTCATGCAGTCCGGTGCTTCCCTCCCCGGCTGCGGCTGAGTTTCTCTCTTCCCGCGCCTGCTCCCGGTCTCAGCGCTTCGTGGCTTCGGTCGCTGCCCGGCTTTTCCCGCCGATCGCGGTCCGGCTATCTCACGACGCCGTTGGACCCGACTTCCTGACCAGCTCTGCTCCCCCTCGACCGTGGTCGAGTGCACAGCCCTTATCCTCCAGATTTCGTTACACTTTCCCCTACTCACAGTCTCCGCGGCCGCCTTGTTTCCTGCTGATCGGCTCACTCCGCACCGTGGTGGAAGGGTAGTCAGTGCCTGTTGCTGCTGGAAGCTTTTGTTGCTAAAGTCTTCTTCCTTTCTATTGCTGCAGCCTCGTGTTTTCTTTCAGCAGCACGACGAGGGCGGTTGCCTCTCTTCGACGCTCTTTAGTTGCTTTGGTAGTCTTGCCGCAGGGTACGATCGGACTCGTCGCCACTGTAAAGTCTGTGGGTTGTACTGTTAATAACGACACAGACTTCAGGAGTAACAAACAAACAGGTCTTTACTATTCGAAGGTCAGGGCGAATCTGCCCCAGCAATCCTGCCACAACACTTATATACTGGTGTGGTCACTGTCGGTATTACAGTATACAGAAGCCAAACAAGTAGTGCCACACCTAAAGTAGTTCTCTTAAAGGTGAACGGTTACATACAATAGTTTCCTTAAAGGTAGACGGGTACATACACTACAAGTATCTGCAGTATTTTGTTATTATTTGATTCAGTCAGTGAGCCTGTTTCTTACCATTGTACCCTGTTGCCAGCTAAACTAACAAAAAAAGTCCCAAAATGGGATGAAACTTTCCCTCCATGAACTGCAGATATGCGGAAAATAGTACAGGCTAACGTGTGCTTGGAGGCACTAACACATTGCAGGATTAGGATGACATTGATAAAGTACTCAGACTTTGTTCTAACTGTGCAAGCCATGATCTGAAGCCTTCGATGTGTTATTGTGTTACACTCCGGCTTTTCATTTGAGTTATAAAAGAAGTCTTGGCAAAAGAATGACTGGGTAATGTCGCAACCGTTGAGACACAGGTTTGTTCAACACAGCATCAGAAGGACCAAAGCCGTGCCACTGATTCTCAAACTGTTTGCAATCTTGTCGTCCTGTCAAACCCGAGCTGAGCTTTAAACCCCATCAATAGAACTCTTGGTTGCGGCTCCACAAAATTGCCTATGTCTATTGCTATCTCAGCCCTTCCATACCTGAAATTGTTAATACATGCCTTTATTTCATCCAGATTAAATTACTCAAATGCCCATTTTGCTGTACTCTCATCCAATGCTTTCCATAAATGGGCACTTGTCCCACTCACATTACCGCTGTCTGCATTCACCTACTGTATATAATATTCAAAATTGTTTTCCTTGTCTATAAATCTGTCCATGGCCTTCCCCCATCTTACCCTTGCAATCTACCCCAATCTGTAGGATCCGCAAAATTCCCACATTTCCCCAAGGTTATTAATAAAAGGGACCCTGTATGGACAATTAAAAAAAGGGCACCCAAAAGATGGCGTCTGCACCTCGTGACCAAAAGCCTGTGAGATTTTAAAAGTTTGGACTCTGCAGCACAGAACAGGCTGCTTTGGGAAATCGAAACTTAAAATGCATTTCTGTGAAAAGGACTTTGTGTTTGAAGGGCCAGACAGCTAAGCAAACATTGAATATGCATTACGTCAGATTGAAACAGATCAACCCAGTTAGGCCTAAGCATAAGGCCATTAGTTGTCCGCATAAATAATCGTAAACAGCTTAAGGAAGCCATCAAGGCTGCACAGGCCAATTAAAATGCATTAATGACAATACAGCCCGGACATCGAGCCATCAGGTGTGATAAAAGGCAATCTAAAACCAGTTAACTTAGATTGGTATAATCGTTTAAAACAGCCCGTCAAAATCAAACAATGGACTGACCCGATTTGGCGTGCAGATAAGGAGTTGAAGAAACAGGTATAATTGTAGGCCCTCAGTAGCAACTGCGTGCTCTTGCTCCCCTCACTTGACTCTGAACTCTTGACTGTTCTTGGGCTGCTGCCGCCCGTACTCATGCCCTGGCCTCGTGGCGGGTTCTCTTCTCGCTCCCCGTATTAAGTTGCAATCAAGGACATCAATACCAAGCGCGGGTGGGGGATGAGACCCGAGTGCAAAGTCATACAGGACACATGGGCCACAAAAGGTTGAGACGAGACGAGACGAGGCGAGACGAAGAAAAAGGTAAAGACCCGACAAGAGCAGAGAAGGGCAGCAGAAGATGCATTGATAAAGACCGAGCACCTAGTTATAAGCTGGCGCTTGGGGGAAGAAAATATATGTATGGACAGTGAGATTAAGTTGGCTATTGAACACTGCGACTGAGCTGGCGTTAAACGCAGGTGTCCACGCCATAACGAATATACCGGCGTTTGACGCTTGGGTAGGAAAATCTAAGCAGTGAAGACTGCCAACCGTCCCGCTGATGCAACGTTACCGCCGATGACCGCCCAAGGGAGAAGAAGAAGAGAACCCATCGTGACAAGACGACGATGGTAGCTGAGGAGAAGAAAGGTGTGTCGCAGCAACAGCTCCAGCACAGCGCCCTGAGACCACGTGGCGACGGAGTACCCCAAAGGACAGGAGACAAGACCTCAAAACTCGCAACCGTTAAAACAACAGGCTTTGCTTTGGATTGGTGAGCATGAATTCCTGGCCCCTCATAGCTTAATCTAGTTAGGTATAGGGGTGGGATAAGGATAAGGGGATTGTTAAAGTAATTGTTTTTCCCTCGATGTGCCGTGTGTTCCCCATTCCCTGTATAAGTATAATTATTGTTCTACCATAATTGTAATTTTTCTACAAGTAATTTCTCATAAGACTGTGTTTTCGTTTCTGTTATAATAAAATCTTGGTTTTCTTACACCAAACCACCTGTCTACTCGAGTTTTCTATATCGCCGCCTGCACCTAATTCCGGTGACTAGAACCCAGGTGTGTGGGAGTGAGTCGAACCGCTCACAGGCAGTCAGGGGCATAACTGACTGGGTGCACACGCCACACGCCACCCCCTACAGAAAATGGTGACCACGGCAGGACACCGGCAATAGGGTTGCGATACAGTAGACAATGGTTCAGATGAGCAAACCATGATGGAGGAAAGGATTTCTGATTATGTGTTTAGCAAGGTGAATATCACTAAGAAGTGGATCACCACTCTGTCAAGGGCTGGGCAGCTGGTAGATGCAGCAGCTAAGTGGACAGAGGGAAAGGAACAAAAGAAGTCCTTAGAGAAGGCAGTCTGGCTGATGTGTTTCAAAAAGCAGGTCCAGCTTTTGGACAGGCTCATTGCAGCACAGGCAGCCGAGTTAAGGGAGTCAGCCCTGGAGATCCAGGATAAGGCTCTAGCAGGGGAGAAGTTATTGATAGCATTGCAGGCCTTGAATCAGGAGAGAGTGCATTTAATGGGAGAAAACAAGGCCCAGTTGGAATACCTACGGTGCCAAGTCACCGAGGCCAAGGGAAATGAGTTAAGATTGTGGGAGAAGAATGCCCGCTTCGCAAGGCAGATTAGGGAACAGGAAGAGAAAGTACAGAAGGTAAAGGCAGCTTACAAGTTAGCGAGCGAACAGGGGTTTGAGGAGGCAGACCACGGCCCCTGTAAAGAACGGATAGAAAATCTGAGCTGGGCCCTCCGGAAGGCAAAATGATTGGTATGCCTCATAAGCCCAAAGGCAGGTCAAACGGATTTTATGGGGAACGAGGGGAGGGCAGTTCCAACATCACCGGTAGTGCCCAGCGACGACCCGGTTGAGGGACAGAAGATCTCACGACCACCATCCGTAGCGCCAAGTTTCAGCGAGGTTTGGCAGCAAGGGGGGGTGGAGCCAGAGGTAGGTGCGGAGGTGGAACAACCCCCGCCGGAGAGGTCCGAGCCGGGACCGATGTGCCCAGCACGGAATCAGAGGTCCGGCCCACCCATCAATGGTGACGATGAGGGACCCCTCCAAAACCAGTTCTTATTACCCTATAGCACCCAACAGCTTAGGGCTATGGTCAACCATATCCTGAAGCTGTCCGAAAAGGGAGACCCCTCAATCCACTTCAGGGACATAGAGCGGGCAGCCAGCATCAACGATTGCGATGGCGCTGAGCAGGCCAAGATGCTGCTATTGCCCCTGGAGAGTAGTCTCCTCCAATCCCTCTCTTCCGAGTGTAAGAGGGGGCTGAGCGGGTATGAGGAGCTTAGAGATGCAGTTCTGGAGGCCATGGGGATGAATGAGGAAAGTCCTTTCTCCCGTGTGGAGAAGACGGTCCAGCTCGCAGGGGAAACCCCGCAGGCTTTCGCGGACCGGTTATGGCCGGTGTACAAGAGGGCCTGTCTGCGGGCGCCGAACCGGGGGTTCCTTTTTTTTTGTATTCATTGATGGGATGTGGGCGTCGCTGGCTAGGCCTGCATTTAGTACCCATCACTAATTGCCCTTGAGAAGATGGTGGTGAGCCGCCTTCTTGAACCGCTGCAGTCCATATGGTGTAGGTACACCCACAATGCTGTTAGGAAGGGAGTTCTGTCCGGTTTTATTCTTACTGTTTTTCGTAGCGGTTGTTTACAACTGAGTGGCTTGCTAGGCCATTTCAGAGGGCATTAAGAGTCAACCACATTGCTGTGGGTCTGGAGTCACATGTAGGCCAGACCAGGTAAGGATGGCAGATTTCCTTCCCTAAAGGACATTAGTGAACCAGATGGGTTTTTGCAACAATCGACAATGGTATCATGGTCGCCATTACTAAGACTAACATTTAATTCCAGAATTAAATTGAATTGAATTTAAATTCCACCAGCTGCCGTGGTGGGATTTGAACCCATATCCTCAGAGCATTTGACTGAGCCTCTGGCTTACTAGTCTAGTGACATAACCACTACGCCACCACTTCCCCCAGAACGGGGATCCCCTGGCCCATTGGCTCCGTTGCCTGGTGGCGAACAGCTTGCCACAGGTCCAGGCCCAGGCAGAAGTCTGGTTCAACCCCAAGAATCCCCAGACCACCGAGCTCACGGTGATCAGACAGTTGACTCTAGCCTATAAAAACCGTAGGGGAACTGATGCACACCCACCTAAGGGGAAGGTGCATGAGGTAAAAACCAGACCGGGTAGGAAAGAGTGGCACCAGGAAGGGAATAACCCCCCCAACACAAAGACAAATTGTTACGGGTGCGGGAAGGGTGGCAAAAACCCTTGGAAAGATAACAAGGGAAAGAATTCCACAGCCCCAGCCCAAAAGGTGGGGGCAGGAATCCCTTCCGCAGAGGTCGAGTCACTTTTGGACACCATGAGGTCCTTATTGACAGGCCAGGGGAGAGTAGCAGCCACTACCGGTGCTCTGACCCCATCAGCCCCATCCAACCCACAGCCCTGACTAGAGCCAGCGCAGCCTGTTTACCTGTGCTCTCTCCGGTATGATGAATGGAAAAGACCCCTCTTGGAGATGGAGGTAGAAAAGGTGACGGGGACCTATCTGTTGGACACGGGGGCATCATGCACCGTGGTCTACTCAGCTAACCCCAACACCTCGCCTCTATCTAATGGGGTCCCATACAGTCTGTCGGGGTTCACAGGCAAAGAAGAGGCTGGCTCGTTTTCCATCCCGCTCGCTATTCGGTTAGGACCGCTCTGCTCCAAGTGGACCTGTGTCCTGATGAAATGGGAAGTGGAGGGTGGAAGAGGTGTCCAGGGGGCCGACTTTATTGTAGGCCACGGGATCCTAGTAGATTTGAGAAATCATTGCCTATGGGGGGCAGGTAAAGGAAAGAACGGTGAGGTAGTAGTAATCCCAGGAAAGGAAGGGAAGGGGACCCTCTGCACCATGAAGCCCAAAGAGGATTATAACCTCGGTCTCATGGTCAGCAACACCCCACCAGAGTTCCAGGCATTTGTGCAGGCCCACCTGGCCACATTTGCCACTCACAAACACGACTGCGGGAGGGTCAACGGGTTTGAGGTCAGCGTAGACGGGGACCGCATGGCCTGACCACAGAAACAGTATAACTTCCCCAGGGAAGCGGAGCCAGACATGGAAGCAGCCATGTCCTCGTTAGTACAGCAGGGAGTTCTGAGGCCGATAGCTACCCACGTAAACTCTCCATTGTGGCCGGTTAGAATGCTGGGCAATTCCTGGCGGGCCACGGTGGACTATCGGGTGCTCAATAGTAACATCCCAGCCTGTGCACCCACGGTAGCAGCAGTTGCCGACCTGATAGGAAGTATTACAGCATCCGCGACCACTTTCACGGTGCTGGATATTTCCAATGGGATTTGGTCCATCCCTTTGAGGAGGGAGGATCAGTACAAGTTTGCCTTTACGTTTAAAGGGCAACAGTACACGTGGAACTGCTTGCCTCAGGGCTTCCACAACAGCTCCAGCATTTTCCATCAGTGCATGGCAAACAGTTTAAAGGATTTTAGCCAGCCCAGACAGTTGGTACAATATGTGGATGACCTGCTCCTGTTCACTGATTCGAAAGAGTAGCATGGCCCACTATTGGCCGAACTGCTGGAGCTGCTTGGGCAAAAGGGTTTTAAGGTAAGCCCAAAGAAAGCGCAGATCTGCCAGCAGGAGGTGAAATTCCTAGGCCTGACCGTGCGCGCTGGGGAAAGGGCCATAGATAAGGCTAGGAGAGAAGCGGTACAAGAGTTACCGGTTCCCAACACAGTAACGGGTGTGAGGTCGTTCCTAGGGCTAACCGGGTACTGCAGAGACTTTATTGAGGACTATGCAGCCACCGCAGCCCCTCTGCTCCGGCTCCTACACAAGGGAGTGGAGTGGCTTTGGGATGAGGGTGGCCAGGCAGCATTTGTCAGGCTCAAGAAAGACTTGCAGACCGCACCAGCTCTAGGGGCCATAGATGGGTGGAAAGAGTTTTTCCTGGAGGTAGCAGCCAGCGGGGATAGCCTGAGTGCTGTGCTGCTCCAAGAGCGGCACGGCCGGCTGAGGCCGGTGGTCAACTCCTTCCGGATACTCATGGGTGTGGAGAGGAACTACTCCAACTGTGAGCGGCACCTCTTGGCCAGACATTGGATTGTGAAGAGATCACTGATCTTCACAGGCATCTCTCCCATCACCCTCCTCACCCATCACACACCCACCCAGATGCTTCTGGATGGGGGGATCAAGGATGGAAAAGGTTAAGGGTCTCTGTGAGCCAAAGCTCGCAGCCAACATGGTATATCCTGGAACAGCCCACCGGTGTCCCATCGAAGTGGTTTGGGAAGTGAACATAGGTTTATGGGCCGGGATACATCCCACGGGCTGCGAGATCTATGTAGACGGTTCCAGCACGGTATCTGCTGGCGAGCGTCTCACGGGGTGTGGAGTTTACAACCCAGTGGCGAACATTGCCCTGGCGATTAAGCTCCCCAGCACCTTGAGCACCCAGCAGGCTGAACTGTCCGTGGTAATGTATGTCGTTACACACCCCGAAATCTTCCCACCCCGTACACGATTTGCTTGGACTGCATGTTCACGTGCATTTCGTGTACGGAGTACCTGGCCATCTGGTCCCGCCGCGGATACACCTCCACCGACAGGAGACCCCTCAAAGTAAAACCCCTGCTGGAAAAGATCCTGGCCGCAGTGGGGGAGGAAGGGGAGATTTTCATCCACAAGATGAAGGCCCATTCCTCCACAGAACACCACAGCCAGGGCAACCAGCAGGCTGACTTGCTCGCCAAAGAGGGTGCCCGCACAGACACTTTCTGGGACCCATTTGGGTCCAGACCCATGGCGGCAGTCAGATGTAGGGACAGGACCCAAGGGAGTGTAGGGGTAGCTTTAGCCCCAGACCTTAAGACGGTCCAAGCCCGAGACCCCATCCTCAAGGCGGTTCTCAGTGCAGTAACTGAGGTAAAAGGGGTAGAGGGTCCGTACGGCACAGCATCCCTCTCCGTAAAAGAGGGGAATCTGTTCCGGGGGGAACAGTGGGTTGTGCCACAGCAGCACCGGAGGGAATTCCTTCAACTGGCCGACGAGGGTCCATGAGCGGGACACCCCGGGCCTGAGACCACCTGGCAGTGGGTGGAACAGGTGGGATGGTGGCCAGGACTCAGGGAAGATGTCCACGAGTTCTGTGCAGGCTGTCTTGTGTGCGCTGTGAATAACCACAACCCCCACAAAAGGAAGGTACCTATGGGACACATCAGGAGGGTAGAGGGACCATGGCAGTCGATACAGGTCGACTACATCGGGCCCCTGCCCATCGGGCCCCTGCCCACCGCCCAGGGGGCTATAAGTACTGCCTAGTCCTGGTGGATGTGTTCACCAAATGGGTAGAGGCCTTCCCCTGCAGAACAGCCACAGCTCTGGGTACTGCCAGTGTCCTGGTCCGGGAGGTGTTCTCGCGGTGGGGACTGCCACAGTATGTGGAGTCCGACCAAGGGAGTCACTTCACCGGACAGATGATACAGAATACTCTTATGCTGCTAGGCATCGAGGGGAAGTGGCACATTGCCCACAACACGCAGTCATCAGGGATTGTGGAAAGAATGAATAGGACCCTAAAAGAAAGGTTGAGGAAGGAAACGGTGGACTTGCTTCGAAAATGGGCCGAGGTCCTACCGTTGGTCTTGATGGGGATCCGAGCCAGACAGTCGAAAAGCACGGGGTACTCCCCGTACGAGCTGATGACTGGCAGGGTCATGCGGACCCCCACCCATGTACTAGCCCCGGTGCTCACGGAGGGTCAGCTCAGGGAGGTAAACCAGGACAGGTTCGCCCGAAACCTCTTTGAGCACCTTAAACAGGTCTACGAAAAGGCGGCTGGGAACATGGGAAGGCAGCATCAGAGTAACCGACTGCTGCTCGAACCCCGAAAGCACCACGAGTGGGAGGTAGGAGATCAGGTCATGGTGAGGATCTATGCCCGAGTAGGATGTTTGGAACCATTGTACATGGGGCCCTACAGCATTGTAGACAAAGCCAGCCCCATGGTATAGGCCGTTAAGATGCACCGGCGTACCAAATGGTTTCATATCAACCAGTGCAAACTGTTTCAACCTGAAAGGGGAAAACAGCCAGTTGGGGTAAGGTCTGAGGATAAAAATCCTCAGCCTGCAACAGAAGCGAGTTCACGGACAGCACAGGCAGGCGCTGTGGTTTGCTTAAAGGGAGGGGCCATCCCGCCCATCATTTGGGATACTCCCCCACTCTTCTGGGCTCCAGACGAGGAGGGACCTGAGGATGAAGGCCCCGTCCCTAACCCAGGTGTAGAGGAGGAGGGACCTGAGGGCGAAGACCCCGCCCCGGACCCAGTTTTGGGACCTGAGGGCGGAGACTCTCAGCCTGTAGCAACAGGCTGCGAAGAGTTACCTGCCCCTAGCCCAGGTTCGGGAGAGGCCAAGCCTAAGTGGGAAGATCCCCAGCCAGCGGCAGCGGTTAGCCCACAGGCTGCACCGGAGGGGACAGCGGTCCGGGTTAAAGGCTCATTTGCCAAGAAAGCCCCACCCACCAAAGTCTCTAGAAGGTCCCCACGGACGCCCCAACCCAGGAAGCCATGGTCCCCAGCTCCTCAGTTTAAAGGGACAGCCTCCCGAGTCAGGGCGAAGTCAAAGGGCAGAGGTCCTCAGCTAGTCGCCGCGGGCGGCGAGGGATCAACAGTGCAGGACGGTGCGGCCACGCCGGAGGAAGCGGTGTGCCGCAGTCCAACCAGGAATTAGCCTGGCCGCCCGGAAACGGGTGGCGGATGTACATAGTTTAGGTAAGGTAAGTTTGTATTGTTAAGTTTAAGTATTTAGCTTAAGTTTGGGTGTTTTAGCTTAAGTTAAATAAGATGATGGGTAGTTTTAGATAAGTAGTAATCTGCTAAGAGTGTATATTTTGGGTCGAGTTCGCGAGACCCGACCATGCTTCACCCAAGCCAGAGAATCTCTTGGGGACCTGGCTGTATGTTTTTGTATCTGTTACAGAAAGACTGTCGGGGTGAAGGGGATCGTAATCCTACTCGCCCTGATGGGACTGAGCCTGGTAAAGAGGGGCGACGTAGAAGACTCCCACATCTACGGGTGTTTGGGAGATAGAGTACCTATAGCGACCGACGGAAGTGGTGAACGGGATGCAGAGGAGACTGCCGTCTACGTCCACGAGGGAAGGTGGCCAGGATGGCTGGGGTCCAATTCGTCTCAGTACTCCAGACAAACCGGATTCACGTATGGGGAGGCCTCCCTCCTGTGCCCCAGGGTACGGGTCATTACCACAAGGGTCAGCGTCACCATAGGGAAGCGTGTATGTTTAATGTGCAAGGGACACATTCCTCTGGACAGGTGGTGGTGGCTCAGAAAGCTGAGCAAAGATATGAGAAACCCTGCAGTCGAGTGGGAAAGGTTGGGGAACAACACCCAACGGACGATTACAGGGACTCACGGAGGATTAAGTGTGTGTTGGGACAAGTGGTGGGAGCCAGATCAAGGGATTTATATCTGTATGTGGGGGTCAGAGAGAGTCTGCCCCGCAGGCATATCCATCATTTTCCACCGGCAGTAGCAAGACGCCGGGGAGGGGATGAAGTGGGATACTAGCCGAAAGGTGTGCGCGGTCCCATACTCCCCGATCTCAGTCAATGCCACTGAGCTTGTGACCCGTCCCCATAAGCCCCTGCCCACGGCACAGGTGGCGAGGTTACACAGGGAAGGGTGCCCCACCACCACCAAGGGACCAGGGAATGGGCTGGTACTAGTGCCTACATATCAGGTGCTGTACCAGGGGGTACACTAGGCGGTAGCCTCCGTGATTTTAAATCTCACCGAGGTACATTTACCGGAGTGGTGTCCCAAAGAAACAGAGCAGCTATACCAGGCCCTATTAAAGGACATGTTTACGAAGTTTTATGATTTTGATTTTGCCAATGTGGACAAAACCGAACTGTACACCACACACCGCGAGCTTTTGGGTAATGCAGGGAGACAAAGAAGGGGAGTATGGAATGATGTTTTTACTGCATTTAACACTGGGTCCTCTGTCACCAACAGTTTGGATGACATAGAGCTACAGACCCAGATAAACAGTTTAAAAACACAGTTAAGGAAGATATTAATGGATGAGAACAAAGTAGTGGGCTCGGAGTTGCATGAGGACCAGACTATGACGGTCCATTTAAAGGAGATCATAGTGGAGTTGGAGAAGCACGCAAAGACGGTAAATGCCCTCATAAGGGAGGACAGAAACGCTTCTGACCAGGCTGCGCAGAACGAGGTGTGCGTGCTATACGGGGTGTGGTTGCTGGGCGAGGGCCGCAGTAATCTGGAGGATTTAAAATAGGGTTTAGTCCCCTCCTGGATCAGCAACAAACACCTCCATCCATTTGAGAACGCATTAAGCCCGTGCCAACTCCGGCTAGCTTCCGAAGCCTACCCAGTCCCAGTGGATTGTGGACGATCCAACCACACAATCAGGGGAGTAGTAGTTAGGATGCCGGTCATGGGTATGACAGCCCGACCTGCACCGCTATACAGGGTAAAGAACATTGCAGTCATTCAAGGGGGTGCACACATTCATTTCACAGCGGTCCCACCTTACGTCATAAAGTGGGAGCACGCTATGACAGGTACTGGCCTCTCAGGGTGCCGGAGCCGGGGAGCACACGTAATCCTGTGTCCCCAGCAATTGAATGCCTTTTCAAAACCACAGTGTGGGTTCAGAGCTGCTGACGCGAAGCCTATAAATTGCATGATGGAGGCAATGGCACAAGGCCATGTTCCCCCGCAGGTAGCATAAAAAGGGGGTGGGACATATTGTGTCACCACTGGCGCGTCCCACTACCAACATGGACAGCATAGCTGGTGTCCAGTTAGTGACAGCTGTTTCTGTTTTAAACCCGAGGTAGAAGTTCAAGTGGCCCAGGAGCGAATTGTCCCCATTCCTGAACTCTCCACTGTTCACCTCACTGTAAAGGAGAATTTTACCAACCTGCAGAAGTAGGTAGCGCATTTTGGCTACGAAATTCCCCCTCTCCCTGAACACCTTACCAAAATACTCAAAGCTGTTATAGTTTTGCAGAAACATTTTTACACTCTAGAGCAGAAAACAGTACAGATAGGGGCTAAGATATTGGATATTGTGATTCCACCCTGGTGGGACATTTTCAATAACATAGAGGTCCCTTCGTGGATCAGACTGGCTTCCCACATTCTCGTGGTTTGCCAGTTAGGGATAGTGTTGTATCTAGTCTGCATCCAGTGCAAGGGAACAGGTCAGTTGTTAGAATTCCGAAACCAGAGGATCTGGAAGGAACATTAAGTGAAGGTGGAGGGAGATACGCCGGTTTGAGTTTTTTTCCTTACATTTTTGATGAATGATTGTTGTTTTTTTTGTGTTTGTTGTTTTTAATAAAGATCTTGCGACGCGTTGTTAATAAAGATGTATGTGCACCAAGTGGTACAGGGGTGTTGGACACCCTCCATGCTTGGATGTGTGTAAACGACTGTAGTTATTCTAGGTAGACTTACGTATACTACATTTTCACGGAATGGGAAGTGCATGTGTCGTGGGTATGTTAGATAGGTAATTACAAGGGAAGGTTGACTATGGAGGGTCAGAAAATTTTGCTCACCTTGTAAGGATGATACTTTAAGCAAGTTTTAGTATCACAGGGGTGAGTGTAGGATTCGCAAAATTCCCACATTTCCCCAAGGTTATTAATAAAAGGGACCCTGTATGGACAATTTAAAAAGGGTATCCAAAAGATGGCGTCCGCACCTCGTAACCAAAAGCCTGTAAGATTTTACAAGCTTGGACTCTGCAGCACAGAACAGGCTGCTTTGGGAAATCGAAACTTAAAATGCATTTCTGTGAAAAGGACTTTGTGTTTGAAGGGCCAGACAGCTAAGCAAACATTGAATATGCATTACGTCAGATTGAAACAGATCAACCCAGTTAGGCCTAAGCATAAGGCCATTAGTTGTCCGCATAAATAATCGTAAACAGCTTAAGGAAGCTATCAAGGTGATAAACGGCCATCTAAAACCAGTTAACTTAGATTGGTATAATCGTTTAAAACAGCCCGCCAAAATCAAACAATGGACTGACCTGATTTGGCGCGCAGATAAGGAGTTGAAGAAACGGGTATAATTGTAGGCCCTCAGTAGCAACTGCATGCTCTTGCTCCCCTCTCCTGACTCTGACCTCTTGTCTGATCTTGGGCTGCCGCCGCCCGTACTCGTGCCCTGGCCTCGTGGCGGGTTCTCTTTTCGCTCCCCGTATTAAGTTGCAACCAAGGACATCCATACCAAGCACGGGTGGGTGACGAGACCTGAGTCCAAAATCATACATAACACACGGGCCACAAAAATGCGAGACGAGACGAGCCAAGGCAAGGTGAAGAAAAAGGTAAAGACCCGACAAGAGCAGAGAAGGGCAGCAGAAGACGCATTGATAAAGACCGAGCGCCTAGTTATAAGCTGGCGCTTGGGGGAAGAAAATGTATGTATGGACAGTGAGATTAAGTTGGCTATTGAACACTCCGAATGAGCTGGCGTTAAACGCAGGTGTCCACGCCATAATGAATATACCGGTGTTTGACGCTTGGGTAGTAAAATCTAAGCAGTGAAGACTGCCAACCGTCCCCTGACGCAACGTTACCGCCGACGACCGCCCGAGGGAGAAGTAGAAGAGAACCCATCGTGACGAGACGACAACAGTAGCTGAGGAGAAGAAAGGTGTGTCGCAGCAACAGCTCCAGCACCGCATCCTGAGACCACGTGGCGATGGAGTACCCCAAAGGACAGGAGACCAGACCTCAAAACTTGCAACCGTTAAAAGAACAGGCTTTGCTTTGCATTGGTGAGCATGAATTCCTGGCCCCTCATAGCTTAATCTAGTTAGGTATAGGGGTAGGATAAGGATAAGGGGATTGTTAAAGTAGTTGTTTTTCCCTCGATGTGTCTTGTGTTCCCCATTCCCTGTATAAGTATAATTATTGTTATATGCCTGTAATTTTTCTACCAGTAATTTCTCATAAGACTGTGTTTTCGTTTCTGTTTTAATAAAATCTTGCTTTTCTTACACCATACCACCTGTCTACTCGAGTTTTCTGTATCGCCGCCTGTACCTAAGTCCAGTGTCTAGAACCCAGTTGTGTGGGAGCGATTCGAATTGCTCACAGGCAGTCAGAGGCATAACTGACTGGGTGCATGCACAACACGCCACCCCCTACAAGTCCTATATCCCTTCCGGAATGCTTTGTTCCTATGACTCTAGACTTCTTTGCATTCTTCCCACCCACCACCCCACCACTATCCCGCCCCGCCACTTCCCTCTATCTGCAACATTGTTGTTCACAAAGATTTCAACCATAAGATACATAAGAAATAGGAGCAGGAGTAGGCCATTTGGCCCCTCGAGCCTGCTCCGCCATTCAATAAGATCATGGCTGATCTTCTACCTCAACTCCACTTTCCTGCACTATCCCCATATCCCTTGATTCCTTTAATATCCAAAAATCTATCGATCTCTGTCTTGAATATACTCAACAACTGAGCCTCCACAGCCCTCTGGGGAAGAGAATCCCAAAGATTCACCACCCTCTGCGTGAAGAAATTTCTCCTCATCTCAGTCCTAAATGGCTGACCCCTTATTCTGAGACTGTGACCCCTGGTTCTAGACTCCCCAGCCAGGGGAAACATCCTCCCTGCATCTACCCTGTCAAACCCTGTAAGAATTTTGTATGTTTCAATGAGATCACCTCTCATTCTTCTAAACGCAAGAGAATATAAGCCTAGTCTACTCAATCTTTCCTCATAGGACAATCCCCCCATCCCAGGAATCAGTCCGGTGAACCTTTGTTACACTCCATCTATGGCAAGTATATCCTTCCTTAGGTTAGAAGACCAAAACTGTACACAATACTCCAGGTATGGTCTCACCAGAGCCCTATATAATTGGAGTAAGACGTCTTTATTCTTATACTCAAATCCTCTTGTAATAAAGGCCAACATACCATTTGCTTTCCTAATGGCTTGCTGTACCTGCATGTTAACTTTCAGTACAAGATCACCCAGGTCCCTCTGAACACCAACATTTCCCAATCGCCCACCATTTAAAAAATACTCTGCTTTTCTATTTTTCCTACCTAAGTGGATAATTTCATATTTCTCCACATTATATTCCATTTGCCATGTTCTTGCTCATTCACTTAGCCTGTCTTTTTCCCCTTGAAGCCTCTTTGCATCCTCCTCACAACTTACATTCCCACCCAGCTTTATATCATCAGCAAACTTGGATACATTACATTTTGTCCCCTCTTCTAAATCATTGATATTTACTGTGAATAGCTGAGGCCGAAACACTGATCCTTGCGGTACCTCACTGGTTACAGCCTGCCAACCCGAAAATGACCCGTTTATTCCTACTCTCTGCTTTCTGTCCGTTAACCAATCCTCAATCCATGCTGATATATTACCCCCAATCCCATTAGCCCAAATTTTGTTTAATAACCTCTTGAGTGCTCTGCTATTATATCTTTTATAACGGACTCTAGCATTTTCCCCACTACCGATGTCAGGCTTACCGGTCTGTAATACCCCATTTTCTCTCTACCACCCTTTTTTGAATAGTGGGGTAACATTAGCTACCCACCAATCCATGGGTACCATTCCAGAGTCTATCAAATTTTGGAAGATGACCAGCAATGCATCTACTTTTTCTAGGGCCACTTCCTTAAGTACCCTAGGATGTAGATTATTAGGCCCTGGGGATTTATCAGCCTTCAATCCCATCAATTTCCCTAACACCATTTCCCTACAAATACTGATTTCTATCAGTTCCTCCCTTTCATTAGACCCTATGTTCCCTGACATTTCTGGGAGGTTATTTGTGTCCTCCTTTGTGAAGACAGAACCAAAGTATGTATTTAATTGGGCTGCCATTTCTTTGTTCCCCATTATAAATTCCCCTGATTCTGACTGCAAGTGACCTACGCTTGACTTCACCAATCTTTTTGTCTTCACATATCTATAAAAGCTTTTACAATCAGTTTTTATGTTCCCTGCAAGCTTACTCTATTTTCCCCTTCTTAATTAATCCTAAACTGCTCCCAATCCTCAGGTTTACTGCTTTTTCTGGCCAATTTATATGTCCTCTCCTTGGATCTTATGCTGTCCCTAATTTACCTTGCTAGCCACGGTTTAGTCACCTTTTTTGTTTTATTTTTATGACAAACTGGGATGAACAAATTCTGTAGTTCATCCATGCGATTTTTGAATGTTTGCCATTGCCTATCCACCGTCAACCCTTTGAGTGACATTCCCCAATCAATCCTACCCAACTCGCGCCTCATACCATCGTAGTTTCCTTTATTTAAATTCAGGACCCTAGTTTCTGAGTCAACTACTTCACTCTCCATCTTAATGAAGAATTCTATCATATTATGATCGCTCTGACCCAAGGGGCCTCGCACAACAAGATTGCTAATTAATCCTTTCTCATTACATAATACCCAGTCTAAGATGGCCTGATCTCTAGTTGGTTCCTCGACATATTGGTCCAGGAAACCATCCTGTATACTCTCCAGGAATTCCTCCTCCTACAGTCCCGCCCACGGACATGATTTTACGTCGATTGACCTTATTAAGCCCGCCCTACAGGCTTGCCAGCCAATTAAGAGGAAGCCGGTTAGACGACATCATTTGATGACGTGTCGTCTGCTGGTTTTCTTAAAAGGACCCCGCACAATTTTTCTTTGACGGCTCATTTCTCAGTGTTTGACAGCATTGAGGTTCTGCAAACACTGACAATAACTGTACAAAGGCGAGCTCTTGTATCCAGGCTCTCCAATGACTCCCTCCATAGGCTAGAACAGATGGCAGCTGCAGGTGAGGTTACAGAAGTGATCTGTCACTGGTAAGAGAGGTTCTCCCAATGAGGTGGGACTGGACAGCCAATTGAAAACTTGTTACCTACAGAAAAGTGTAAATGCGTTAAAAATGATTTTCCCAACATTTTCTTACCTCTGAAACTCACCAGTGCACCATTGGATCCTTCACACCACTTTGGCAGCTGTCATCAATGCAGAAACATAACAGCAGACTCACAACATGCCACACTTACCTGCCGTGGTGTCCGAATGTTGGGAACACCGAGGCAGAAGCGGCAAAATTGAAAAAGAGCCTGTTAACAAGTATCAAGTACCTGTTAATAGCCAGGTAAGTGGCTATAATCCATTTCCCGTTGCTAGGTGTCGGGTCCATGCGCAAATCAGGGTCCCGACACTTGGGAAGATTGATTGGAGGCGGGTTGACAGCGGGTTTCCTGCCCGCTGTCAATCTTTGCGATTATGACAGCAGTCCCGCTTCCAATCCTGCACTCTGAGGACTGGCCATCTTCCTCCCATTGTATTTGTTTAATTTCTCTGCATTTCCTTATTCCCCATTATAATTTATCCTGTCTCAGCCTGTAAGGACCCACATTTACTTTCGCTAATCTTTTCCTTTTCACATACCTATAGAAGCTTTTACAGTCTGTTTTTATGTCTCACGCTAGTTTACTCTCATATTCTATTTTCCCTTTCTTTATCAATTTCCTGGTCCTCCTTTGCTGAATTCTAAAATCCTCCCCATCCTCAGGCTTACTACTCTTTTTGGCAAAATTATAAGCCGCTTCCTTTGATCTAATACTATCTTTAACTTCTCTTGTTAGCCACGGTTGGACCACATTTGCTGTGGGGTTTTTGTGCCTTAAAGGAATGTATATTTGTTGTAAATGATGTCTTAATTCTTTAAATGCTAGCCATTGCTTCTCTACTGTCATAACTTTTAATATAGTTTCCCAACCTACCTGAACCCACTCGCCCCTCGTACCTACATAGTTTGCTTTGTTTAGATTTAAGACCCCAGTTTCGGATTTAACTAAATCACTTTCAAACTCAATATAAAATTATATCATATTACGGTCACTCTTCCCTAAAAGCCCCTTTAAGACAAGGTTATTAATTACCCCTTTCTCATTGCACAATACCAGATCTAAAATAACCTGTTCCTTAGTTGGTTCCTCAACATACTGACCTAGAAAACTATCCTGCATACATTCCATGAATTAGTCCTCCACACTATTACTGCAAATTTGGTTTGCCCAGTCTATATGTAGATTAAAGTCTCCCATGATTACTCTATTACCCTTGTTACATGCACCTCTAATTTCCTGATTTATGCTCTGCCCTACATTACAACCACCTCAATCCTACTCCACGAAACTCGATGCCTAAGTCTCTCTACTTAGAAACATAGGCCTAGAAATTGGGTTGGGGCGCCAAAGTGGCGCCAAAGTCGCCTGAGCGCAGGATTTAGCGCAGCGTTCGAGGCTTTAGCGATCATCAGATATTCAGTTTCATTGCCCCTAGAGGGAGACGGGGCGAGGCTCCAGGCGCTCCGCATCCCTCTTAGGGTGCTGAAACTGAATATCGCAGCGCAACGTGCCGCAGCGCCACACGCTGCGGCATGGCACGCTGCAGTACTGCAGGCCTCCTCCCATTGTTAAGGGGCAGGGGCCTGCAACAGCGTGATCCCCGCTCGCGAGTGCCGGCAAACGAGCCCGGCACCAAGGAGAAGTGCCGGGCTCTCGGGAAACAGCCGGCAATGCCGCAGGGGGGTGGTCAGGAGGCCGGGGATGGAGGTGCTGGCAGGCGGCCACCGAAAAAGGCGGCCGCCCCGCACCTCCACCTTAACTTGCGCCGCTGCCGGCACAGCAAGGCCCCATGAACCGGGCACGGGTAGCGAACGGTGCAACTGCGCCGTTCGCTACCAAATATCACGAACGGGGCGCTAATGGGGCGCTGCACACACTGATGACGTCATTGGTGGCGGTGCAGCGCAACAGGCTAACGCCACCATTATTGCCCCAACTCAATATCGTGGGTGGCGCAGCCAGTGATGCTAAAGCCACTGACTGCCTCTTTAGGCGCTAACAGGTGGCGCTACTCACCCACTTTCTCCCTCATAGAAACATAGACAAATAGGAGCAGGAGTTGGCCATTCAGTCCTTCGAGTCTGCTCCGCCATTCAATATGATCATGGCTGATCCTCTATCTCAATACCATATTCCCGCTCTCTCCCCATATCCCTTGATGCCTTTTGTGTCTTGAAACCTATCTATCTCCTTCTTAAATATAGTCAGTGACTTGGCCTCCACAGCCTCACCACCCTCTGAGTGAAGAAACCTCTCCAACTTTAAGAAGCTCTTCAAAACCTATCTCTTCAACCATGCTTTAAGTCACCCCTTGTAATCTGTCCCTTCTTGTCCTGACATTCATGGTCCTTACGCCCTGTTCCTGGGACTAGGGACAGGGTCACTGGCAAGGCTTGGAAGCTAAGCTAGAGCCAGGCCTGGTTAGTACCTGGTAGGGGTGACCATCAGGGAAGACCAGGTGCAGAAGGTCACAGAAGGAGCCCCGAGGAGGGACGGTTGGTGAGAAGGTCACGGAAGGAGCCCCGGGAGGGGCGGCTGGTGAGCAGGCCCGGGCGTTGGGCTGAAGATTGTCGGACAGGAGGAATGGTGGAAATGGAATGGCGGCGCGCACAGACGCAGCGGCTTTGCTTCTCCCAGGATGGTGCTATTTACGTTAATGTTAATGTTATTTGTACTGGACTCATGGGAGCTTGCAAGATCACATTTCGTTGTTCATGTACTTGTGCATTGTACAATGACAATAAAGTTGAATTATTATTATTATTATTACGCCTACTTATGAATCATCTTGGCATATTTATTTACATTAAGGCTGTTATACAAATGCAGCTGTTTTTATGGGGTATGTTTTCATCCACTTATTAATGTTAGAGAAAAATTTAGTTTTATCGTCATCCCAACATTTCAACTAACATTAGTGAACAGAGGAAAATATACAACAATCTGAAAATCTCCATCTTTCATAGATTAGAATTAAATCTATATTTAATGGCCAATTCATTGAATATGGTTTTGAGGTAGGCCAAAAATAGTTCAAGACAACTTTAGAATAGAACTCTGGGAATGTGGCGTCCTGTGCATCAAATCAAGTAATTGGATCACAGAAGTGCTTTCATTTCCAGATTGGTGGCTTTTATTTGGGATCCACAGGAAATCAATTCCCTACTTCCTAATTCTTCAGAAATGAGAGGGCTTTTTGAAATTCATGGCTGCTTGCAACTACTTAGGTTGAGGGGGGTGTTGAGTTAACTGTTTTGAATTGCGGTTGACTTAAGTTTAACTGGACACATTGCTGGCAGGTCACACAGAACCTCATCTAGACTTGGGTCATTAAACTTGCATATATATAGCACCATTAATATAGTAAAACATCCCAAGGTGCTTCACAGGAGTGTTATCAGACAAAATTTGACACCGATGCACATGAGGACATCCTCGGAGAGGCGATTAAAAACTTAGTCAAAGAGGTAGTTTTTAATGACTGTCTTAAAGGGGGAGAGAGTTGTAGAGAGGCGGAGAGGTTTAGGGACAAAATTCCAGAGCTTAGGGCCTAGGTAGCTGAAGGCACGGTCGTCAATGGTGGAGCGATGAAAATTGGGGATGCTCAAGAGGCCAGAATTGGAGGAGCGCAGAGATCTTGGAAGAATTCAGTGTAAGTTACCAGTCACTTGAAAATATAATAACTGGGGATTCATGCTCATCCTAAAGAAGACCAGCCACTCCTCGTATGTAGAAGCACAGTGGTCCTCAAATCTTACAAGGACTGATGATTCTGAGTCCCGAATAGTACTGCAGCGTACACTATAATGTTTCAATTTTCCATTGGGCTGCCTCTCTCCATTTGAAAAATTGGTGCTTTCAATCAGAGCCAGACCAAAATTCTAAAATCAGTTTTACTATTTTTTGAACTGCTCTTAGAGCCATAAATCATGCTGCTGCCAGGTCCACCAGAGGCCCATCACTGCCATTTATTTTACAATCTGAGTGGCAGCAGTGATATAGGTCGCGCTCACTCAGGAAATTTGCCATTGATTTTAATAGGGGGGCTGGGCCAAGATCATTAACTGCTCACTGTTTCACCAAGGGTAACGGCATAATGGGGCGCAAACAGACCAGGAAATTATGATGTGGCTTAAGTAATGGCGTAAGCCATAATTTCCTGGGAATTTTGTGCTGTAAAACAGCCCCTATGGCATAGATGCACCATTACAGTGGCACCGGTCTCCAGGAAATTCTGGACCATGATACATTCTAACAAATATTTAGTTGCATCAATTGCCACGTAAATGTGCATTTATTAGATATTGCAATGAAAGAGTAGTGATAAAATATGTACATAAGTATCAGTGTAGATAGTAAATTTTTACCAGAGTTTGCCAAAGGACTTGCTGAAAAAACATTGGGCTGAATTTTGCCAGTTCTCAGAGGGTGGGTTCGGAGGCAAATCCACTGTCAAAATCAAAAAGATTGACAGCGGGGCAGTGTCCCGCTCTGAACCCACCTCCTTCTGAGTTTCCCTAGTGCGGGCTCTGCCTGCGCTTTGCAGACGCGGCACTAAGCGGCGGGTCATGCAATTGTGCTAGTTAAGAGGGTGTTTAAAACAATTTAATCACCATTTTAACAGGTACAAAGCATTTTCCCAAGTTTTCCACGAGGTTCCCGTCGCTCGGGGATCACGCCAGGTAAGTATGTCGGGTTCTGAACAACTCTCCATTTCTTTCAATAGGTGACAGCTGCAAAAGTGGTTTAAAACCTGCCATTTTACAGCTGGTCACTTTCCAATGTCAGAAGCTGAAGCATCAATTACTTGGAACCCACTTTTGAGCTTGGAGTATTCTCTCTATCCACTGTCACCTCCTTGGAACAACCTATCTCAACATTGACAGATTACTTCTGTCATCTCAACTTCACCTGCCATCTATTCCATCAGCATCGGTGCCTTTGAAATAATCTCACTTTGGTCCTCAGAATCCCAACACAATCAGCCCAACACCAGCAGCACCAGGCACACCAGCAGCACCAACTTCCACACCAACCTTCTCCGCAATCAACTGATGCTGTACAAGACACATGGCATCATGACCCGTGATCATTGCTGCCCGGGACGCCAGCGATGGCCTCACCATGTCCAGATTTGCTTCACTTAACGCTGTACACCCTGGCTACCACATGGTGCGTCAGGTTGGCACCACCCCACACCAGCACCATAAAGCAGACCTACAATGTTCAAACCATTCCTTTCACACGCATCACCATTGCGGGGGGTACTGTTATGTCTCACCATGCGCTGCAACTCACAAAGACACTTCCAAAGGTGCACACAAATCTGTCCAAGAACACAAAGTGTTGAAAATAAAGATTTCAAATTTTGTAATTTCATTACCAGAAACTTCACATGAACATTGGCTAAACCACCCAAGTGCCTACCCTTGTGTGTTCTTAGTTGGTATGATTGGACTAGGATGAGGGTGAGTGAGAGGGGTGCTAGTTAGATGGGGAAGTGATAATGTAGATAGAGGGGGGTGGGTGCAGGTGCAAGATAAGTTGGTGTGAGTAAGGATGCGCAGGAGTATGGTGGGGAAGGCAGATTGATGGGGCTGTGATGAATGGTATAGCAGGATGAGGTTGAGTTTGGCTTGGCAGTAACATTTCATCATCTACTGAGACCATTGAAAGGTTTGCGCCACTGCAGCCTGGTTCTCCTGACCAAATCCCTGCTTGTGTCCTCCTGTGCAATGTGCAACCAGGCTGCATTGATCTCCTGGGGCAGTGTCTTCTTCCCATTGGAAGGGAAGAGGACCTCCCTGCTTGCTGTGACTCCCTCCACAAGCATATGGAGGGAGTCATGGGATCAACTGGGTACAGCCGTGCACCTCTGCGCAGTGCTCGTCAATGTTTGCAGCACCTCAATGCTATAGAACACTGACAGCACAACTGTCAAAATGAATGTGGACATGGCCCCTTTAAGGAAACTGGCTGATGACGCGTCATCAGATGACATCATCAGACCTGCTTCCTTTTAATTGGTCAGCAACCTCAGAGGGCAGGCTTAACAAGCCCAATCAGGGGAAAATCGCTTTGAGGAGGCGGGATGAAGACGGGTACGGAGTTTGAGGCCGCTGTCTGCTCCGGCTGCACCGAGCTCGCCACGGCTGGCGAAATCGCAGCTATTGTATTTTTCAAACATGAAAGCACATTTTGTTTATGAAATGTAAAAGCTGCTCCTGGCATGGGTGAAATCATAGAAACACACAGCACAGAAGGAGACTATTTGGCCCCTCGTGCCTCTGCCTGCTCTCTGAAAGAGCTACCAATTAGTCCCACTCCCCTGCTTTTTTAACAGTTTTATAAACTTGTCCTGCCACCTTCAAAGACTTGTTTATGTGAACCCCCAGGACTCTCTGTTCCTGCAGCCTCTTCAAAATTGTACCATTTATTTCATATTGCCTCAATATTTTTCCTTCCAAAATGCATCACTTCACACTTGTCTGCGTTAAATGGCATCTTCCATGTGTCTGCCCATTTCAGCAGTCTGTTGATGTCCTCCTGAAGTCTGCTACTCTCCTCCTCACTGCTTACTACATTTTCAAGCTTTGTGTCATCCGCAAACTTTGAAATGATGGCCTCTGTACCCAAATCTAGGTCATAAATATATACCAAAAAGAGCAATGGTCCTAATACCGACCCCTGGGGGATGTACTTCAAACACATTTTAAATACCTATTAGTACAGCTGTAGTATCCATCATAGATACCAGAAAAATTAATATCGCTTCCCCTGTCACGAATATGGCTTGTTTTCTCAGTATCAGCTGCTTTGCTAGGGTAGGCATATGTTTTACCTAGTTTGCAGCACACTTTTTGCATGAAACCTGCAACATCCTGTGCGAGTGAACTGACAGGTTTAGCAAGATTCATGTACCACAGTTCATTTTGTGCGGAATACAATATAAAATAGTTACCACATGTCACTGCAATATAAGGGTTACTTTTGGCTTGGTGCCATAGTGCAAAACAGGTGATAGCAAATCGGCAGCCTGTTTTATATCTGTCCCGATTTTTATTTCCATTGAAGTCAAGGGTTTAAGAAAGCCATTCGGCCCATTGAGTCCATTCCTTCCGCAGACCATGTACAATCTGGTCGATCATGAGTTCTGCCGAACCAGTTTAATTTTCTGAGGCAAGGTTCAGTAAAGATTCTCCTTACCCATCTCCGCACCCCCCCCACCCCACTCCAACTCTCCCAATTCCCCGGTCCCCAATATAAATCAGAGCAAACCCCAAAACATCTGGCATTATTCATCTTTGGCTGGTTGTTTTAATTTACAGGACACTTCAAAAAGTATTAGGAACTGAGGAACCACCAAGTTGCTGAACCATTCCAGTCACTCTGTCTGTTCTTCTCCTTATATCTCTTAGTCTGATGTCTTACCAGATATTCAACTAACTGTTCTTTTAAAGTTTTAATCGACACAATATACACTGAGTTTTTTTCTGGTAAACGGTTCCATCCAGCCACTGTTTTGTGTGTGTGTTTGTGAACGTGTGTGTTGAGGAAACCTTCCAATTTCTCCTTAAGGAATACACATCCACAGTGCTATTCTACATTAACAGCTGTGTCGAGGACATACCCCAACCAGAAACCCTGGATGAACGGAGAGGTCCGGTCACTGTTGAAAGCATGCGACGCAGCATTTAAATCTAGCGACACGGCGGCTTACAGTGCAGCTAGGACCAACCTAAAAAAGGGGATCAGGACTGCCAAAAGGAAACAGACACTGCGGATAGAGGATCATTTCCACAACAACTCGGACCCCCGGCGCATGTGGCAAGGCATCCAGTCCATCACTGACTACAAGGGCAAAAACACCAGCCCCCCGGTTAGCGATGCCTCCCTTCCGGAGGAGCTTAACAACTTCTACGCTCGCTTCGACAGGGACAACAGGGAGCCGGCTACCAAAGCCTTGCCACCCCCGGAAGACCAGGTGCTCACTCTGTCGACCTCCGACGTAAGAGGTGTTCTTCGCGGAGTGAACACACGAAAGGCTGCTGGACCTGATAGCATCACTGGACGGGTACTCAAGGAATGTGCTGATCAGCTGGCTGATGTCTTCACCGCCATCTTCAATCTGTTATTGGCCCAGGCAGTAGTCCCTACATGCTTCAAGACCGCTACCATTATTCCTGTGCCAAAACAAACGGCTGTGACGTGCCTGAACGACTATCGACCTGTCGCACTCACACCCATCATAATGAAGTGTTTCGAGAGACTGGTCCTGGCTCACATCAAAGCCAGTGTTCCCGCCTCTCTTGACCAACACCAGTTTGCCTATCGTGCAAACAGATCAATGGAGGATGCAATCACAACTGCACTACACTCGGCACTGAATCACTTAGGTGGTAAGGAGACCTACGTCAGAATGCTGTTCATAGACTACAGCTCAGCATTCAACACTATCGTCCCCAACAAGCTGGCCACCAAACTCCAAACTCTTGGCCTGAACACTTCCCTCTGCAACTGGACCCTGGACTTCCTAACAAACAGCCCCCTCCTCTACTCCCTCTTCACCCACGACTGTGTGGCTGTTCATGGTTCCAACACCATCATCAAGTTTGCGGATGACACCACGGTAGTAGGCCAGATCACCAACAATGATGAGTCAGCCTATAGGGAGGAGGTACAGCATCTCGTGAAGTGGTGCGCCGATAACAACCTGGCCCTTAACATCAAGAAAACCAAAGAAATCATTGTGGACTTCAGGAAGTCTAAAGGCAGAAGTCACACCCCCATCCACATCAATGGGGCTGTGGTGGAAAGGGTTGACAGCTTTAAGTTCCTCAGAGACCACATCACGGAAGACCTCTCCTGGTCCCTCAATACCTCCTCTCTGGTGAAGAAGGCCCAGCAGCGCCTATATTTCCTAAGGAGGCTGAAGGGATGTAACCTGTCACCCCTGATCCTCTCTAACTTTTACCGCTGCACAATAGAGAGCATCCTGACAAACTGTATCACAGTATGGTACGGCAGCTGTAGCTCCTATGACCGGAAAGCCCTGCAGCGGGTAGTCAAAACTGCCCAACGCATTACCGGCACCCGGCTACCGACCATAGAGCACATATACCAGAAACGCTGTTTACGGAGGTCACGGTCCATCATCAAAGACCCTACCCACCCCAGCCACAGTCTGTTCGCCCCCCTGCCATCTGGGAGACGCTACAGATGCATTCGCACCCGTACGACCACATTTAGGAACAGCTTCTTTCCCAGGGCTGTCATCCTACTGAACTCCACAAATAAACTCTAAAGCCTACACATCTGCCGATGCACTTTATTAAGGTTATGTTTATGTTAATGTATTACAAGCCAAATGTATGTTGAATGTTTAAATGTCTTAATCTAAATGTACACTCTCGGAAGCCGCAAGCCTACATTTCGTTGTACTGCACTTGTGCGCTAACAATGACAATAAAAGTTGATTTGATTTGATTTGATAACTGTATCGTTGCGTCCTCTAGTTACTGCAGTCACACCCCAGTGATCAGTAACCTGGTCCCCATGCCAGGATATCACCGCAACCCACTCAAACTGATTATAAAACAACTCTGCCAATCTACCTTGTGATTTCACAACAGGAAACCTGTTCAGCAGCTTAGCATTTGACAGAGAGAGAAAGAGAGATATGGATTAGGCAAGGGTTCATCAAAATCAAAGCAACACAGATCACAAACAGCAGCAGCTACACTGATCATTTATTGAGTGATATATCTGCCACAAAGTTGTGTTCAACATTAACTTGCCATGTACTGTAGAAAAAAATATTGCTTTACCTCAGCTTACCTCAGAATTTCCAATTGTTCTATAATCTGGTCCGGTGTACGGTACCTAGTTGGAAACCTCTCCACATCTCTACCTCTCACTCCTTGAAGAAGCTCCTTAAAACCTACCTTTTTGACCAAGCTTTTAGTCATCTGTCCTAATGTCTCTTTATGTGGCTCGGTGTCAAATTTTGTCTAATAACCCTCCTGTGAATGTTTTACTATGTTAACGCCGCTACGTAAATGCAAGTTGTTGTTGTTGAATTCCAAGCTTCATGAGCTCCTCTCCTCATGAATGACACAAGGGAGATGTGCTTCTCTAAAAATGACACTTTGGAGAAATCTTGCACTGTGTTGTTCCATTGGGATATCCAGTCTTTTTCAGGGTAGTCACAACCCTGTAACATCCTTGCAAAACACCTACCCAACTTCTTATGGAACTAATGTAAAGTTTATTTCATTACAAACTGACCAGCATTTACAAGTGTCTCTCCAAGTCCTGCAGAAAACAAGATGGCAAGTAAATGCTAACGCCATTTTTAGAATCATACAGCACAGAAGGCAGCCATTCAGCCCATCGTGCCTGTGCCAACTCTCTGAAAGTGCTACCAATTAGCCCCACTCTCCTGCTCTTTCCCTATAGCTCTGCAAATTTTTCCTTTTTACGTATATATCCAATTCCCTTTTGAAAATATGAGCTGATCAGAGAGAGCCAGCATGGATTTTTAAAGGGTAAGTCATGTCTAATGAAACTGGTTGAATTTTTGTGGTACTAATGTGATAGATAAGGGAATGTCTATGGATGTTATTTATATGGACTTTCAGAAGGCATTCAACAAGATTACAGAAGACAGAGACTGTCAACAAAAATGAGAGCACATGGAATTAAAGGCAACCTACTGGCTTGGAAAATAAATTGGTTAGGAGCTAGGAGACAGAGAGCAGGGATAATGGGGATGTACTCAAATTGGCAGAATATGAATAGTGGTGTCCTCCAGGGATCTGTACTGGGACGCAGCTTTTCACTATATTTATAAATGACTTGGATGAAGGTATAGAGAGCCGTATATCTAAGTTTGCTGACGACACTAAGTTAGGTGGCACAGTAAATAGTGCTGATGGGAGCAGAAAGTTGCAAAGGGAATGAGTAGGCAAAACTGTGGCAGACAAGTGTCAGTGTAGGCAAGTGGGATACAAAAGGGGTGGAAGTTATGTTACGGTTGTACAGAGCTCTGGTTAGACCCCATCTGAAGTATTGTGTTCAGTTCCGGGCACCGCACCTCAGGAAGGGTATATTGGCCTTGAAGTGGATGCAGCGCAGATTCACTATAATGATACTGGGGCTAAAAGGGTTAAATTATGAGGACAGGTTGAATAGACTAGGCTTGTTTTTCCTTGAATATAATTGGTTAAGGGGTGATCTAATTGTGCTTTTTAAGGTGCGTAAAGGATTTGATAGGGTAGATAGAAAGAAAGCATTTCCTCTGGTGGGGGGAGTCCAAAAAAAAGGGGACATAACCCTAAAATTAGAGCTAGGCTATTAGGGGATGATGTCAGGGAGCATTTCTTCACACACAGGGGAGTGGAAATCTGGAACTCACTTCCCCAAAATGCTGTTAAGGCTGGGGGTCAATTGAAAATGTCAAAACTGAGATTGATAGAGTTTTGTTAAGCACGGGTATTAAGGGTTACAGAACCAAGGCGGGTTGATAGAGTTAAGATACAGATCAGCCATGATCTAATTGAATGGCGGAACAGGCTCGAGGGGCTAAATGGCTTACTGCTGTTGCAATGTTTCTATCAAAGTTATTGTTGAATCTGCTTCCACCACCCTTTCAAGCAGTGCATTCCAGATCATAACAACTCGCTGATTAAAAACGTTCTCCACACATCCCCCCTTGGCATTTTTGCCAATTATCTTAAATCTGTGCCCTATGGCTACCGACCTTCCTGACAGTGAAAACAGTTTGAGTATATACAAAAGCAAAATACTGCGGATGCTGGAAATCTGAAATAAAAACAGAAAATGCTGGAAATACTCAGCAGGTCAGGCAGCATCTGTAGAGAGAGAAACAGAGTTAACGTTTCAGGTCGATGACCCTTCGTCAGAACTGGAAAAAGTTGGATATGTAACAGATTTTTATGTAAGTGCAGGGGCAGGGGAAGTGGGGAGGGGAGCAAAGAACAAAAGGGAAGGTCTGTGATAGGGTGGAAGGCAGGAGAGATTAAGTGACAAAAGGGATGATGGTGCAAGGCAAAAGGAGATGGTAATGGGACAAGTTAAGAAACAAAAGATGACTCTAGATGAAGTGTAAATGGCAATGGCAGAATGATCGACAGCTGCCATGTGAGAGAGAGAAAAAAAATGATAGGGGCAGAGGTTATGGAAATTGTTGAACTCGATGTTGAGTCCAGAAGGCTGTAAAGTGCCTAATCGAAAGATGAGGTACTGTTCCTTGAGCTTACATCGAGCTTCTTTGGAACAGTGTAAGAGGCCGAGGACAGAGAGGTCAGAGTGGGAGTGGAGTGGAGAATTAAAGTGACAGGCGACCGGAAGCTCGGGGTAACCCTTACGGACTGAATGGAGGTGTTCCGCAAAGTGGTCACCCAATCTGCGTTTGGTCTCCCTAATATAGAGGGGATTGCATCAGGAGCAGCGAATACAGTATACTAAATTGCAAGAAGTACAAGTAAATCGCTGTTTCACCTGGAAGAGGTGTTTGGGGCCCTGGACAGTGGGAAGGGAGGAGGTAAAAGGGCAGGTGTTGCATCTCCTGCGCTTGCACGGGAAGGTGCTGGGTGAAGGGGAAGCGATGTTGGGGGTGATTGAGGAGTGGACAAGGGTGTCGTGGAAGGAGTGGTCCCTTTGGAATGCTGAAAGGGGAGGTGAGGGGAAGATGTGGTTGGTGGTGGGATCATGCTGGAGGTGGCGGAAATGGTGGAGGATGATCCATTGAATATGGAGGCTGGTGGGGTGAAAGGTGAGGACAAGGGGAACCCTGTCGTGGTTCCAGGAGGGAGGGGAAAGGGTGAGAGCAGAAGTGCGGGAAAAAGAATGGACATGGTCAAGGGCCGTGTCAACCACAGTAGAGGGGAATCCTCGGTTGCGGAAAAAGGAAGACATATCGGAAGCACTGGTATGGAAGGTGGCATCGTCGGAGCAGATGTGGTGGGGACGAAGAAACTGGGAGAATGGAATAGAGTCTTTACAGGAAGCGGGGTGGGAGGAAGTGTAGTCCAGGTAGCTGAGGGAGTCAGTGGGCTTATAGTGAACGTTTGTCAATAGCCTATCCCCAGAAATGGAGACAGAGAAGTCGAGGAAGGGAAGAGAAGAGTCGGAGATTGACCATGTGAAGGTGAGGGAAGGATGGAAATTGGAAGCAAAGTGAATGAAATTTTCTAGTTCAGGGCAAGAGCAAGAGACGGCACCGATACAGTCATCAATGTACCGGAAAAAGAGGTGAGGGAGGGGACCTGAGTAGGACTGGAACAAAGAACGTTCCACGTATCCCACGAAAAGGAGGCATAGCTAGGGCCCATGCGGGTTCCCATAGCAACACCTTTAATGCAGAGGAAGTGAGTGGATTCAAAGGAGAAGTTGTTCAATGTGAGAACAAGTTCAGCCAGGCGGTGGAGGGTGGTAGTGGAAGGGGACTGGTTGGACCTCTGTTCAAGGAAGAAGTGGAGCCCCCTCAGGCCATGGGTATATACATTTTGAATTAAGTTCAATCTAAATGAATACATTCAGCAACTTTGTACATTGGGAAAGGACCAGATACACAGTTTCCCTCCTTTGTAATTTAGTATGTTACAGGTTTGCCTACTGATCTATAATCTTGCACATATATAACACAGAAAAGCACAACTGATGAATGGCTCTCAATATTGATTTTGATGTCTGATCTTTCAATTTGCATTCAATCTGTTCTGAAGGCTCTAGCTCCTGCTGGGGTATGGTGCCATGGGGCCTAGCATCCATCCACTATCTTACCTAAGTGACTTAATGTGCGAGCCTCGACACTGAGTCAGCAAGCAACTCAACCTTGGGGAATTACAGCCGAGCCAGATCTTGCCCTCGTTTGATGTCCATTCATGCACACTTTCTAGCTGGGGATCTGACTATCAATCAAGAGCAAGACATTTTGGCTGATTTCGTTTCCTTCCATCATTTAGGGGTACTGAGGCCAGCTGTAGGGCTGCCGAAAGTGACGTCACTCTTCCCATCAAGAATGGGGATGATTGGGTAATTCCCCCGTCAATCACGCCTGGAGACCGCACTGCTGTTAAGTGACTGGGATTGATTTCACACACAGAATTTGTATTATGTAACTATCTCCTGCTCACTGCATTTTGCCGGAGAAATCCCGATGCTTTCATCGGGAGAAGTTGCTGCAGTTGCGGACATGCATGAGCTCTGTTTGCTGCAGTTCTTAGAGACTCTTTAAATAAAACTCTGTAAATAGACTTTGTTTCTTTTGCTATTTGCTGACCAGATAAACGTTGTTTGCTTTGCTGTTTATTTGTTTGTTGCAAGATACACTTCTAAGCCCTGCCTAAATTCAGCCCGCCTCCAACTCATTGGCTAACACAGAGATTCCTAAATGAAACACTTGCTGAATCATAAAGAGCCATCGTGTTAGCCGTAACCTGATAGTAGATAAATGTGGTACTGAGCCGTACAGTCCAGGAAGCTCCCAAATTTGATCCCTGGTGTTGGGCGAGTTAACTAATCTGAGCCAATTTAGCATACTAATTGTAGTAACCTGGGAGGTTATGAGTAACTTGATCCACCAGGTGGTGGCAATTGCTCTCCTGAGTTAAGTCTGATCTGTACTGTTGTACTCTTTGTTTTTGCTGCCTCATGGCAGAAGCTTTTATGTGCAAGGGTTGATTAAACCATGTTAAGGAGTTAACCGGTGTCCGTCTCCACATCTATGGCCACCTCAAGATACCACATATGGCGACGAGAATAAAGGACGGAAAAGTTTTGGTGGATCAGTCATAGTTAGGGAGTATTCGGAAGAGGTGCTCGGGTTGGTTAGCAAACTAGTCGGAAAAGCACGAGGCTAGGCCGCGGGAGTCGAAACGGAGTTTGATTTTTTGGCTGAAGTGACCGGACTCCAAGGATGGCAGGAACGGTAGGCTCCGTGGCACCTTTTGACAGCACGTCGCAGTCTTGGGAGGAGTATATTGAAATACTGAGCCATTTCTTTATGGCAAACGAGGTGGACAGTGCTGGAAAGAAAAGGGCCATTTTACTGAGTTGTGTGGGAGCGCAAACCTATACACGGATGAGGAATCTGCTGAGCACGGAGCGGCCAGGAGAAAAATCTTTTGACGAGTTGGTGAGTCTACTAAAGAATCATTTCAATCCGAAACCGAGGGAAATAGTACAGAGATGGAAATTCAATTCGAGGATTAGGAGGCCGGAAGAAAGCGTTACCGAGTATGTGGAGGAGCTTCGGAAGCTCGCACAGGACTGTAATTTTGGAAATGTGCTCACAGTCATGTTAAGGGACAGACTAGTATGCGGAGTTAACGACGACAGTATACAGCAAAGGTTGCTGTCAGAAGAAGGATTAAAGTTTGAGACGGCACTTAAAAAAGCACAAGCCATGGAGACAGCTAACAAGGACATTAAGGACTTAAATAGTATGAGCAAGGAGAAATGGAGTAAACCAGGGGGAGGAGCTGTTTTCAAGATGGAAGCTGGCGTGAAAAGTCCACCAGTCGGGGTTGGGGATTGCTACCGATGTGGCGGAATGAGCCATTATGCAAAGGACTGCAGGTTTGCAAAGGACTGCAGGTTTGCAAAGGCAAAGTGCCACAATTGTGGAAAAATAGGGCACTTAAAGAAAGTCTGTAAAAGGGCAGTGAGTGAGAGAAGCAATGCTAAAGGGGCAAAGCATGCAAAAGGGGGGAGGGAGAAGTACACAAAGCAGGCAAATTACATACAAGAGGAGGAAGAGTCTAGTGAGTCTAGTGAGGAGGTTTTCACTGTATACAGTATAGACACTTCAAGGCCCAACGTACCCCCTCTCACTCAGTATTTGATAGTGAATGGAGGTCAAGTAAAGTTTGAGATTGACACCGGATGTAGTGTAACCACAATGTCACAGACTGAGTACGCCAAGCTATGGGGGGAAGCAAAAGTACCAGAGCTAGGTATATGCCCCATTAGTCTCAAAACCTACACAGGACAGAAGGTGGACATTTTGGGGCGGCCAAAGTACAAGTGGAACACAAAGGAGTCACCAAAGAGCTTACGGTGGTAGTGGTAGCAGGGTCAGGGCCAAACCTGTTAGGGCGAGGGTGGATCAGTGAGTTGAGTGTGTACTGGCAGGCAATGAATACAATGGAGGACAGTACAGAGGCACTGCAAGAAGTACTGATGAAGCATGAGTTAATGTTCAAGGACGAACTGGGCACCTTAAGGGGAGCCACAGCCAAGATTCATGTAGCCAGTGATGCCACGCCTCGTTTCTTTAAACCAAGGTCGGTACCTTTTGCAATGAAAACCAAGGTTGAGGCGGAACTAGATCGCCTGCTAAGGGACAAAGTAATAGAACCAGTGAAATTTTCAGACTGGGCGGCACCAATAGTCCCGGTATTGAAGCCCGACGGTAACGTAAGGGTGTGTGGTGACTATAAGTTAACAGTGAACAGAGTATCATCACTGGAACAGTACCCCATTCCGAGAATGGAGGACATGTTAACATCGCTTGCTGGGGGAGAAAGATTCAGCAAACTGGACATGAGTCATGCGTATCAGCAGATATTGCTAGATGAAGAATCAAAAAAGTTTGTCACAGTGAACACGCACAAGGGGCTGTTCACGTATGCCAGGTTACCATTTGGTGTCAGTTCTAGCCCAGCAATATTCCAACGGACTATGGAGGGCATTCTGCAGGGCATTCCAAAGGTGGCCGTGTACTTAGATGATATTCTGCTAACAGGAAGTGACGATCAGGATCACTTAAAAACACTGGACAAAGTGCTACAGCAGCTGGAAGAGGCTGGGCTACGCCTGAAATGGAGTAAGTGTAGTTTCATGGAGAAGGAAGTTACATTCCTGGGACATCGGGTGGATGCCACAGGCCTCCATCCATTCCCAGGGAAAGTGCGGGCAGTGCAGGATGCACCAGCACCCACCTCAGTGACTGAACTGAAAGCCTATCTAGGGCTCCTGAATTATTATAACCGGTTTCTTCCAAACTTATCGATGCTGCTGGCACCCCTGCACAAACTGCTGAGAAAGGAGGAGCCATGGCGTTGGGGGCCAGGGCAAGCGAAAGCGTTTCAGCAGTCAAAGGAGCTACTTCAGTCCAGCAGGGTGTTGGTGCATTACGACGAGAAGAAGGAGCTGATAATGTCCTGCGACGCATCACCCTATGGAGTGGGGGCAGTGTTGGCCCACCGCATGCCAGATGGAGCAGAAAGGCCCATCGGGTTTGTTTCACGCACGCTCACAGCTGCAGAAAAGAACTATTCAGAGCTTGATAAAGAGGGGTTGGTCATTATATTTAGAGTAAAGAAATTCCATAAGTACATATATGGGAGGAAGTTTGTAATCAGTACTGACCACAAGCCTCTTATTAGCTTACTGAATGAGATGAAAGTGGTGCCTCAAATGGCATCACAGAGAATAATGAGATGGGCAGTAATACTAAGAGCCTATGAATATGTGATCACGTACAGAGCCGGCAAGGAAAACGGGAACGCGGATGCTCTCAGCCGCCTGCCCCTCTTAAAATCTCCTCGCAGTACTTCCCCTGAGGAGCACGTCCTGATGCTGGATCAGGAGATAAGTCCCCTGATGACTTCAGCGCAAATCCAGGGCTGGACAGCCAAGGACCCCGTTCTGTCAAGGGTCCGTGAGTATGTGTTGAAAGGCTGGCCAGATCACCGTGAGGGACCGGAGTTCGCGCCGTACAGACAGAGACAGGACGAGCTCAGTGTCCAAGAAGGATGTGTGCTATGGGGAGCACGCATCATAGTCCCAGAGCGGGGACGCTCTACTTTGATGGAACAGTTGCATCAATCGCACCCAGGAATGACTAGAATGAAAGGGCTGGCTAGGAGCTACCTGTGGTGGCCTAACTTGGATGCTGAAATTGAGTCAAAGGTAAAGTCATGCACTATATGTCAGGAACAGAGGAAAGCACCTGCCGGGGCACCACTCCATCCCTGGGAGTGGCCCAGCAAACCCTGGAGGAGAATTCACATAGCCTATGCGGGACCTTTTATGGGCAAAATGTTTTTGGTGCTGGTGGACGTTCACTCAAAGTGGATCGATGTTTATCCAGTGAGCTCTGCAACGACTGATGCCACACTGAATTGTCTCAGGAACAGCTTCAGCACGCATGGTATTCCAGAAATGATTGTATCCGACAATGCACAGTGTTTTGTTAGTGAAGGGAGCAAAGAATTCATAGTAAGGAATGAAATCACACATGTCACCTCGGCTCCATATCACCCAGCCTCAAATGGGTTAGCCGAGCAAGCCGTGCAGACTTTTAAGGAGCTCATGAGGAAGAGCTCAGGTGACACCCTGGAGACCAAGCTCAATAGAGCCTTGTTTATTTATCGTATAACACCCCAAGCTACCACGGGGCTTTCTCCGGCTGAGTTGATGATGGGGAGAAAGTTGCGGTGCACGTTAGACCTGATATACCCAGATCTCAAAAGTAAGGTTGAGACAAAACAAACAAACCAAAAAGCGTACCATGACAAACATACTAAAGCTCGCCATTTCGCCATAGGGGACTCTGTGTACACCCGGAACTTCGGTTATGGACCTAAATGGATACCAGGACTAACCCAGGACATTACAGGACCTGTGTCGTACTCCGTGTTACTAGGGGATGGTCGAGGGGTTTGTCGGCATGTGGATCAGCTTTTCAGCTGGCAGCAGGGGGAACTGCCTCAGATGGAACAAAGGGCAGTAGAGGAGGCTGTTCCAGGACCCAGCACGGCTTATAAGGTGCCAGTGGACACTGGTACTGTCAGGCCACAGCGGGACAGAGTAAAACCAACATCAGAGACTACTCCAATCTCAAGTGCGAATGAATCTGAGAATCCACCACAAGTGGAATTAAGACGTTCACAAAGGATTCGCAAGCAACCAGAAAGACTTATACAAACCTATTAAATTAGTCAGGGGTTAACCATGGTTCAAGCATACTGGTTAATTAAAACATAGTACCTAGTAAGGGTTATTGTTTAAGAATTGCATACGGCAATCTTAAGGGGGGAGGAGTGTAGTAACCTGGGAGGTTATGAGTAACCTGATCCACCAGGTGGTGCTGTGGCAATTGCTCTCCTGAGTTAAGTCTGATCTGTACTGTTGTACTCTTTGTTTTTGCTGCCTCATGGCAGAAGCTTTTATGTGCAAGGGTTGATTAAACCATGTGAAGGATTTAACCGGTGTCTGTCTCCATCTATGGCCACCTCAAGATACCACACTAATTAAGGAGTATCTATTGACCATTGTGTTAGCCAATGAGTTGGAGGCGGGGTGGGATTTATGGCAGGGCTTACAGCAAACAAGTGTATCTTGCAGCAAACAAAGCAGTGCGGTGTCCAGGTGGATATGCAATGGCAAACATTTAAAGATCGCATGGATGAAGTACAGAATTTGTTCATCACTGTTTGGCATAAAAATAAAACAAAAAAGGTGACTCAACCGTGGCTAACAAGGGAAATTAGGGATAGCATAAGTTCCAAGGAGAGGACATATAAATTGGCCAGAAAAAGCAGCAAACCTGAGGACTGGGAGCAGCTTAGGATTCAGAATAGATAAGGGACAACCAGTGGATGTGGTGTATTTGGGCTTTCAGAAGGCTTTCGATAAGATCCCGTATAAGAGATTAACGTGTAAAGTTAAAGCACATGGGATTGGGGGCAAGGTACTGACTTGTATAAAGAACTGGCTGGCAGACAAGTTTGAAGCATCAATATTCTCATGTATACACCCCCATTAGTAATAAGTGGGTGTTGTCTAATAAACTGTATAAACTAAGCTGTATTGCCACTTTTTCCCTTGAGAACGATGTCTCTAGCTAAGGGTAGCTGAGATAGTTCTCCTGTGTGCACTCGTAATAAAACTATTGATCTGGGTAACACCTGAGTCTGTTAGTTCTATTTTACCTTCCAGATTTTCCTCGCTTACATAGACTTTTCTGTAGGTAACAAATTTTGAAGTCTTTGTGTAGTCCCACCTCATTGGGAGAACCTCTCTCACCAGTGACAGCTCGCTTCTGTAACCTCACCTGCAGCTGCCATCTGTTCTAGCCTAAGGAGGGAGTCACTGGAGAGCCAGGGTGCAAGGGCTCACCTTTGTACAGTGATTGTCAGTGTTTGCAGCACCTTAATGCTGTCAAACATTGAAAAATCACCTGTCAAAAAGAATTGAGCCCCTTTACGAAAACCGGCAGATGCCGCGTCATCAACTGATGTCATCTGACACTGGTTTTCTCCTAATTGGCTGGCAAGCCTGCAGGGCGGGCTTAACAAAGCCAATTAATGCAAAATAGCGTTTGTGTGTCGGATGTCATTGGGGGCGTGATCGGAACCCGGAAGGAAGCTGTCCCGCCCCTAGGCCGCACCGAAAGGCAAAATCCATCCCATTCTCTCTGTACCCACTCTATCAACATCTTTCATAATTTTAAAGACCTCATTGGTCATTCCTCAGCCTTCTCTTTTCAAAAGATAAGAGACCCAGCCTGTTCATCCTTTCCTGATAGGTATACCCTCGCCTTTCTGGTATCATCCTTGTAAATCTAATGCATCTATGCATTCGCCTCAACTACTCCTTGTGGTAGCGTGCTCCACATTCTAACCACTCTCTGGGTAAAGAAGTTTCTCCTGGATTCCTTATTGGATTTATTAGTGACTGTCTTATATTTATAGCCTTCTCTCTTCACAGATGCTGCCTGACCTGCTGAGTGTATCCAGCTCTTTCTGTTTTTATTTAATATTTCCAGCATCTGCAGTATTTTGCTTTTAGTATCAGTTAGAGTACATGTTGCAATTCAAGGCTGAATTACCCATGCATGGACGGGTGTTACTGCATGGATGGGGCAATCATTTCAGTGTAATGTAGGTTAAATTGTGCAGATGAGATATTTTATTGGACATTTTGAATCATGATCAATTCAAGAACATCACATTGAGAGAAATGATTATGTACGCAGGAAATGTACTTACTCCGTACCTTATAATCAAAACTTTCTGCTGCATCGCTGCTATCGTTCCTCTCCTGACTTATTGTTTGTGCTAGATGTGGAGTAAAAGAATATTTCTGTTTCTAATAGAATTTCTTTTCCCATTTAAATTGCCTGACATCTCCAGACTATTATAACCAAAGTTGGGGTGATTACCAAGATTTCTTGCAACTCTTTTCAAGCTGTAAGCCTTGGTCAAAGAGGTAAGTTTTAAGGAGCATCTTAAAGGAAGAGAGAGAGGTGGCAAGGCAAAGAGGTTTAGGGAGGGAACTCCAGAGCTTAGGGCCTAGATGGCTGAAGGCATGGCCATTTGTACAATGGCATGTTAATGGCAACATTTGTTACTGGGGCACAGTGTCTCTTTGCTTAGAATCTGCAGACAGACTTTGCTTATGGATACTTAACCCATTGAAAGGTCTTTATTAGACCATTAAAAAAGTACAACAACAACATGCATTTATATAGCGCATTTAATGTAGTAAAACATTCCAAGGTGCTTCACAGGAGCATACACAGGCAAACATTGACACCAAGCCAAAGAAGGAGATATTAGGACAGGTAAAGAGGTAAGTTTTAAGGAATGCCTTAAAGGAGGAGAGAGAGGTAAAGGTGGAGAGGTTTAGGGAGTAAATTCCAGAGCTTAGGGCCTAGCTGGCTGAAGGCACGGCCACCGATGGTGCGGTGATGGAAGGGAAGGATGGTCAAGAGATCAGAGTCTCAGAGCGCAGAGTTCTCAGAGAGTTGGAAGAGGTTACAGAGGTAGGGAGGGGCGAGGCCATGGAGGGATTTGAACACGAGGAGGAGAATATTAAAATCGAGGTGGATAAAAATTGCATCAGACGTCTAAAGTTACACAGCATGTTGAAGCTTCCAGCCACTGTGCCATGGAGAGATAGGACAGGGGGCTTATACTCAAGGAATTCGCCACACAATTGATGTTGGGGAGCAAATTACATTGGTCTGCTCTTGTGCACATTTCACCAGCCAATCATAGATCAGCATCAGCAGAAGCCAGGAGCAGGTCTTCTCAGGAGGAATGCTGTGACAAGAAAAGAGTAAAACAAAAGAAAATATTAATGTGCCCCCAAATATTTATTGAACGCACTACTTCTTCCACATCAGTTGATTTGATGAAAGAATTCTGGGAAAAGACAAGGAGATGGGCTCCATAGGTCAAATGGCCTCCTTCAGTGCTGCACATTGCATGAGTTGGAGGCCATTCGAGCTGAAACTAACATTTCCATCTGTGGAAATCTGGGGAATATAACCACCACTGGAAATAATTGTATCTTCACTTACTGGCGATACTGAATTTCTAGACCAAGATGTTTAGTAATAGCTCTCCGATATCCGTATTATGTGTATCTCTAGCATAGATTTTAATTAAACGCTTACTTTTAGATTAATTATGCCATCTATAAAAATTATGGCCTAGAAATTCAGTATCGCCACGTTTGGGGCGCTACAGCCGGGCGTTCGCTAAATTTATCACCCGGCGCAAGTTAGCGCCACCTTCGCCGAAATTGAGTTGCATCGCCCCAAGAGGTTGCTGCTGTGCTAAAGCAGGCGATGCATGACTATCATAAGGCGCTAAGCCGGTGAGCCGAGGCGCTAACACCGAGGGCGGACGCAGCGCAGGTGCAGCGAGTTGCTGATTGAAGGCAGGCACGCTGGCACCGGTCAGCTCTTAAAGGGGGAGGGTCAATTTGTTTGGCTGCCACGCCCTGCACACTGCAGCCCTGAAACAAGGCCTGACCATTGCTGGATCATCATTTCTACGCCCAGGACCATGCAGAAGGCTAGGAAGCGAGCGGAGCGCTTCAGCGAGGGTGCCCTGAGGCTACTGGTTGGCGCAGTAGAGCGCAGGCGACCTGTCCTCTTCCCTGACAGTGGGAGGAGGCCGCTTCCCAGCGAATACCGAAAATCCTGGAGGGAGGTGGCAAACAGGGTGACCACCAACAGCATGGTTGCCAGGACTCCACTTCAATGCAGGAAAACGTTCAACGACCTCACTCGGGTTGTCAGGGTGAGTACCCTTTCCACTCTCCTGTTCATCCCTGCATGTGCACCTCTGTTTCTGGCCAAAGGGACCTGAAAGCCCCAATGCCCAGCTCTCATCCAAGAGCTATGGGACTCTCATGAAAACCACTTGCACGAAATCAGCACTTTACAAACTGTCAGGGCTATTCCACCATGGGAGGCAGTGCAGGCAAGATGAGGGCTTGACACTGTCGGGGCTATTCCACCATGGGAGGCAGTGTAGGCAAGATGAGTGCTTGACACTGTCAGGGCTATTCCACCATGGGAGGCAGTGCAGGCAAGATGAGGGCTTGAGACTGTCAGGGCTATTCCACCATGGGGGGCAGTGCAGTCAAGATGAGGGCTTGATACTGTCAGGGCTATTCCACCATGGGAGGCAGTGCAGTCAAGATGAGGGCTTGATACTGTCAGGGCTATTCCACCATGGGAGGCAGTGCAGGCAAGATGAGGGCTTGATACTGTCAGGGCTATTCCACCATGGGTGGCAGTGCAGGTAAGATGAGGGTTTGACAGTGTCAGGGCTATTCCACCATGGGAGGCAGTGCAGGCAAGATGAGGGCTTGACACTGTCAGGGCTATTCCACCATGGGAGGCAGTGCAGGCAAGATGAGGGCTTGACACTGTCAGGGCTATTCCACCATGGGAGGCAGTGCAGGCAAGATCAGGGCTTGACACTGTACTTAGAGGCCGTCCTTTCTCTTGCAGGGCAAGCTGGCCCACAATTGCAGGCAGCAGCGACGGACCGGGGGAGGCCATCCTGACCTGAAAGAGCTCAGCGACCTGGAGCAGCATGTGGAGCGCATTATGGCAGGTTGGCTGATTGGCCCCGTCGCCAGTGGAGATGCCGACCCTGTTCTGGACAGCAATGATAAAGTCATCACCTTTTTGACCTCTCTCTTTCCACTTGTGCCTCACACCAGCATCCTTTGCCACTATCGAACCAATGCAGTGCATAGCAGCACTCATGCCTCACTCGCTGCCACCCTGTCCTCACTCTAAAGCAACTCTTGTGCCTCCCTGCTTTCAGATGCTGATTCACCAGGTGAAGAGGTGGGCCCTCAAGCTGCCACTGTCAGTGATTCTGAATTCGAGGAGGAGGAAGAGCAAGCCGGCCCATCAGTGCCACCCTCAGCCGAGGCAGCCCATGGCCATGATGGGGACACGTCTTCCCTGGAGGGGAGCAGGGGGAAAGGGTCTGATGAGAGTGAAGCTCCGGTGTCCAGCGGGCTGCAGCAACGCGGGAGGGGTGGGGAAGCTCAGCGGCCTTCTCCCCGGAGGGTGAGCACGGCCTCCAGTCCTGCTACAGTGAGTGCAGAGAAGGTGTGGCTCCTTGGTGAAATGGGCACCCAGGCTGAGCGCAGGCACACTGAGCTCATGGCTGCAGTGGCAAGGATGCCTGACTCCATAGGGTCACTGGCAAGGAGTGCTCAGGAATTCGGGGCAGCACAGGCCAGGAGTCTGTAAGAATTCAGTGCAGCACAGGCAAGGAGTCTACAGGACTCCGCGGCAGCACAGGCTAGGAGTCAGCAGGACTTCGCTGCATCACAGGCGGCTTCCAGCCAAGTGCTCAGTTGTGCCGTGCATTCACTGGCTGGTATGATGCAGACACTGATCAGGGCCACATGGGCATTAACTGCTGCCACCCTCGCTGGATCGGCCAGGCATCGCCGGGGCCCTCGCCGCGCTGCAGCAGCCTAGCAGTCTGTGCTTCAGCAGATTGCTGCGTATGCTGCAGTGCTGGCCCGTGTGAGTGCCAGTGTATCAGCCGACCAGGGAGTGCCTGTACTCTGTCAGGTTGGCAGCATTCCTGCAGCCAACACTGTCACTCCTCCACTGCAGCTGCCACCACCCGTAGGACAGGCTGCTGCCGCCCAAGCAGAGTTGGAGCATTCAGCAGCCGGGCCCTCCAGGCCCAGAGCTGGTCCAGGCTGTCCCCCAAGGGCATCTGGCGTCTAACCATCTGACCCTCAGCAGCCTTCCCCCAGCCTTGCTGCAGCCACTGGGGTCCCATTGAGGAGGAGCTGCAGGGCGGGAAGGGGCCATTCGCGGAAGCGAGGCAGATCACACTCACAGGGGAAAAAGTAGAAGGTGTGGCCAAATGTTGTGTTTATATATGAAGGCCGAGAATGTTTTTTTTATATATAAAGACCGAGACTGTTGTGTTTGTTTTTTATATGAAGGCCGAGGATCATGGTCATTTTTGTTTTAACTTATTTTCATTTTCTGAAGGTTGTGAGAGCCAGTTATGACTCTGACTATTTTTGGGGGGTTTTATCTGAATTAGTTTGTCATGCGGGAAGGACACAGAGTTTGCACAGTAAAAAATGTTCTTTAATCACATTGTCCATATTTGCACTTTGAACTATTTGTTGCCTTGACCGGCTGAGGGCTTGCGGAGCGGCTCCATTCATGTTCTTTCATTGGCACAAGCCATTCCCTGAGAGGGGGCCTAGAACCGAGTTGCAATAAGCCGCCGATGGACGGCCCTTGCACTTTGTGCCTCCCTCCCATCTTGGTGCTCCTCCTCCTCCTCCTCCTCCTCCTCCTCTGGTGGTCCTCCAATGTCTGCTGGCAGTGGCTGAGTCCTGAGGATAGCCAGGTTGTGCAGCATGCAGCACACTACAACGAAATGGGAGACTCGCTCAGGCGAGTACTTTGGGCTTCTCCGGAATGGTCCAGACAGCGGAACCATTGCTTGAGTACGCCGAATGTGTGCTCAATGATGTTCCTGGTAGCTTGATGGCTGTCATTGTATTGCTCTTCAGCAGGGGTGCTGGGTGCACGGAGCGGGGTCATCAGCCAGGTGAAGAAAGGATAGCCTTTGTCCCTGAGAAGCCATCCTCGTGGGTGAGCCTGGGCTTCGAAAATGTCTGCCACAGAAGTCTGGCGCAGGATGAAGGCATCGTGGTTGCTGCCTGGAAAGCGGGCATTGACAGCTAGTATGAGCTGCCTGTGGTCACACACCAACTGGACGTTGAGCGAATGGTAGCCCTTCCGGTTGCGGTAATCCTCGGCATTCTCTCGAGGTGCCCGCAAAGCCACATGCGTGCAGTCAATGGCGCCCTAGACCATGGGGAAGCCCGCTATTCCTCCAAATCCCATTGCACACACTTGCTGCTTGTCCAGGGTCATGGGGAAGGAGATGTACTGACGTCTGCTTCTGAAAAGGGCATTGGTCACCTGGCAGATGCAGCAATGTACCGCGAACTGGGAGATGTTAGAAATGTCCCCAGTAGCGGATTGGAAGGTGCCAGTGGCATAGACATTGAGAGCCACCATCACCTTCACTGCCACCGACAGAGACGTCCTGCTCCTCAGCTGTGGCTGTAGATCTCTGCGAAGCAGGTGGCAGATCTCAGTGACCACCTCCTTTCTGAATCGCAGCCTCCGAACACACTGCTCCTCAGACATGTTCAAATATGAGAACTGCTGGCGGTATACCCTGGGTGGGTAAGGCCTCCTGTGCCGACGCCTGTTGGCCCTTCTCCGTCTGGCCGTGACTGGCACTCTCTCACAGCGTCTCTGAGCCCTTTGAATGCAATGCAGTAGGCCAACATTTCCACCCATTGCAGCCCCCATTATATGTGGTGACTCAAGGCTATGGCACTGAAAGTTAAATCCAAGTGCAAAGCTCTGGCCTGAAGCCAGATGTACCCGTGCGAGCGCTGAGTCAAAGCAGAAAGCTCTCTCCCTTTGTCTCTCTCCAAATATCCGTCTGTCACACAGAAGGATTGCCACAAAATGGCTGCTACTTATAATGCAGGAGGAGTCCCCTTTAAATAGCGCCCCCGCGCCCCGCAGCGACTGGGTACCATTCCCCTCTACCAGTCGCTGGGGGCGCCAGGCGCACAGAAGGGCGGCGCCACTGAAGTTCTGGTTTGGGGTGCACCAAGGGCGTTGCACCATGAAATGACGTCAGGATCTGCGCGCGCAGCTGAGCGGGCGCTGCGGTTTTGCGCCGCCGCTAAATCTTGAGTGAAGTTCGCGAGAGGCGCAGATCGCGCCACGCCTGGGCGCTAGCCGCTTAGCACCCCACTTCTCCTCCTCCTAAGGCGCTAGCAGCTGGCGCTAACAACTTAATTTCTAGGCCTATATCTCTCAAGATTTTTAATTTAAACCTATTAACATAGTGTTAGTTAAATATTAATTCACTGCCAGTTTGTCCAAAGCGCTGCTGATTTTCACCACGTGCTCCCTTTGCAATCCCTCCCCTCTCTGTTTCCCTCAACTACCAGTCACTTAATTTGCAATTTTTTCCATCTGTGAGCATCCCAGTGCCAGTACAATCTATTGGGTAAGAGAGCGGAGGAGAGCGGGACAGAATGAGATGCCGTGAGGAAGAGATTAAGTTGGGCGTGTATGGAGACAGGGGTGTAACAGGTGTGAAGGAAGATGATACAGTCGAAAAGAGTCACCTCCAGGAGAACTTGAATTTGCCGCTTTTGCACTGGACCTTTACCAACTGTTCCTGCCATTAGGCTCAGGTGGCAGCTGTGCAGTATTTTATTTCTGTGAAGTCTTATGATGTCCAAATTGAGAAGCCAATGCTATGTTTAAAGCATAAATAAACAGGGTTGATCAGAATCTGAACCACTTTAAAACAGATCTTCAAGGATCTCATACTGACCTGGGATATTCCTATGTGGGCAATCCACTAAGTTTTAGACTTCAAAAGAACATAAGGATATTTAGGCACATGAAAAGGTTATTATGCCCAAGTTAGTCCATCTTTGTTTCACAGGGGAGTCCCACCTACTGACATTTTCAACATCCCCTTCAATCCCTTTGCTCCCCAGAAATATGTTCAATTGACTGTTCAACCCATTTTTACTAGTTGATTTAATGGCATTCCACGCTAACTTACCCACATCTATATTAGCCTTTGAATTAAGGTTTCTCCTAACTACCTTTCTCCTTCTCCATACTCTCTCCATGCTGATCTTTTTTAGGAGACACATCTCCTGCTCCCTTGACCCTCCCCATCCTGCTTTAGCTCAACCAATAAACTTATACCCCTGTCCCCATCCTCACTGACATTGTTAAAGGCTCCCTTTTCTGGGGCACCATCCCACCCCCTTTCAATACCACCACCATCACCATCCCCTCTCCCTCAAAGAAACACCCTTCACCATCTGTGTTCTGCAGCCAAAGCACATCTCTGACCTACTTTTCCTCTCTTGGGGTCCTTGACTCTCAGCCCTGTGACCATCTCTTTCAATACTCCCTGTTGGATTCCCTACAGGCTGGTGGTTTCTCAGCACCTGAACAAAGTCACAAATAACATCTTCTCTGACTCTGATTATTTGTACAACCTTCACAACCCCTTTGCCCCATTATTGGTGGAATGACCCTCAGCCAACTCATAGTTACTATCTGGAGCTTCCTCTCTCTGGAAATCCTCCCCGCTACTCCCCACTTTCCTTACCACTTTTCAAAACCTTCTCAAATCCTACTTTTTAGACTAAGCCACTAGTCAACCCCACTAATCTCTTCTTCAATGTCGTGGCATCTGTTTCCCTGTCTATTTCCATTTGTGAAATGCTTTGGATATTTTTTACATGAAAAGTGTGATATAAATGCATCCAATTATTATTATTACTCTTCCTTGTTTTTAAATTTCTTCCAGCATTTGAATCCTTTAGCACAGTGCACAACTTAACAGGATCAATATTGTCAATAGCAAAATACTGCAGATGCTGCAAATCCGAAATAACAACAGAAAATGCTGGAAAAACTCAGCAGGCCAGGCAACATCCGTGGAGAGAAAATAGAGTCAACGTTTCGGGTGAACCCTTTGTCAAGACTGGAGTCTGGCCTGTTGAGTTTTTCCAGCATTTTCTGTTGTTATATCAATATTGTCAATGTTGTCAATTCCATTTATAATTTGAAAATTTTAAGTAGATCAACAAGTCACTTTTTTTCCAAGGAGAACAACTTCCTCAGCCTTTCTCATGACTTAAATTCCTGATACTTGGAAACATCATTGTTGTTCACATTTATGTAAGAAATCACACAACACCAGGTTATAGTTCAACAGCTTTATTTGAAATCACAAGCTTTCGGCGTGCTGCTCCTTCGTCAGGTGAAGTGGAGAAATGCATAAAAACACAGCTTATATAGTCAGAGAATAATGTCAGATGTTTACAGGTAATCTTTCTAACTGCCATTTATCACACCTCGGCAGAGAGATAATCACAGCAATCAAAGGTGTAAATGGTGTCCAAACAGGTCAGTCAGGAAAACATTACATCAAAGAACAATGAGGTGGGGGTCACAAGGGTCAAATGTTGCAGATGCTGGGGTCTGTATGAAAAACAAAAAAATAGACAAAAACATTTTTTTTGCTGGAAATCACAGCAGGTCCGGCTGCATCTGTGTGGAGAGAACAAGCCAACGACGACTCGAGTCTGGATGACCCTACGTCAGGTGGGGTTACATGTAGCGTGACATGAATCCAAGATCCTGGTTCAGGCCGTCCTCATGGGTGCGGAACTTGGCTATCAGTTTCTGCTCGATGATTTTGCGTTGTCGTGTGTCTCGAAGGCCGCCTTGGAGAATGCTTACCCGAAGATCAGAGGCTGAATGTCCTTGACTGCTGAAGTGTTCCCCGACTGGGAGGGAACACTCCTGCCTGGCGATTGTTGTGCGGTGTCCGTTCATCCGTTGTTGCAGTGTCTGCATGGTCTCACCGATGTACCATGCTCCGCGGCATCCTTTCCTGCAATGTTTGAGGTAGACAACGTTGGCCGAGTCACATGAGTATGTACCATGTACCTGGTGGGTGGTGTCCTCATGTGTGATGATGGTATCTGTGTTGATGATCTGGCATGTCTTGCAGAGGTTGCTGTGGCAGGGTTGTGTGGTGTCGTGGTCGCTGTTCTTCTGAAAGCTGGGTAATTTGCTGCGAACGATGGTCTGTTTGAGGTTTGGCGGCTGTTTGAAGGCGAGTAGTGGAGGCGTGGGGATGGCCTTAGCGAGGTGTTCATCGTCATCGATGACATGTTGAAGGCTGCGAAGAACATGGCGTAGTTTCTCCGCTCCGGGGAAGTACTGGACGACGAAGGGTACTCTGTTGGTTGTGTCCCGTGTTTGTCTTCTGAGGAGGTCTATGCGATTTTTCGCTGTGGCCCGTCGGAACTGTCAATCGACGAGTTGAGCGTCATATCCCGTTCTTACGAGGGCGTCTTTCAGCGTCTGTAGGTGTCCATCGCATTCCTCCTCGTCTGAGCAGATCCTGTGTATTCGCAGGGCTTGTCCATAGGTCCATAGGGGATGGCTTCTTTAACGTGGTTAGGGTGGAAGCTGGAGAAGTGGAGCATCGTGAGGTTGTCCGTGGGTTTGCGGTAGAGTGAAGTGCTGAGGTGTCCATCTTTCCTCTTCACCTGATGAAGGAGCAGCGTTCCGAAAGCTTGTGATTTCAAATAAAGCTGTTGGACTATAACCTGGTGTTGTGTGATTTCTTACATTTGTCCACCCCAGTCCAACACCGGCATCTCCACACCATGTTCACATTTATAACCTCTATAGGCAATAATACTCCATACGGGGTCTGCCTCATGCCCTATTACTGCAATAACTTTCCCCTGCATGGGCCGGTCTCTCTTTGGAGCCCAGGAATGAGTTCAGTTCTGTTCTCAAGGCTTATGTTCTTTAGCTTCCACACTTGCTCTCTCATATGCTCTCTCTCTCTTGCTCTCATTCTTGCACTCTTGCTTTCACTCTTGCACTCTCTTTCTTGCCTCCTCTCATTAGTGCCCGCTCTTTTTCACATTCACTCTCTCACTCTCTCTCATGCTCGTGCTCTCTCGTGCTCTCACTCTTGAGCGCTCCCGCGCTCTCGCTTTCTCTCATGCAGTCTTTTTCATGCCTGTTCTCTTTTGTGCACCTGTACTCTCTATAGCCAGCTCATACCCTCTCTTGCACTCGCTCTCTCGTTCTCTCATGCGTTGTAAAAAGTATTGAAGCCACGTACTGACATTTTAGACAGTTGCTATTATATCATTTTCAAAACACAAAATAAGGTTACACCCATGCAATTGGCAGCTGAGGTAGGGAGTCATGGCATAAGAGGAAAAAGTAACCCTTAATGAAGAAATAATCGTGCACCCTCTCTCCTCTGCTGCTTTCCTGGTCAATCTCTGAGTAATTGACATCATCCATGATTAACAGGCTGGCAATTTTATGGGTCTGAAAAAAATACTTCCCTGTCTCTCCTTCTCTGTCCAGGAGACCTGTAACAAGAATATGTATCTTTTTACTTCACCTCAGTGACCTCACTCCTTGACCTCAGTTTGCACTGTCGCAGGGCCATGCAGTACCTACTCTGCCATCTGATTTGTTACTGTGCTGTTCCTTTTATTGGCTCCATATCACTGGTTTTTATCTCAACCTCCCAGTCAATGATCTGATTTACTTAGGTATCTTCACAATTTTCTTTTGAGGCATACAATTCCAATTTTGCAAAGAGTGCATGGTTTATTCGAAGGCTCAAATCGACTAGACAAATGGTTGCTTGGAAGCTAGTGATATCATCTGCAGCCCAGGCTGATGACGCCCCTGAACAACAGCAGAACATATTTATGGCCAGGCACATATCTGCACTAGAATTACTGTAAAGCAAACCATTGGACTGCTGGGGAAAGGTGTTGTAAATAGCCCAGCAAAGGCCTCATGATGGACACACGCAAAGTCATCAGGTTTGCTGCGTAACTTCCCGATACAAAGAGAGCCGCAGGATGCAAAGTTGGTCCCTGGCCCACCATTAGCAGAAGAGGAGGCAGAAACATAAGAACATAAGAAATAGGAGCAGGAGTAGGCCATTCAGCCCCTTGAGCCATTCAATAAGATCAAGGCTGATCTTTGACCTCAACTCCACCTTCCCGTACTATCCCGCACTAAGAAGCAGAAGTGCAGACAATGAGGTTAATGTAACAATGAGGTTAGTGATTCCCTGGTCCAGTTGCTGAACAAGGATTCATGACAAATTAATCACCCATAAACATTCCCGCCTAATGTTCCTTAACCATCATGTTATCCCATCCTGCCATCCATTGATACTTGAAAATCTTTCTGGACTAAGTGCCCAAAATATATTGAACACCATTTACATTTACTGCCTCCATGTGCTTCTCCTCGATGCACTTTTAAGCATGCTGCTCATAATTCCTAACCTTGTCCTACATCTAAGGGCTCTCTGAGTATAAGGAACAAGTGCGGTGACAGCCTGTTGCTGTCCAGTATGGACCTCAAGGGATGGAGGTGATCCTGTACCTCTAGGTGTAGGGTTATAAGGTGGCCCTGCTACAGCTAGAGTAATGTCTTGAGAAGGCAGTGGCGGTTGGCATCTGTTCACTAAATGGCATTTCTTCGATCAACAACAACTTGCATTTATATAGCACCTTTAACATAGTAAATCGTCCCAAGGTGCTTCACAGAAGTGTTATCAAACAAAATTTGACACCGAGCCACACAATATTAAGGAGGTGGCCAAAAGCTTGATCAAAGAGGTAGGTGTTAAGGAGAACTTAATGGTGGAGAGAGTGTTGGAGAGGCAGAAAGTTTAGGGAGGGAATTCCAGAGCTTAGGGCCTAGGCAGCTGAAGGCACAGCTGCCAATGGTGTAACGATTAAAATCAGGGATGTGTAAGAGGCCAGAGTTGGAGGAGTGCAGAAATCTTGAAGGGTTGTAGGACTGGTGGGGGGTGGGGGGTGTGTGGGGGGGGTGGGTGAATAGAAATGCAGGGAGGGCATGGAGAGATTTGAAAACAAGGATGAAAAATTGTAAATCGACCTGAAGGGGGTGGGCTGGGTTGGACAGAGATGTGTTACCCTAACAGGAAGCCGTCATGCCCCAGGACCTCCAGCAGGATGACCAGTGATCTGCATTGGAATGGATCATAGGGCACCACTGAGGAGTATGAAGCCAGCATCAAGGGTTTGTCCAGCGAACCTCTAGATTAAATAAAAATCCAGCCCTCAAAGATTGAGCCCAAAGTCTCTTTAGCATTAGTCACAGCGTTCAAGAGAAACAGTATCTGGGCTTGGTCTTTCTGTGTTGGGGGAATTCACGGCAGACGTGACACGCTCATGGTTGCACTGCAGTTGTGAAAATTGGTCACGTTCCTGCTGAGAGTACAAGACTACAGTGCGCTTCAAAAGATGTCTATTAGGTATTGATCAAATCTCTTCTGAAGTATGGTCCAGTGGGCACCAGTCCATGGTCCAGGGAGTGGAGTAACATCTGGGATTGGAAAACTGGCCAACTGCTTCTTGTTCCTTGGCTGCTATCTCCACTTCTTCCTCCTCATTTCTTTGTGAAGTTGTTTTCACATCTTTTAGCACGACCACCAGCTACTCCTTTGCAACAGATCAATTTTTTCCTGTCTAAAAATTACCAGGTCATTAAGGGTGGACAGCAGTCCTTTTATGAGCTGCTGCCCCACTGAAAATCTAGGTTTGTATTCCCCCAAATATAGAAGATTAAGGGGTGATCTAATTGAAATGTTTAAGCTTATTAAAGGAGTTGATAGGGTAGATAGAGAGAAACTATTTCCTCTGGTGGTGGAGTCCAGAACAAGGGGGCATAACTTTAAAATTAGAACTAGGCCGTTCAGGGGTGATGTCAGGAAGCACTTATTCACACAAAGGTTGTGGAAATCTGGAACTCTCTCCCCCAAATATCTGCTGAGGCTGGGGGTCAATTAAAAATTTCAGAACTGAGATGGGTACCCGCATGGGTCCTAGGTATGCCTGCCTTTTCGTGGGATATGTGGAACACTCTTTGTTCCAGTCCTACTCGGGGCCCCCTCCCTCACCTCTTATCAGTGCCATCTCCTGCTCTCGCCCTGAACTAGAAAATTTCATTCACTTTGCGTTAAATTTCCACCCTTCCCTCACCTTCACATGGTCCATCTCCGACTCTCCCCTTCCCTTCCTCGACTTCTCCATCTCCGTCTCTGGGGATAGGTTATTGACTAACATTCACTACAAGCTCACTAACTCCCACAGCTACCTGACTACTTCCTCCCACCCCGCCTCCTCTAAGGACTCTATTCCATTCTCCCAGTTTCTCCGTCTCCGCCGCATCTGCTCTGACAATGCCACCTTCCATACCAGTGCTTCCGATATGTCTTCCTTTTTCCTCAACCGAGGATTCCCCTCTACTGTGGTTGACACGGCCCTCGACCGTGTCCGTTCTATCTCCCGCACTTCTGCCCTCACCCCTGCCCCTCCCTCCCGGAACCACGATAGGGTTCCCCTTGGTCTCATCTTTCACCCCACCAGCCTCCACATTCAACGGAACATCCTCCGCCATTTCCGCCACCTCCAGCATGATCCTACCACCAAACGCATCTTCCCCTCACCTCCCCTTTCAGCATTCTGTAGAGACCGCTCCCTCCACGACACCCTAGTCCACTCTTCTACCACCCCCACCCCTTCGCCCGGCACCTTCTCGTGAAAGCGCTGTATTCACTGCTCACAATGTGGTCTTCTCTACAGTGGGGAGACCAAAAGCAGATTGGGTGACCACTTTGCGGAACACAACCATTCAGTCTGTAACGGGAACCCCGAGCTCCCGGTGGCCTGTCACTTTCATCCTCCGCTCCATTCCCACTCAGACCTCACCATCCACGGCCTCTTGCACTGTTCCACAGCAGCTCAGCATAAGCTCGAGGAACAGCACCTCATCTTTCGATTAGGTACTCTACAGCCTTCTGGACTCAACATAGGGGTCAAGGTTATGATCTGAAATTGTTGAACTCTATCACATATATATATTTTCTTCTTTTCTTTTATCCACAATTTTTGTTTGGCACCCTTTTTGCTTCTTCCCTCCCACATGGCAGCTGCCCTTCATTCTGCCAGTGCAATTCACACACCATCTAAAGCCATCCTTTTTTCCTATAGAAACATAGAAGATAGGAGCAGGAGTAGGCCATTCGGCCCCTCGAGCCTGCTCTGCCATTCAATGTGATCATGGCTGATCATCCAAGTTCAGTACCCGGTCCCTGCTTTCTCCCCATACCCCTTGATCCCTTTAGCCTTAAGAAATATATCCAACTCCTTCTTGAATATATTTAATGTATTGGCCTCTACTGCCTTCTGTGGTAGAGAATTCCACAGGTTCACCACTCTCTGGGTGAAGAAATTCCTCCTCATTTCTGTCCTAAAAAGTGAGAGTCATCAAAGAGTGCTGTGAGTTTGGGTAAGTGTGAGAGTTCTTTAATTGTTATTTCTCTTTAAATCATTCTTGACAAGATTACTTAAGCAGTTTAAGTAAAGGGGAAAAGTTAAATATTTGGGATTCTGTTGGTTTAAGAAGAGTAAAACGAAGTTACACCGCAGTAGGACAGCAGGCAGTGGAAACCAGTTTTCTAACCAATCAGCAGGGGTGACTCATTTGGCTGTAAACAAACAAACAGTATAAAAAGACCAGTCCTAGTGTGAGTCATCAAAGAGTGCTGTGAGTTTGGGTAAGTGTGAGTTAGGGTAAGTGGGGTGTTAGGTGCTCTTTTCAAACTTTAACTATGTGGGTTGTAGTTAATACGGCCTTTCTGGTGCAGAGTGACTGTTGGTAAACCATTTAACTGGTGTATCTAGAGGGATTGATTTAATTTAAATCCAATTAATTAAAGGGGATACTAGCATCTAAAACCGGGCAGAGGGTGTCCATAACTAACAATAAAAAATTTAATTAATTACATAGAATGGAGCAGGTGATGTGTTACTGTTGCAAGATGTGGGAGCCGGTGAACCCCATTGAGGCTCACGGTGATTACGTCTGTGACAAGTGTCTGCTGCTACAGGAACTCCAGCTCCGTGTTGATGAGCTGGAGTCTGAGCTTCAGACACTGCGACACATCAGGGAGGGGGAGAAGTACATGGACTCTGTGTATCAGGAGGTGGTCACAACTATGAAGTTAATTAATTCAGATGTAGCCCATGGTGAGGGACAGGACGGTGTGACTACGAGTGAGGCAGGTACGGGGATCCAAGAGGTAGAGCTGGAGGAGCCGCAGCCCTTGCTCTTGTCCAACAGGTTCGAGGTTCTTTCTCCCTGTGGGGGCAGGAGCAGGGACTGCAGGGAGGATGAGCAACCTGGCCACAGCACCGTGGAACGGGGGGCCATTCAAGAGGGGGGAGTAAATAGAAATGTTGTAGTGGTAGGGGATAGTATTATTAGGGGGATAGAGAGAGTTCTCTGCAGCCGAGAGCGAAAGTCCCGAAGGCTGTGTTGCCTACCCGGTGCCAGGGTTAAGGACATCTCCTCTGGGCTGGAAAGAAACTTGCAGTGGGAGGGGGTGGATCCAGATGTTGTGGTCCATGTTGGTACAAACAACGTAGATAGGACTAGGAAGCCAGTTCTGTTAAACGAGTATGAGCAGCTAGGGGTCAAATTAAAAAACAGAACCTCAAGGGTAATAATCTCTGGATTATTACCTGAGCCACGAGCGAATTTGGCTAGGACAAATAAAATTAGAGAGTTAAATGCGTGGCTCAAAGACTGGTGTGGGAGAAATGGGTTTTGCTTCCTGGGACACTGGCACCAGTACTGGGGCAGGAGGGAGCTGTTCCGTTGGGACGGGCTTCACTTGGCCAGTGCTGGGACTCATGTCCTGGCGGATCATATAACTAGGGCTGTAGAGAGGGCTTTAAACTAGCTAGTGGGGGGGAGGGTCCTAGAGAGCAAATAATAAAAATGACAACAGAGAAGGTCATAGACATAGGTAGCAGTGGGGAAATTAAAAACCAGAGCGTGTCAGGAAGGGGCAGAAGGTATGGAGTAAAAGGTAAAGTAATAAAAAGGGCAAAAGCAGGAACTAAGTGTCACAAAACATATTTGAAAGTTCTCTATCTGAATGCAAGTAGCATTCGTAACAAAATAGACAAGTTAATGGCACAAATAACTACATATGGGTATGATCTTGTGGCCATTACAGAAACATGGCTGCAGGGTGACAATGCCTGGGAATTAAACATACCAGGTTATTTAATGATCAGGAAGGACAGGCAGGAAGGAAGGGGAGGTGGGGTGGCTATGTTAATAAAGGAAGGAATCACTGTAATACAGAGAAATTATATTGGGTCAAAAGATCAGGATAATGAAACAGTTTGGGTGGAGGTAAGGAATAATAAGGGGAAAAAAACACGAGTGGGCGTAGTCTATAGGCCTCCGAACAGTTGCAACTCTGTTGGACGGAGTATCAATCAGGAAATAGTTGAGGCTTGTAATAAGGGAACATCTATAATTATGGGGGATTTTAACTATCATATTAATTGGACAAATCAAATTGGGCAGGGCTGCCTTGAGGATGAGTTCATTGAGTGTATTAGGGATGGGTTTCTTGAGCAGTATGTAACTGAACCGACCAGGGGGCAAGCAACCTTAGATCTGGTCCTGTGTAACGAGACAGGATTAATTAAAAATGTCTTCGTAAAGGATCCCCTTGGAATGAGTGACCATAACATGGTTGAATTCCATATTCAATTAGAGGGTGAGAAGGTTGGATCTGAAACAAGCGTGCTAAGCTTGAATAAAGGAGACTATGAAGGTATGAGAGCGGAATTGAGTAGAGTGGATTGGGAAAATAGATTAAAGGGTAAGACGATACATAATCAGTGGTGTACATTTAAGGAGTTATTTTACAACTTCCAAAAAAAATATATTCCACTGAGAAGAAAAGGGTGTAAAAGAAAAGACAGCCATCCGTGGCTAAGTAAAGAAATTAAGGATAGTATTCGACTAAAAACAAGGGCATATAAGGTAGCCAAATCTAGTGGGAGGATAGAGGATTGGGAAAACTTTAAAAGACAGCAAAAAATAACAAAAAGATTGATTAAGAAAGGGAAGATAGATTACGAAAGTAAATTAGCAAAAAATATAAAAACAGATAGTAAGAGTTTTTATAGTTATATAAAAAGAAAAAGGGTGGCTAAAGTAAATGTTGGTCCCTTAGAGGATGAGACCGGGAAATTAATGGTGGGAAATATGAAGATAGCAAAAACACTGAATGAATATTTTGTATCAGTCTTTACAGTAGGGAACACTAAGAATACCCCAACACTGGACAAACAGGGGGCTATGGGGGGGAGGAGCTAAACACAATCAAAATCACTAAGGAAGTGGTACTCGGTAAAATAATGGGACTCAAGGCGGATAAATCACCTGAACCTGATGGCTTACATCCTAGGGTCTTGAGGGAAGTGGCGGTAGGGATTGTGGATGCATTGGTAATAATTTTCCAAAACTCCCTGGACTCAGCAAAGGTCCCGGCAGACTGGAAAACTTCTAATGTAACACCCTTATTTAAAAAGGGTAGTAGACAGAAGGCTGGAAACTATAGACCGGTTAGCCTAACATCTGTGGTAGGTAAAATTTTGGAGTCCATTATTAAGGAGACAGTAACAGGACATTTGGATAATCATCATTTAATAGGACAAAGTCAGCATGGTTTTATGAAGGGGAAGTCATGTTTGACAAATTTGCTGGAGTTCTTTGAGGAAGTAACATATAGGGTGGATAAAGGGGAACCAGTGGACGTAGTGTATTTAGACTTCCAAAAGGCATTTGACAAGGTGCCACACAAAAGATTATTGCTTAAAATAAATAAACACAGGATAGGGGGTAATATTCTGGCATGGATAGAGGATTGGCTATCTAACAGAAGGCAGAGAGTTGGGATAAATGGTTCATTCTCAGACTGGCAATCAGTAACTAGTGGTGTTCCGCAGGGGTCCGTGCTGGGTCCCCAACTCTTTACAATCTATATTAATGATTTGGAGGAGGGGACCGAGTGTAACATATCAAAGTTTGCAGATGATACTAAGATGGGAGGGAAAGTAGTGAGTGAGGAGGACATAAAAAACCTGCAAGGGGACATCGACAGGCTAAGTAAGTGGGCAGAGATTTGGCAGATGGAATACAATACTGGAAAGTGTGAGGTTATGCACTTTGGCAGGAAAAATCGTAGAGCAAGTTATTATCTTAATGGCAAGAAACTGGAAAGTACTGAAGTACAAAGGGATCTGGGGGTCCTGGTGCACGAAACTCAAAAGGTTAGTATGCAGGTGCAGCAAGTGATTAAGAAGGCCAATGGAATGTTGGCTTTCATTGCTAGGGGGATAGAATATAAAAATAGGGAGGTATTGCTTCAGTTGTACAAGGTATTGGTGAGACCGCACCTGGAATACTGCATACAGTTTTGGTGTCCATACTTAAGAAAAGACATACTTGCTCTCGAGTCAGTACAAAGAAGGTTCACTCGGTTAATCCCGGGGATGGGGGGATGGACATATGAGGAGAGGTTGAGTAGATTGGGACTCTACTCATTGGAGTTCAGAAGAATGAGAGGCGATCTTATTGAAACATATAAGATTGTGAAGAGGTTGGATCGGGTGGATGCGGGGAGGATGTTCCCGATGATGGGTGAAACTAGAACTAGGGGGCATAGTCTTAGAATAAGGGGCTGCTCTTTCAAAACTGAGATGAGGAGGAACTACTTCACTCAGAGGGTGGTAGGTCCATGGAATATGCTGCCCCAAAAAGCTGTAGAAGCTACGTCATTACATAAATTTAAAACAGAAATAGACAGTTTCCTAGAAGTAAAGGGAATTAAGGGTTACGGGGAGCGGGCAGGAATTTGGACATGAGCCTAGGTTTGGATCGGACATGGCCTTGTGGGTTGCAGAGCGAGCCCAGGGGCCATGTAGCCTGATCCTGCTCCTATTTCGTGTGTCTAATTCGGTTAGATTCAGGAGATGGTTCTGTGATAGTAGATTGGCGGTTAGGATCAGATCAGCTTTGATCTTATTGAATGGCGGAGCAGGCTCGAGGGGCCGATTGGCCTACTCCTGCTCCTATTTCTTATGTTCTTATGTTCTTAAAAGTCCTACCCCTTATCCTTAGACTGTGACCCCTGGTTCTGGACTCCCCGACCATCGGGAACATCCTCCCTGCATCTAGTCAGTCCAGTCCTGCTAGAATTTTATAAGTTTCAATTAGATCCCCTCTCATTCTTCTAAACTCCAGTGAGTACAAGCCCAATCATCCCAATCTCTCCTCATACGTCATTCCTGCCATCCCAGGTATCAGCCTGGTGAATCTTCGCTGAACTCCTTCCATGGCAAGAATATCCTTCCTCAGATTAGGCGACCAAAACTGCACACAGTACTCAAGATGTGATCTCACCAAGGCCCTGTACAACTGCAGCAAGACATCCTTGTTCCTGTACACAAACCCTCTCGCTATGAAGGCCAACATACCATTTGCCTTCTTAGCCGCCTACTGCACCTGCATGCTTACCTTCAGCAATTGGTGCACAAGGACACCCAGGTCTTGTTGCACTTCCCCTTCTCCCAATCTATTGCCATTCAGATAATAATCTGCCTTCTTGTTTTTGCCATCAAAGTGGATAACCTCAAATTTATCCACGGTATATTGCATCTGCCATGATTCTGCCCAATCACCCGTCCTGTCCAAATCATCCTTTAGTTTCTCAGCATCCTCCTCACAGCACACACGTCCACCCAGCTTTGTGTCGTCTGCAAATTTGGAGATATGACATCTAGTTCCCTCGTCTAGATCATTAATATATACTGTGAATAGCTGGGGTCCAAGGACCAATCCCTGCGGTACCCCACCAATCCCTGCCTGCCACTCGGAAAAAGAGCCCTTTATTCCAACTCTTTGCTTTTTATCTGCCAACCAGTTTTCTATCCAAGTCAATACCTTTCCCAATCACATGTGCCTTAACTTTACATGTTAATCTCTTATGTGGGACCTTATCGAAAGCCTTCTGAAAGTCCAAATACACCACATCCACTGGTTCTCCCTTATCTATTTTACAAGTTACATCCTCAAAAAATTCCAGTAGATTAGTCAAGCACGATTTACCTTTAGTAAATCCATGTTGGCTTTGTCCGATCATGTCACTGTTTTCCAAGTGCTCTGCTATTACATCTTTTATAATGGACTCTAGCATTTTCCCCACGACCGATGTCAGGCTTACCGGTTTGTAATTCCCTGTTTTCTCTCTACCACCTATTTAGAATAGTGGGGTAACATTAGCTACCCTCCAATCCATGGGTACTGTTCCAGATTCCATCGACTGTTGGAAGATGATCAGCAATGCATCTACTATTTCTAGGGCCACTTCCTTAATTATCCTAGGATGTAGATTATCAGGCCCTGGGGATTTATCGGCCTTCAATCCCATCAATTTCCCTAACACCATTTCCCTACAAATACTGATTTCTTTCAGTTCCTCTCTTTCATCAGACCCTATGTTCCCCGACATCTCTGGGAGGTTATTTGTGTCCTCCTTTGTGAAGACAGAACCAAAATATATATTTAATTGGTCTGCCATTTCTTTGTTCCCCATTATAAATTCCCCTGATTCTGACTGCAAGGGACCTATGCTTGACTTCACCAATGTTTTTCTCTTCACATATCTATAAAAGCTTTTACAGTCAGTTTTATGTTCCTTGCAAGCTTACTCTCATATTCTATTTTCCCTTTCTTAATTAATCCCTTTGTCCTCCTTTGTTGAATCCTAAACTGCTCCCAATCCTCTGGATTACTGCTTTTTCTGGCCAATTTATATGTCCTCTCCTTGGATCTTTTGCTATCCCTAATTTCCCTCGTTAGCCATGGTTGAGTCACTTTTTTGTTTTATTTTTATGCCAAACTGGGATGAACAAATTCTATAGTTCATCCATGCGGTCTTTGAATGTTTGCCATTGCCTATCCACCGTTAACCCTTTGAGTGACATTCCCCAATCAATCCTACCCAACTCGCGCCTCAGACCATCGTAGTTTCCTTTATTTAAATTCAGGACCCTAGTCTCTGAGTCAACGACTTCATTCTCCATCTTAATGAAGAATTCAATCATATTATGATCGCTCCGACCCAAGGGGCCTCGTACCACAAGATTGCTAATTAATCCTTTCTCGTTACATAATACCCAGTCTAAGATGGCCTGATCTCTGGTTGGTTCCTCGACATATTGGTCCAGGAAACCATCCCGTAAACATTCCAGGAATTCCTCCTCCACAGTATTTTTACCAATTTGGTTAGCCCAATCTATATGTAGATAAAAGTCACCCATGATGACTGCTGTGCCCTTATTGCACACTTCTCTAATTTCCCTTTTATTGCCATCCCCAACCTTCGCATTACTGTTTGGAGGTCTATATACCACTCCCACTAATGTTTTCTGCCCCTTGGTATTTCTCAGTTCTACCCATACAGATTCCACATCATCAGAGCTAATATCCTTCCTTACAGTTGTGTTAATCCCTTCTTTAACCAGCAATGCTACCAGACCTCTCTTTCCCTTTTGCCTATCTTTCCTGAATATTGAATACCCCTGGATGTTGAGTTCCCAGCCTTGGCCACTCTGGAGCCATGTTTCCGTAATCCCAATCAAATCATATTCGTTTACCTCTACTTGCGCAGCCACTTCATCCACCTTATTATGAATGGTCCTCGTATTAAGACACAAAGCCTTCAGGCTTTTTTTTTAACGCTTTTAGACTTATTACTTACTGTGGCCATGTTTGATTTAAATCGTTGATTTCTCTGACTGCCACTTTTTTTTTTCTCCTTCCTATCTTTTGCTTTTATCCTTGTTTCCCTTTCCTCTGTCCCACTGCTCAGGTTCCCAACCCCCTGCCATTTTAGTTTAAACCCTCCCCCAGAGCACTAGCAAACACTCCCCCTAGGACATCGGTCCCAGCCCTGCCCAGGTGCAAATCGTCCGGTTTGAACTGGTCCCACCTCCCCCAGAACCGGTTCCAATGTCCCAGGAATTTGAATCCCTCCCCCTGGCACCATTCCTTTAGCCACGTATTCATCTGAAATATTCTTCTATTTCTACTCTGACTAGCACGTGGCATTGGTAGCAATCCTGAGATTACTACCTTTGAGGTCCTATTTTTTATTTTACCTCCTAACTCCCTATATTCAACTTTTAGGACCTCATCCCATTTTTTTACCTATATTGTTGGTACCTATATGCACCACGACAACTGGCTGTTCACCCTCCTCTTCCAAGATGTTCTGCAGCCGCTCTGAGACATCCTTGACCATTGCACCAGGGAGGCAACACACCATCCTGGAGTCTCGTTTGCGGCTACAGAAATGCCTATCTATTCCCCTTACAATAGATTCCCCTATTACTATAGCTCTACCCCTCTTTTTCCTCCCGTCCTGTGCAGCAGAGCCACCCCTGGTACCAGGAAGTTGGCTGCTTCTGCCTTCCTCTGATAAGCCATCCCCCCCAACAGTACTCAAAGTGGTGTATCTGTTTGAGAGGGGGATGTCCACGGGGACCCCTGCACTACTTGCCTGTGCTAATACTCTGTCTGTTGGTCACCCTTTCCCTTTCTGCCTGTCCAACCTTTGCCTGCGGTGTGACCAACTGATCAAATGTGATATCCACAACGTCCTCAGCCTCGCGAATGGTCCAGTATGTATCCAATCGCAGCTCCAGCACCGCAATGCAGTCTGCCAGTAGCTGCAGCTGGACACACTTCCTGCACATTGAGTTGTCAGGGACACAGGAAGTGGCTGTCCTGCCATGACTTACCCTTTAATTAATTGCAATTAAATTAAATCAAATCAATTCCACCAATTACACTACAGTTAAATGGTATATTTAAGGGCCCCTGGTTTACAAACAGTCCACGCTACACCACAGAGACTTTAGAAACTATAAACCACAGAGTTAAAGTTTAAAACAGAGAGAAATACTCACCAACCAATCACTTACCTGCTTTCTGGTGACGTCACACTTCGATTACTTTTTACTTCACTCCTTCCCTCTGAGTTCGGAGATCGGAGATTGGTAAGCCTACCTGGTCTCTTGGAGCCTCTTTTATACTCACGCCGCCGCTCTGAGATTCCTGCCACCGCTCGCGCCGCTCTGAGGCCTACCTGGTCTCTTGGAGCCTCTTTTATACTCACTCCGCCACTCCGAGATTCCCGCCGCCGCTCGCTCCACTCTGAGGCCTACCTGGTCTCTTGGAGCCTCTTTTATACTCACTCCGCTGCTCCGACATTCCCGCCGCCGCTCGCGCCGCTCCTTAATCTATCCCATTACCACCTCCTCTCGCATTGGATATCTCTTAATGGCTCTCAATGTCTCTTAATCTCTCCTGCTTTCTGTCCTATCACTGACCTTCCCTTTTGTTCTTTCATCCCCTCCCCCTTTTCCCAGGCCCTAAACCTGCTTTCTATTTCCTGCTTTTTTCCAGTTCTGATGAAAGGTTGACTCTGTTTCTCTCTCCATGAATGCTGCCCTGTCCTGCTGAGTTTTTCCACGGTTTTCTGTTATTATTTCGGATTTCCAGCATCCGCAGTATTTTGCTATTGTTGATAGTTTTTTGTTAGGCAAGGTAACCAAGGCGGGGAAATGGAGTTAAGATATCGATCAGCCGTGATCTAATTAAACAACGGAACAGGCTTGAGGGGCTGAATGGACTACTCCAGTTCCTATGTTGCTATGTTCTCTCCAATTCTTTTTCAAATTTGATGATGTCCTTCACCTAAATTTTTAATTTAAATTTTTTTTTAAATAATTGTTTTTGCATAGTCACAAACTGAGACATATGACTGCATTGAAATGCAACATCTGACATCCTGAGATCTTAGCATGAACTCAGCAGGCCAAAGCCAGAGAGAGTACAGAACTGCACCACTCTGAAGAGTGCTGCTGAGATCACTGACAGCATTCCATTGCAGTAGGTTGTACTTAACTCGTAATGGTGGCAAATTGCTCTGTACAGAGGATTGATGGTGCTGGGCCTGTTTCCTGAATTGCATAAAGCAATGATTGTATATAAGATCTAAAAATGTTAAAAATACAGTTTGCAGAAAACACTGATACTATTGACATGTACTGCAGCAAACAGCAAGCGTCCGAAATAATATATGCCTTTGAAGTATATGCAATTTTGAGCATAGAATTTATTTTCAAGATGCAATTTCTTTTCATATAAAAGCTGGAAAAATTATATATTGTCAATTTCTAATATCAAAGTCATGTTTAGGACATATACAGAACCGTAAGACACTCCTCCTTAAGCTGTGTTTAAAGAACCCAGAGACTGAAAAATTAACCTTATTGCTTTTTGTCTTTTTGAAAGTGTGTGTGTGTTTGGGTGTGAATGTGTGTGTGTGTGTGTGTGTATATCTATATATATATACGGTATGTATGTATATAAGAACATAAGAAATAGGAGCAGGAGTAGGCAATTAGGCCCCTCGAGCCTGCTCTGCCATTCAATAAGATCATGGCTGATCTTCTACCTCATCTCCACTTTCCTGCACTTTCCCCGTATCCCTTAATTACTTTAATATCCAAAAATCTATTGATTTCTGTCTAGAATATATTCAACAACTGAGAATCCACAGCTCTCTGGAGGAGAAAATTCCAAAGCATGACAACTGTTTGAGTGAAGAAATTTCTCCTCATCTCAGTCCTAAATGGCCGACCCCTTATTCTGACATTGTGACCCCTGGTTCTAGACTCTGCATCCAGGGGAAACTACCCTGTCAAGCCCTGTAAGAATTTTATATATTTCAATGAAATAAATATGTATATATGTATATATATGTATGTGTATGTGTGTGAATATATATATATATATATGTGTGCAAATATACATATATATGTATATGTGTTTATATAATATATATACACACACACAAAGTTTTCAGACTTAGAGGGGGTGATATCAGGTGCCTTTGCACCTCCCGTTATGGGGGGGCGCTAACGGGGTGCAAATGGCTTTCCGACTGGGCGCGGCGCTGACATCGACTCCCGCCATATTCGGTGGGAGTTTTACAGCATTGCACCCCAATCTCCTTCACCCAGAGGTCGGTGACATCATCGGCATGCGAATCACCCTGGTAGTGCCCCGGACCCAAAACTGACTTCTACCCCTTGCAGCAGAGCTGGTCGAAAACACTGACAGCTGCAGGAGTTGTGCCTCGGGCAGCCAGCCACTTCGAGGGCAATGACTAAAGGTGAGATGTCAGATGTAAGTGGAAAAAAAACTTACATTTCCTGTTCTAGTATTTTTTGCGGGTTCCTGCCCGCAATCACCAGCCTGGCACTCTGCTTGAGTGCTGGGCTGATCGTGCGGGATCACGGCTACCTTGGTGGTCCAGCCACGTACTTTTTAAATCGCAGAGCCTGCAGTGATGGCCCTTCCCTTTAAGGGAGGGAAGGAGCCTTTGAACGTGACAGCACTGCACAGCCCAGTGTGCAGCACAGCTGAAGTCTCCGCCCCGCTCTCCGACGCTAGTGCCCTAAGAAGGAAGTGGAGTCCTTGATTTAGCACTCCACTTCCCTCTTGGGGCGCTAAAACTCAATTTTGTGGTCGCCGGGTGCTAAAGTTAGCGCCCAGGCAATGTTAGCGCCCCAAAATGTTCGATACCGAATTTTTCCCCCGTAATCTTTTTCTATCACTAAGGTGCGTGGGTTGCAGTTCTAACTGTGACCAGATGTTCCATCTGTGTGTAAGCTGCCATCCTCATCTGTTAGGAGAACATAGATACAAGAAATTCATGATGCCGCACAGAGATATATCTATGGGTGATATCTGAATCAATCTAGATTCACCTGGTTCTGAGACATCCAGCCTAAATCCAAATTTATTTTGATTTAGAGTCAGAGAACATGAGGAAAAAATAAATAATTTGCAATTTGTGCAACTCCTAATGCTTACTTTTATATGGCACTGTTCACTTTTCAAATTGCATTACTCAATGCATTGGCCAAGAAATTCGGGTCTCCACAGCTGAGTACGCATGGGGTACTCACCCATAGGTCCAATGGAAGTGCCGGTTTCCTGCATGCACTGCGCATGCGCGGGAAACCGGCACTTCCGTTCCTCTGAATGAAGGGGTTCAGAGGTCTAACACGTGCGCAGGAGAGGCTGCGTGTACGCATCGAACTTCAGTCTTTTTTACAGGTTTTCCCGGGAACGTAAGCCTGCAGAATTTAGAATTGTAAAAAGTAGGTGTAAGGCCTGCTTTTTACAAGGTAAGTGGTGAATTAATTAAAATTAAAACATTTTTTCCACAGGTTTATTATTTTTAAATACTTTAAAGCAAGGTAAGTTTATTTTTAGCCCCGTTAGAAAATAAAATTAATTTTTTCAAAAATGTAAATGATTGTTTAAAATAGTTATTTCATGTAATTTATAGTTGTGATTTAAAAAAAAAATTATTTAAAGATTTAGTGCTATTTTGGGGCCGTAGTATTTATAAGTCTTGACAGCACTTCCTGTCAAACTTATGAATGGAGCATTCCCTGCTCCGATTGGCTGCCCATGGCCCACGTGATCCCAGGGGATGCATCGAACTAACTGCGCCCCTGGGGTACGCAAGCACTGCGCGCCGGCAGCTGGAGCAGGCCCCGGATCGGAATTCCACGCGGGCCCACAGCTCAACGGCCGGCGCGCAAGTTAAGTGCAGGTCGGGGGCTTGCACCCACGGGAAGCCCCCGACCCAAATTTCTGGGCCATTATGTTTTGAAGTGTAACGACTGTTAAGTGGCTGATAGAATCTGGCTCACAATTTAGCCACAAGCTGAAATATTAGAAAATTCCAAATCATTCTATGGCAACACAAATCCATTGGTCCTCAGAATCTGAATGTGTTCATATATTTTAACGAATATGACATGAGAATGGTTTGTAATGGTCAAAAGATATTGGGGATAATTTTGACCTTTTACAATAATGGAAAACGGGTGATATGGAATTGGCATCTCGTTTTACATCTCTGCTGAGTTTTATTTCCATTGAAGTCAAGAACCACACAGTGATAATGCTTAAAAAAAACAATAACTTATTGGCCCGTATTTTCCGATCCCTACAGGTGTGTACGAGCTGTGTACACACCCATAGGGGCCTCGCAAGTGCCGGTTTCAGGTAATAAAATTACCCTTGAATTTCTTAGGATTCTTGGGCCATTGGTAAAAGTTGTCTTCTTGCAATAGATGTTCTGCTGATTTTTACATCGGCACACTGTCTGCGTCATTTAAAACAATTGTCTTTATGTCTGCTGTTGCAAAGTTGCTCTTGCAATAAAAAGAACAAACTTGCATTTCTACAGCGCCTTTCATGGCCTCGGGACAGCCCAAAGCACTTTACAGACAATGAAGAACGTTTGAAGTTGTAATATAGGAAACATGCGCACAGCATGGTCTTGCACAGGCAAGATGCATGCAGCTCAATAGAGCCAGTAACACTATCCTCATGGGGAGGTTTGCTGGTGCTGTTGGGGGGGGGGTTTAAACTAAGTTGGCAGGGGGATGGGCACCAGGATGTAGAAAAGAGAAACAAAGGGCACAAAGGATTGGGAGAGACAGATAGCACTAAAGCAAGAAATAGTAGGGTATTTGCTGGAGTCAGACTAAGAGAGAGACTAAGATGGGTTTACAATGTATGTATGTGAATGCACGAAGCATAGTCAACAAGTTTGGTGAGCTGCAGGCGCAACTAGCCACATGGGAATATGATGTTGTGGCAATAACGGAGACCTGGCTCAAAAAAGGGCAGGATTGGGTATTAAATATTCCTGGTTATAAGGTGTTCAGGTAAGATAGGGAAAGGAAAATAGGAGGTGGTGTGGCAGTATTGGTTAAGGAGAATGTTACAGTGCTGAAGAGAGAGGATGTCCTGGAGAGGTCAAGGACAAAATCTATATCGCTAGAGTTAAGAAGTAATAAAGGTGTCATTACACTACTAGGTGTATTCTATAGACCACCAAATCGTGGGAAAAATATGGAGCAGCAAATTTTCAGGGAAATTAGAGAGAGATGCAAGAACTATAGTGTAGTGATAATGGGGGACTTCAATTATCCTAATATAGACTTGGATAGTAATAGAGTAAAGGGCAGGGAGGGGGAAGTATTTCTGAAGTGTGTTCAGGAGAACTTTCTTGATCAGTATGTTTCCAGCCTAACAAGGAAGGAGGCATTGCTGGATCTGGTTCTGGGGAATGAGGTGGGTCAAGTGGAGCGAGTGTCAGCAGGGGAACATTTAGGGAACAGTGATCATAGTATCATAAGGTTTAGATTAGCTATGGAAAAGGATAGGGAGCAATCTAGAGTAAAAATGCTTAATTGGAGGAAGGCAAATTTCAGTGGGATGAGAACAGATCTGGCCCGGGTGAATTGGAATCAAAGATTGGCAGGCAAAACTGTAGTGGAACAATGGGCTGCCTTTAAAGAGGAAATAGTTTGAAAACAGTTGAGGTACATTCCCACTTGTGGGAAAGGTAGGGCAACTAAAGTCAGAGCTCCCTGGATGATGAAAGAGATAGAGAGTAAGATGAAACAGAAAAAGAGCATGTATGATAGATGTCAGATCGAGAATACATCTGAGAATCAGGTTAAATATAGAAAGTTCAGAGGAGAAGTGAAAAAGAAAATAAGAGAGGTAAACAGAGGGTATGAGAACAGAATGGCAGCTAAAATAAAAGGTAATCCAAAAATCTTCTATAGGCATATAAATAGCAAACGGGTAGAAAGAGGAGGGGTGGGGCTGATTAGGGACTAAAAAGGAGACCTACGCATGGAGACAGAGGGCATGGCTGAAGTACTAAATGAGTACTTTGCATTTGTCATCACCAAGGAAGAAGATGCTGCCATAGACATAGTGAAGGAGGAGGTAGTGGAGATACTGGTTGGGATAAGAATCAATAAAGATGAGATATTAGAAAGGCTGGCTGTATTTAAAGTAGATAAGTCACCAGAACCGGACTGGAGGCCCAGCCTAGAGCTCATGGGGAGAGAGCAGGAATATGGTATTGAGACAGAGGATCAGCCATGTTTCTATGTTTTATGCTCAAATTCCAGGGGTGGGACTGAACCCACAACTTTCTGACTCAGGCGAGAGTGCTGCCATTGAGTCACGGCTGACACCTATGAATACACCCAAGAATACAAAGTTCAAGGTTCTCCTCAGCCAATTGACATGAGAACACCTTCTCTGAAGTCCTGAATAGAAATACTTTTTGATTTACTTCAGTGTTAAAGTTACACCTACTCACATTATGGGCACATTCATCATCACTAGTGCAAAACATGCAATAATTGCCTTTGCTGTGAGTGATGATTGTAATAACCTTTGACTGTTTTGGTTAAAAGAAAATACTTATGGCAGATCAAGGTGAACATTATATAATCATAGAAATTTACGGCACAGAAGGAGGCCATTCGGCCCATTGTGTCCATGCCGGCCAAAAAAGAGCTGTCCAGCCTAATCCCACTTCCCAGCTCTTGGTCCGTAGCCCTGTAGGTTACGGCACTTCAAGTGCATATCCAAGTACTTTTTAAATGTGATGAGGGTTTCTGCCTCTACCACCCTTTCAGGCAGTGTGTTCCAGACCCCCACCACCCTCTGGGTGAAAAAAGTTCTCCTCAACTCCCCTCTAATCCTTCTACCAATTACTTTAAATCTATGCCCCCTGGTTATTAACCTCTCGGCTAAGGGAAATAGGTCCTTCCTATCCACTCTATCTAGACCTCTCATAATTTTATACACTTTAACATAGAAACATAGAAGATAGGAGCAGGAGTAGGCCATTCGGCCCTTCGAGCCTGCTCCGCCATTCAATGAGATCATGGCTGATCATTCAATTCAGTACCCTGTCCCTGCCTTCTCCCCATATCCCTTGATCCCTTTAGCCTCAAGAAATATATCCAACTCTTTCTTGAATATATTTAATGAACTGGCCTCCACCGCCCTCTGTGGCAGAGAATTCCACAGGTTTACCACTCTCTGGGTGAAGAAATTCCTCCTCATTTCAGTCCTAAATGGCTTACCCCTTATCCTTAGACTATGACCCCTGGTTCTGGACTCCCCGGCCATCCGAAACATCCTTCCTGCATCTAGTCTGTCCAGACCTGACAGAATTTTATAGGTTTCCATGAGATCCCCTCTCAATCTTCTAAACTCCAGCGAGTATAAGCCCAATCGACACAACCTCTGCTCATACGTCATTCCTGCCATTAATTAAATCTCCCCTTCAACTCCTCTGTTCCAAAGAAAACAACCCCAGCCTATCTAATCTTTCCTCATAGCTAAAATTCTCCAGTCCTGGCAACATCCTCGTGTTATCTTGTTCACTCTTTTCTTAGATTAAATTTAAACAACACCCTTTCTTATTAAATGAAGCAACAATATAAGAATGACTGAAGAGATTAAATTGGATGAGCTGTATTATTTCTTCCCCACCCCTCATCTATACAGAATGATACATGAAACATCGTTTGTCCTAGATTAATTTTGCAGTGGTGTTAATCTTTCAGTCAGGATGTCATCAGACATCAGCTGAACAGAGTGCTAAGTGTGGCATCAACCTTCCACGCAGCAATAATAACCTCTCAGATTTGATATTTATGACCCCACCCCCCCACCCCACCCCCTATAATTATTGTATTTTAAAATGAAACCCTGGAAATGCAGCACTGGATAAAATCAAAGTAATTTTTTACCTTTGGGTTCAGGACATTGCTCTGCTCATTTCTGATGTCATCTAAATCCCATATTGAAATAATTTCTTGGAATTACTCCCACCCAACCATTATTCATTAGATAATAGAAACTTGGGAATGATTATAATAGAGCCATCAAAACAAAAAAGATTAGGTTATGTCATACACTATGACAACAAAGCTGAATCACTTGGTTAGATTACAGCCAGGAAATTACTGCTTGATTTTTTTTATATATATCTGTAGGTGGTTTTAGTTTTGTATGAGGGGTCTGCTTTATGCTTGGTCAACTTTTGGGTCAGCAGTGATGACCGCATTGGGATGGACAGTGGACATCCCCTATCCTTGTCCTTAAACCCTGAGAATGTTCATACAAGAGGATTCACTTCCAGACTGTTGGTCAGTCCAGGGATGACTGCCCTCATGTGCTGAATATTACAATATTATATTATTATTGTAGGGTTCTCAAAATTCCCACATTCCCCAAAGTTAGTAATAAAGGGACCCTGAGTGACAAAGCTATTAATAAGGGAACCTTAAAGAAAATGGCTTCTGGACCTCGTGGCAGAAGCCTGCAAGATTGGAAAGCAGGGCCCTGCAAAAACGGCAGGTCAAATTCAAAAGGGCTTTGAAAAACCTGACATGCCTGGGCCTGTGAGAGACTAGTTATTTCTGAAGCCAGACAACTAGACAATACAGAATACGCATCCTTAATCAACTCAGGAAAGACTTAATCTCGAACCCATCAAACCTGTGCATAAATAATCAGTTACAGTTCGAAGTAGCTACCAAGCCAGGAAGACACCGATTAAACATTATGAATAACAAACACCCAGATATTAAAAATCATTTAGCAATGGGGCAACCACCCAAAAAGCAGTTAAGGTGAACAAATATAATCACCTTAGACGAGCCCGCCAAAATTAGACAAAGAACTAACCCTGATTTGGCACGCAGATAACAACCTCCAAAATAGTATAATTGTAGGCCCACCGGTAACCAAAAGTGTGCAGCAAGCAGGCAAGCGAGGCGAGATGAACGGCATGGCCGACGAGTAAGCAGAGAAGGGCAGCATGGAGAAGCATTGGGGATGAGCAGGCACACGCTCAGGCCCAGGTCACTCAAAACGCAAGGAAGCGTTGGGTGGGGATGAGCAGGCACACGCTCAGGTCCAGAGGTACTCAAAACTCAAAGAAGCAGAATGACCACGAGCACCGCGGTAACAAAGGGTCGGGTAAACCATAGCTTTGGATCATTACCACTGCACAGGTAGTGATCTAGGCTACCGCGACCAAGCTAACACCGAAGACCGCCAACCGAACCCCAACCGCAACAAAACTTTGATGATCAGACCATCACCAGAAGAACAAAACCTGAAGTTTTTCACTCTACAAGGTAAAGTACCCAACAAAGACTTTACTCCCTATCTCTAACAGAGAAAAGAGGGTACTTTACTCAGACGACTTCACCACCGCACCCTGGGACCATGTGATGATGGCAGGCCCCAAAGGACACAAAGAGCGAACTCCAAAACTGCAACTGGCTTGATTGACAGGATTCGACCTGTCCAGAAACCCTTATTGGTGAGCATAATCCCTGGCCCCTCACAGCACAATTTAGTCAGATATTGGGGGTGGGACAAGGGTAGGGGAATTATTACTGTGATTTTTCCCTCGATGTGCCGTGTGTTCCCCATTCCTAATTAAGTGTACTCTTGTAAGCCTGTAACTATTCCAGTAATTCTCAGTGTTGTAATTTTATTGTGCCTTTTAATAAAAATATGGTTTTCTTGCACCAAATCAGTTGTCTACTCCAATTCTGTATCGCCGCCTGTGCCTAAGTCCGGTGTCTAGAACCCAGGGGTGTGGGAGCAATTTGAACCACTCAAAACCCAGTCAGGGGCAAAGCTGACTGCACACACGCCACCCCCTACAGAAATGGCGACCGCGGCAGGACTTCAGCAACAGGGGTGCGATACAGTAGACACTGATTCGGAAGCGCAAACTGTAATGGAAGAGAGGATTTCTAATTATGTATTCAGTAAAGTGAATATCACTAAGAAGTGGATCACTAATCTGTTAAATGCTAGGGCATCCGGTAGATGCTGCAGCCAAATGGACAGAAGGGAAGGATCATAGGAAATCCATAGAAAAGGCAGTCTGACTGATGTGCTTCAAGAAACAGATCCAGCTTCTGGACAGGCTCGTTGAAGCAGAGGCAGCCGAGATGCTGGAGTCAGCCCTGGAAGTCCAAGACAGGACTCTAGCAGGGGAGGAGTTACTGGTAGCATTGCAGGCCCTGAACCAGGAAAGGGTACAGTTAATGGGGGAGCATAAGGCCAGGCTGGAATATCTACAGTGCCAGGTCACCAAGGCCAAGAGCAATGAGCTGAGGTTGCGGGAGAAGAATGCCCGCCTAGCGAGACAAGTAAGAGAGCAGGAGGAGAAAGTAAAAGACATAAAGGCAGCCTATAAGTTAGCGAGCGAGCAGGGGTTTGAAGATGCAGATCATGGCCCCTGCAAGGAACAGATAGAGAATCTGAGCCTGGCCCTAAGGAAGGCAAAGGGCATGGTGTACCTCAAAAGCCCAAAGGCAGTCCAGGCGGATTTTACAGGGAACGAGGGGAGAACGGTTCAGACACCAGTGGTAGTGCCAAGGGATGACCCGGTTGAGGAACAGGAGGTTCCACGACCACCACCCATAGCGCCAGGTTTTAGCGAGGTCTGGCAGCAAGGGTGGGTGCAGTCAGTAGGAGAAGCGGAGGTGGAACAACCCCCGCAAAAGAGACTGGAACCGGAGACGATGTGCCTGGCCCGGCAGCGAAGGTTTGGCCCACCCACTCGTGACGGGGAAGAGGGACCCCTCCAAAACCAGTTCGTAGTTCCCTACAGCACCCAACAGCTTAGAGCTATGGTAAGCCACATACCAAAGCTCACAGAAAAGGGTGACCCCTTGGTCCACTTTAGGGAAGTGGAACAGGCAGCCAGCATGAACGAGTGCGATGATGTCAAACAGGCCAAAATGCTGCTGTTCTCCCTGGAGGGTAAGCTCCTCCAGTCCCTTTCTGACCAGTGTAAGAAGGGACAGTGTGAGTATGGGAACTCAAGGAGGAAGTTCTTGAGGCCATGGCGATGAATGAGGGAAGTCCTTTCTCCCGAGTGGAGAAGACAGTGCAGCTCGCAGGGGAAACCCCGCAGGCTTTCGCAGAGAGGTTGTGGCCGGTGTATAGGGGTGCCTGTACTGGGGCACCTAACCGGGCGTACCTGGACCAGGATCAGCTGGCCCACTGGCTCCGTTGCCTGGTGGCAAACAGCTTGCCACAGGTCAGGGCCAAGGCGGAAGTCTGGTTCGACCCTAAGAATCCCCTGACTACCGAACTGACGGTGATCAGACATTTGACCCTAGCCTTTAAGAACGGTAGGGGAACCGATGCACACCCACCTAAGGGGAAGGTGCATGAAGTAAAACCCGGACAGGGTAGGAAGGAGTGGCACCAGGAAGGGAATAACCCTTCCAGCACAAAGCTTAATCGTTACGGGTGTGGGAAGGATGGACACTGGAGGAAGGAGTGCAAAAACCCTTGGAAGGATAACAAGGGAAATAATTCCTCAGCCGCAGCCCAAAAGACAGAGTTAGGAATCCCTCCCGCCACGGTCGAGTCATTTCTGGATGAGGTAAGGACCCTATTGACTGGCCCAGGGAGGGTAGCAGCCACTACCGGTGCTCTGACCCCATCAGCCCCATCCAACCCACAGCCCTGACTAGAGCCAGTGCAGCCTGTTTACCTGTGTTCCCTGCAGTATGACTTATGGAAGAGACCCCTCGTTGAGATGGAGGTAGAAAAGGTAAAGGGGACCTATCTGTTGGATACGGGGGCATCATGCACCGTGATCCATTCAGATAACCCCACCACCTCACCTCTATTTAGCGGGGTCCCATACAGTCTGTCGGGATTCACAGGTAAAGAACAGGCTGGCTCATTTTCCATCCCGCTGTCCATTCGTTTGGGAACACTCCACTCTAAGTGGACCTGTATCCTAATGAAGTGGGAAGTGGAGGGTGGAAAAGTGATCCTGGGAGCTGACTTTATTGTGGGCCACGGGATCCTGGTGGACTTAAGGAATCATTGCCTATGGGGGACAAAAACAGGAAAGGAAGGCGGAGTAGTAGTCATCCCAGGGAAACAGGGGAAGGGGACACTGTGCACCATGAAGCCTAAGGAGGGTTATAACCTCGAGCTCATGGTCAGTAATACCCCAAAGGAGTTCCAGGCATTTGTGCGAGCCCACTTAGCCACATTTGCCACACACAAGCATGACTGTGGGTGGGTCAACGGGTTTGAGGACAGCGTAGACGGGGACTCTGTAGTCCGACCACAGAAACAGTATAACTTCCCCAGGGAAGCGGAGCTAGACATGGAAACAGCCATGTCCTCCTTAGTACAGCAAGGGGTCCTGAGACCGATAGCCACCCATGTAAACGCTCCACTGTGGCTTGTTAGAAAGCCGGACAACTCCTGGAGGGCCACGGTGGACTATCGGGTGCTCAACAGTAACATCCCAGCCTGTGCACCCATGGTAGCAGCAGTTGCCGACCTGATAGGAAGTATCCCAGCATCCGCGACCACTTTCACGGTGCTGGATATTTCCAATGGGTTTTGGTCCATCCCTTTAAGGAGAGAGGATCAATACAAGTTTGCCTTTACCTTTAAAGGGCAACAGTACACCTGGAACTGTTTGCCTCAGGGCTTCCACAATAGCCCTAGCATTTTCCATCAATGCATGGCAAACAGTCTAAAGGGCTTCAGCCAGCCCAGGCAGCTGGTACAGTATGTGGATGACCTGCTCCTCTTCACCGATTCGAGAGAGGAGCATGGCCCACTACTGGCCGAACTGCTGGAACTGCTCAGGCAGGAGGGTTTTAAAGTGAACCCAAAGAAAGCGCAGATCGGCCAGCAGGAGGTGAAATTGCTGGGCCTGACCGTACGCGCTGGGGAAAGGGCCATAGACAAAGCTAGAAGGGAAGCGGTGCAGAAGTTACACGTCCCCAACACAGTCACGGGAGTGCGATCTTATCTAGGGCTAACCGGGTACTGCAGAGATTTTATTGAGGACTATGCAGCCACAGCAGCCTCTCTGCTCCGAATCCTATATAATGGAGTGGAGTGGGCTTGGGATGAGGGTGGCCAGGCAGCATTTGTCAGGCTCAAGGAAGATCTGCAGACCACACCAGCTCTAGGGGCCATAGATGGGGGGAAACAGTTCTTCCTGGAGGTAGCAGCCAGCGGGGACAGCCTGAGTGCTGTGCTGCTCCAAGAGCAGCATGGCAGGCTGAGGCCGGTGGTCTACTCCTCCAGGACACTCACGGATGTGGAGAAAAGCTACTCCAATTGTGAGAGGCACCTACTGGCCACACATTGTCTGTGAAAATATCGCTGATCTTCACAGGCACCTCTCCCATCAACCTCCTCACCCATCACATGCCCACCCAGATGCTTCTGGACGGGAGAATCAAGGATGGGACAGTGAGCAGTGCCCGCATTGCTCGCTGGACGCTGCTTCTCTCACAGATGGACCTAAAGGTGAAAGGGCTCTGCAAGCCAAAGCTCGCAGCTAACTTGGTATATCATGGAACAGCCCACCGGTGTTCCATAGAAGGGGTTTGGGAAGTGGACATAGCTTTGCGGGCCGGGATACGACCCACAGGCCGCGAAATCTATGCGGATGGCTCCAGCACGGTATCTGCTGGTGAGCGACCCACGGGGTGTGGAGTTTATGACCCAGCAGCAAACATTGCCCTGGCAATTAAGCTCCCCAGCACCATGAGCGCCCATCAGGCTGAACTGTCCGCAGTAGAGTACGTCGTTACACACCCCGAAATCTTCCCCACCCCACACACGATTTGCTTGGACAGCATGTTCACGTGCAATTCGTGTACGGAGTACCTGGCCATCTGGTCCCGTCGCGGATACACCTCCGCGGACGGGAGACTCCTCACAGTGAAACCCCTGCTGGAGAAAATCTTAGCAGCAGTGGGGGAGGAAGGGGAGGTTTTCATCCATAAGGTGAAAGCCCATTCCTCCACAGAACCCCGTAGTCAGGGCAACCAGCAGGCCGACGTGCTAGCTAAAGACGGTGCCCACACAGGCACTTTCTGCGACCCATATGTGTCCAGTCCTATAGCAGCAGTCAGGGGTAGGAATGGGACACCAGGGAGTGCAGGTGTAGCTTTAACCCCGGACCTTAAGATGGTCCAAACCCAAGACCCCGTCCTCAAGGCAATCTTCAGTGCAGTGACTGAGGGAAAAAGGGTAGAGGGCCCTTGCGGCACAGCAGCCCTTTCTGTGAAAGAAGGATTGCTGTTTAGGGGAGAACAATGGGTGGTACCACCGCAGCACTGGAGGGAATTCCTTCAACTGGCCCATGAGTGTCCAGGAGTGGGGCATCCCGGGCCTGAGACCACCTGGCAGCGGGTGGAACAAGCGGGAAGGTGGCCAGGACACAGGGAAGATGTCCGCGAGTTCTGTGCCAGCTGTCTGCTGTGTGCTGCTAACAACCCTGTCCCCCACAAAAGGAAGGTGCCTATGGGACACATTAGGAGGGTAGAGGGACCATGGCAGTTGATCCAGGTCGACTACATCGGGCCCCTACCCACCGCCCAGGGAGGCTATAAGTACTGCCTAGTCCTGGTAGATGTGTTCACGAAGTGGGTAGAAGCCTTCCACTGCAGAACAGCCACAGCTCTGGGCACAGCCAGGATCCTGGTCAGGGAGGTGTTCTCGCGATGGGGGCTACCACAGTATGTGGAGTCCGACCAAGGGAGTCATTTTACCGGGCAGGTCATGCAGAATACCCTTATGGTATTCGGCATCGAGGGGAAATGGCACGTTGCACAAAACCCACAGTCCTCAGGGATTGTGGAGAGGATGAACAGGACCTTGAAAGAAAGGCTGAGGAAAGAGACTGTGGACTCACCCAGAAAATGGGCAGAGGTCCTACCATTGGTCCTGATGGGGATCCGAGCCAGCCAGTCAAAAAGCATGGGGTACTCCCCGCACGAGCTGATGACTGGCAGAGTTATGCAGAACCCACCCATGTACTAGCCCCGGTGCTCACGGAAGGTCAGCTCAGGGAGGTAAACCGGGACAGGTTCGCCAGGAACCTCTTCGAGCACCTTAAACAGGTCCACGGGCAGGCGGCTAGGAACATGGGAAGGCAGCATCGGAGTAACCAATTGCTGTTAGAACCCCGAAAACACCACGAGTGGGAGATAGGGGATCAGGTTATGGTGAGGAATTTTGCTTGGGTAGGAAATCTAGAACCGGTATACATGGGGCAATACAACATTGTAGACAAGAGAAGCCCCATGGTGTATGCCATAAAGATGCCTCGGCGCATCAAATGGTTCCATATTAATCAATGTAAATTGTTTAAGCCCGAGAAAAGAGAACAGCCAGTTGGAGCGAGGTCTGAGGATAGAAATCCTCAGCCTGCAGCCGGGGAGAACTCACAGACTGCACAGGCAGGTGCAGTGGCTTGTTTTAGGGGAGGAGCCATCCCGCCCACCGATTGGGACACTCCCCCACTCCTCTGGGACTTAGATGAAGTGGGATGTGAGGGCGAAGACCCTGCCCCTGACCCAGGCTTGGACGAGGAGGGACCTGAGGGCGAGGACCATCAGCCTGCAGCAGCAGGCTGCGAAGAATTACCTGCCCCTAGCCCGGGTTCAGGAGAGGTAAAGCCTGAGGATGAAAATCCCCAGCCAGCGGTAGTGGAAAGCCCAAAGACCGCACCGGAGGGGGCAGTGGCTCGTGGTAAAGAACCACCAGCCAGAAAACCCCCACCAGCCAAAGTCCCCAGAAGATCCCCACGGACGCCACAGCCAAGGAAACCGTGGTCACCGGCTCCCCAGTTTAAAAGGGCAGCCTCTCGAGTCAGGGATCGGTCTGAGGGCAGAGGTCCTCAGCCAGCAGCCACAGGCTGCGAGGGACCAAAGGAACAGGACAGAGCAGCCACACCGAAGGGAGTGGTGTGCTGCAGCCCAAACAGGGATTAGGCTGGCCGCCCAGAGATGGGCAGCAGATGTACATAGTTTCTGTAATGTAATTTTAGTTATTGTTAAGCTTGGGTGTTAGGTTAAGTTTATACAAGGTGATTGGTAGTTTAAGTGTTATTACTTAAGAATGTTTGTATTGAGTCGAGAATCTTCTCAGGACCTGGCTATATGCTCTTGTGTCTCTTTACAGAAGGGATTTCGAGATTAAGGGGGGCATACTCCTACTCGCCCTGATAGGAATGAGCACTGGGAAGCGAGGTGACATGGAGGACTCCCACATCTATGGGTGCTCAGGAGAGAGAGCACCGGTCGTGACTGCTGGGGGCGGCGAACGAGACGTGGAGGAGCTCGCTATCTATTCCCATGAGGGAGGATGGCCAGGTTGGCTGGGATCCAACTCCACCCGGTACTCCAGCCAGACCGGGTACAGCTACGGGGAGGCCTCCCTCCCCTGCCCCAGCGTACAGGTTGTGGCCTCACGGGTTGGGGTCACTGAGGGGAAACACGTGTGCCTGACCTGCAGAGGGCAGATTCCCCTGTGAAGGTGGTGGGGCTCAGAAAGCTGAGCAGAGACATGGGGGACCGTACAGCTGACTGGGTACGACTAGGGAACGACACCTACCGGACGGTCACAGGGACCCGAGGGGGGACTAGAGTATGCTGGGATAAGTGGTGGGAGTCGGAACAAGGAATTTATGTCTGTATGTGGGGGTCACAAAGGGTCTGCCCCACAGGCATATCCATCATCTTCTCCGCTTCATGGCAGGATAAGGGGAAGGGGGTGTAATGGGATTCCCACCTATACACTTGCATAGACCCACGCTACCCAGCCCCAGTCAAAGCCACTGAACTAGTGGCACGCGCCCGAAAGCCCCTGCCCACGACTCAGGCAGCAAGAACACACAGAGAGTGGTGCCCTGCCACCACCAAGGGACCAGGGAATGGGCTGGTACTAGCACCGACAGAAAGGGTGCTATACCAGGGGGTACACTACGCGATAGCTTCCGTGATCCTAAACCTTACTGAGGTACACTTACCTGAGTGGTGCCCCAAAGAGATAGAACAGCTATACCAGGCCCTGTGAACAGCTATACCAGGCCCTGTTCAAAGAAATGTTTAGGAAATTCTACGAGTTCGATTTTGCCAATGTAAACAAGATAGAACTGTACACGACACACACTGAGTATTTTGGTAATGCGGGGAGACAAAGAAGGGGAGCCTGGAATGATGTTTTCACAACGTTTAACACTGGATCCTCTGTTATAAACAGCCTGGATGGCATAGAATTGCAGACACAGATAAAAGGTTTGAAAACACAATTGCGAAAAATCTTAATGGATGAAAATACCGCAGTAGGCTCAGAGTTACACCAGGACCAGGCTATGACGGTCCATTTAAAGGAGATCATTGCTGAGCTGGAGAAGAACGCAAAGACTGTAAATGCCCTTATAAGAGAGGACAGGAATGCTTCAGATCAGGCTGCACAGAACGAGGTGTGCATGCTGTATGGGGTGTGGTTGCTAGGCAAGGGCCGCAGTAACCTGGAGGATTTAAAATAGGGCTTAGTCCCTTCCTGGATCAGCAACAAGCATCTCGCAGCCCTCCATCCATTTGAGAATGCATTGAGCCCGTGTCAACTCCGGCTAGCTTCTGAGGCCTACCCTGTCCCAGTAGATTGTGGGCGCTCTAACCACACTATCATGGGGATAGTAGTGAGGATGCCGGTCATGGGTGGGACAGCCCGACCCGCACCAATAGACAGGGTAGAGAACATTGGAGTCATTCAAGGGGGTGCACACATCCGTTTACAGTGGTCCCACCTTATGTCATAAACTGGGAGCATGCTATGACAGGTACTGACCTCTCGGGGTGCCGGAGCCGGGGAGTCCCCAGCACTTGAACGCCTATTCAAAACCACAGTGCGGGTTTAAAGCTGCTGGCATAAAACCTATAAACTGTACCATGGAGGTAATGGCACAAGACCATGATCCCCCACAGGTAGCATATATAGGAGGTGGGACATATTGGCCCAGAAATTCGGGTCCCAACGCGTGAGTATGGACGGAGTACTCACACGTAGAAATTGCAGACACAGATAAAAGGTTTGAAAACACAATTGCGAAAAATCTTAATGGATGAAAATACCTGAAATAAAGAATAGATTTGCCTTCCAAAGCTAGGCTTTATTAACTTTAAAATTTGCAGCACATCTTCCCACATCCAGTCCCAACCAAAGCTGGAAAAGAACTGAATTTAAGGTGGCCACAACACATCATGTGATCATCAACTACCAATGAGATTACAACATATATCCCAAGGCAGTTAACAAACAACCAATCACAATACTTTTACTAAACAAGGAATAATCACCACATTCACCCCTCCTTTTAAAATATACTCCAACCTAAATAACCTTTACAATTTATAATTAATTATTTACAACTAAAACTATGCACAACAAGAATAAAACTGTTCACATGACACAATACTAAGTGAACAACAACAAATAGTAACATTGCACATAAGTATTAAGTATCTCTCAACTAAAACAATATACTATAATATTTCAACAATTTTAAAACATTACTATCAATTTAAAAGTCCATTTTCAATCGGTCAACCGGATATCTTGTTCGTGTCGACCTTCTTAACCTTGGTGAAATTCCTTGCCCTCCCACACCAGAAGGCACAGAAGTATCTTCAGCAGGAAGGCTATCCATATCCCGATTTTCAACGGTTTCCGGATTAGAAATCCCATCAGAAGGTAAACTGGGACGGTCATAAACATCTATCAAGGGCTGACTAATAGAAGTATAATTACCTGCAATCGGATTGGAAATATTCGTAGTATCTGTAACAGCATCCACATTATCTGAATCATGACTATTGTTAATATCCTCAGAAGAGGGCTGGCCCCCACAAGGAGCCAAGTCTTTAATTGAAACAGTACTTTCTTTCCCATCTTGGAATCGAATATGAGCATATTGGGAATTTGCCTCCAACAGCTCCACCTCCTCCACCAAAGGATCATATTTTGACAATCTAACGTGGCGTCGAAGCAGCACAGGTCCCTGCATAGTAAGCCATGAAGGTACCGAATATCCCGTAGTAGATCTCCGCGGATAGTTAAAGAGCCTTTCATGGGGGGTCACATTAGTAGCCGTTGAAAGCAATGATCTAATGGAATGCAGGGCATCAGGCAGTACCATTTCCCACTGTGTATTCTTAAGGTTCCGGGATGTCAAAGCCAACATAACTGCCTTCCAGATCACCCCATTGTATCGTTCGCACTGTCCATTACCCTGGGGATTATACGGGGTAGTTCTATTAGTAGAAATTCCCCGACTCTGAAGGTATTCCTTCAACTGGGAAGACATAAAAGAACTTCCCTGATCCAAATGGATATACGCAGGCATCCCAAAGATGACAAAAAGTTGAGTCAGACATTTAATAACTGTAGCAGCTGATACATCTGCACAAGGAAAAGCAAAAGGGAACCTTGAAAACTCATCCACAACAGTAAATATATATCGGTTTTGAGTAGTTGAAGGAAGAGGCCCCTTAAAATCGACGCTCAAACGTTCAAAAGGAGAAGTAGCCTTTATAAGATGAGCTCGTTGAGGCTTAAAGAAATTCGGTTTACACCGAGCACAGATAGAACATGAAGTCATCTGCTTGACGTCTTCAACTGAAAAAGGCAAGTTCTTACTGCGTACAAAGTGTATCATCCTCGTAACCCCAGGATGGCATAAGGCATTGTGAAGATTAATAAGCGTATCTCCGTGAATCACAGAACAATAAGCCCTCGACAGTGCATCAGCAGCAACATTATCCTTCCCCGGACGATAAACTATGTCAAAATGGTAACATGCCAACTCAATCCTCCATCTCATTATTTTATCATTTTTGATCTTTCCAAAATGTTTAACATCAAACATAAAGGACACAGATTTTTGATCAGTTACCAACGTGAAATGTCGCCCCGATAAATAATGTCTCCATTTACGCAATGCTTCTGCTATTGCGTATGCCTCTTTCTCTATTGAAGAATGCCTTTTTTCACTATTGTTCAAAGTACGTGAGAAAAAGGCCACAGGTCTTCCATTTTGGTTCAGAGTAGCCCCAATTGCAAAATCCAAAGCATCCGTCTCGATCACAAAGGGAACCTGCTCATCAATAGAATGCACAACTGCTCTTAAAATATCCTTTTTAAAATTCTCAAAACATGTCCTGGCCTCCCATGATAGAGGATATGTCGTAACCCGAATAAGAGGCCAGATCTTCCGTGAAAAATTTGCAATCCAATTAGAATAATAAGAAAACAGTCCAACAACTCGTTGCAAAGCCTTAGAATTAGTAGGACAAGGTAAATCAATCAATGGTCGCAGACGTTCTGGATCTGGTTTAATCTTGTTTCCCGAGATAATATACCCCAATAGATTTACCTCAGTAGTCGAAAAGATACATTTCTCTTTGTTAAAAGTTAAACCAACTTTTTCCGCAGCTTGAAGGAATCTTTTTAAATTAGAATCATGCTCCACCCTTGATTTGCCACACACTGTGATGTCATCTAAGTATGAAAAGGTGTCAGAGAGGGAGTTATCACTTATAAAAGCATCCATTGCCCGTTGAAAACAAGCAACACCATTAGTAACATCAAATGGTATTCGGGAAAACTGATACAGCTTTCCACCAGCCTCAAAGCCCGTATATGGTTGATCCTTCTTAACAATAGGAATCTGATGATAAGCACTCTTTAAATCAATAGTGCTAAAAACCTTATACTGAGATACTTTGTTGATAAGCTCATCAATCTTAGGCAAAGGGTACGCATCTAATTGAGTATACCTATTAATAGTTTGGGAATAGTCTATCACCATTCGTTTCTTGTGTCTCTCGTTAGTCATGACAACTACCTGTGCTCGCCAAGGTGAACAACTAGGTTCAATGATTCCTTCCAATAAGAGACATTGAACTTCAGAATTAATAAATTCTCTATCCTGACTACTATATCTTCTTGACTTGGTAGCAATTGGCTTACAATCCGACATCAAATTGGAAAAAAGTGATAATGGAGAAATAGATAAAGAGGTTAATCCACAAATAGATAAAGGTGGCTTAGTCCCTCCAAATGAAAGACTAAGAGACTCGTGTAACTGAAGCACATCATGTCCAATCAAAATATCCGCACAGAGATTAGGCAAAACAGATAGGCGTATATCAGTATACATATTACCTAGAAGAATCATTTTCACAAAGCAACAACCAGCTATTTGTGAAGTAAGGGTCATCTGAGCCATACACACCTGATACGTAACAGGCGAAATTTTCAAATGCTTCTCCTTCGCAAACTGAAGACTTATAAAACTCTCAGTACTGCCCGTATCTATAAGGGCCTTCACTTCCAACCCATTAACTTGAGCCGTAACTATAGCTTTGTTTAGGCCATGAGCAAATGCAGCAGAAATTGATGCAATAAACGCCCTATCTAAAGGCTGAATAGTCACAGAGGAGGTAGTGGAGGAGGGCCCTCCCACACCAGGAGAGGAGGAGGTAATTGAACCTGATGATTTGCACACGCGTGCATAATGACCTCTCTTGCCGCATTTACTACACACAGCCTCCCGAGCAGGACACTTCAGACGAGGGTGCCGGATATTCCCACAAAAATAACACTTCTGAATCCTAGAGGCAACAGCCGCCGAAGTAGAAACTGTTTCAGAATCTAGTAAACCACTCCTATTAAGTCCACATAATTCCTTTTCATCCGAAACTGCCGAAACCATAGTCGCAGGCCGATTAAAAAGAGCATAAGAATCCGAACTTCTCTGAGCCACATCCAATGTAGAAGCTTGCTCAAAAGCACTTTTAAGATCCAAAGTCTTATTTTCTAACAACCACTGACGAATTGATCTAGACAGTAATCCATTAATAAAAGCATCCCGTACCGATTCTTCCTTATATTCTTCAGCCGTCACGGCCTTATAATTACAGTTAACACTAAGGCACCGAAGTGCTTGTAAATAAATATCCAAAGATTCTCCCACCTGCTGCCTACGGGCAGATAGAAGGTGACGTGCAAATACCTCATTCTTTGGTTTAACAAAAATCTTTTCCAATGTAGAAATAGCCACTTCATAAGTTTTACAGTCCAAAATATATTTATATACATCCGGAGCAATGTATTTGATCAGCATATTCAGCTTATTTAGAGACTCTTGATCCAACACGCCCAAAAAGTTTTTAAATGTACAATACCAATGTTTCCATTTATCATCCACTCCAGCAGAATTGGGGTCAGCCTTGAATCGTTCTGGTTGAAGATATCGCTCCATTCTAACATAAAGTTAATAAATTGAAATAAAGAATAGATTTGCCTTCCAAAGCTAGGCTTTATTAACTTTAAAATCTGCAGCACATCTTCCCACATCCAGTCCCAACCAAAGCTGGAAAAGAACTGAATTTAAGGTGGCCACAACACATCATGTGATCATCAACTACCAATGAGATTACAACATATATCCCAAGGCAGTTAACAAACAACCAATCACAATACTTTTACTAAACAAGGAATAATCACCACAATACCGTAGTAGGCTCAGAGTTACACCAGGACCAGGCTATGACGGTCCATTTAAAGGAGATCATTGCGCATGCGCGGGAAACCGGCATTTCCGATCCTCTGCACCAAGGGGTTCAGAGGTCGAATGCGTGCGCGCAGGAGTCTGCGCGTGCGTGTTGAACTTCCTTTTTTTTTACAGGTTTGCCCGTGTGTGAAGGCCTCTACTTTTTGCACATCTAAAAACCAGGCGTAAGGACTTCATTTTAAAAGGTAAGTGGTCAATTAATTAAAATTAGAACATTTTTTCCACAGGTTTATTATTTTTAAATACTTTACAGTAAGGTAAGTGTATTTTTAGCCCCGATTTTTTATAAAATTAATTTTTTCAAAAATTTAAATTATTGTTTAAAATAATTATTTAATGTTATTTATAGTTGATTTAAATAGTGTGATATTTTTCCAAATTTATTTTAAGTTTAGGTACTGTTTTGGGCGCCCAGAGTTTTCATGAGTTTGACAGTTTTTTCTGTCAAACTCATGAATGGACTTTTCCCTCCTCCGATTGGTTGCCCAGTGCTCATGTGATCCCAGCCAACGCATCGCACTAAGTATGCCATTGGATCACGCAAGCACAGCACGCCGGGAGCTGGACTGGGCCACAGACAGGAAATCCACGCAGGCCCAGGCCTCAACTGCCGGCGCGCTAGGTAAGTGTAGGTCAGGGGCTTGCACCCGCGGGAAGCCCCCGACATGAATTTCTGGGCCATTGTGTCACCATAGGTGCACCCCACTACCAGCATGGACAGCATAGCTGGTGTCCGGTAAGTGACAGCAGTTTCTGCTTTAAACCCGAGGCAAATGTTCAAGTGGCCCAGGAATGAATTGTCGCCATTCCTGAACCCTCCACTGTTCACCTCACTCTAAAAGAGAATTTCACCAACCTGCAAAAATATGTAGCACATTTCGGCTACGAAATCCCCCCTCTACCAGAACATCTGACCAAGATACTAAAAGCAGTAATCATCTCACAAAAACATTTCTACACGTTAGAGCAGAAGACAGTCGAGATAGGGGCCAAGATATTGAACATTGTAGTTCCACCCTGGTGGGACATTTTTGAAAATATAGAGGTCCCTTCATGGGTTAGAATGGCTTCCCACATCCTCCTGGTTTGCCAGCTGGGAATAGTATTGTACCTAGTGTGCACTCAGTGCAAGGGAAAAGGCCAAATACTAGAATTCCGAAACCAAAGGACTTGGAAAGAGCATTATGTTAAGATGGAGGGAGATACACCTGTTTGATTCTTTTATTTTGTATTTTTGAAAAAAGATTGTTGCTTTTTTTTTCCGTTTTGTTATTTTTAATAAAGACTTTGACGTGTTATTTCAATAAAGATGTGTATGTACCAAGTGGTGCAGGTGTGTTGGACGCCCTCCATGCTTGGATGTGTGTAAACAACTGTATTCTGCCTATGTATGCTTATGTACACTACATTTTCGAAGAATGGGAAATGCATGTGTCATGGGACTTTAGATAGGTAATTACAGGGAAGATTGGCTGTGGAGGGTCAGAATTTTGCTCACCTTCATAAGTATGATACTTAAAGTGAGTTTTAGTATCAACAGGGGGGAGTGTAGGGTTCTCAAAATTCCCACATTCCCCAAAGTTAGTAATAAAGGGAACCTGAAGGGCAAAACTAGTAATAAGGGTACCTTAAAGAAAATGGCTTCTGGACCTCGTGGCAGACGTCTGCAAGATTGGAAAGCAGGGCCCTGTAAAAACGGCAGGTCAAATTCAAAAGGGCTTTGAAAAACCTGACATGCCTGGGCCTGTGAGAGACTTGTTATTTCTGAAGCCAGACAACTAGACAATACAGAATACGCATCCTTAATCAACTCAGGAAAGACTTAATCTCGAACCCATCAAACCTTTGCATAAATAATCGGTTACAGTTCGAAGAAGCTACCAAACCAGGAAGACACCGATTAAACATTATGACATGGAAATTCGGTGGGCTGTGCCACCAGTTAGCGCCCAAAGAGGGCACTTAGTGGGTTTAGCGCCACTGGCCACGCCTCCCGTGAAATTTAGCGGGGCGCTAATGGCGGCGTTAGCCTGTAGCGCTGCGCCGCCACCGATGATGTCATCGGTGTGCGCAGTGCCCCATTACCGCCCCAATCACGATATTTGTTCGCGCCCCCCGCTGTAACGCTGGTCACAATTTGCGACCGGTTCAGGGGGGCCTATCTGCGGTAGTAGTGGCGCTAATTAAAGGGGAGGTGCAGGGCGACCATTTTTATTGCTGGCCGCCTGCCAGCACCTCCTCGTGTTGCTGTCCCCAGCCTCCTGAGCACCCCCCCGAGGCAGTGTCGGCTGTGCCTCAAGAGCCTGGCACTTCTCCTCGGTGCCGGGCTCTTTTGCCGGCACTCGCGATCTCCGATCGCGCTGGTGCAGGCCCCTCCTGCGGCATGTTGCACTGCGATATTCAGTTGCAGCGCCCCAAGAGGGACGCGGGGTGCCTCGAGCAGCGCCCCGCTTCCGTTTGGGGTGCTGAAACTGAATATCGGGCTGGCGCAAGCGGTTCCGTCCGGAGCGGTAATTCCAGTGCCCAGGCGAGCTTGGCATCCCAAACGGGGTGCTACCGAATTTCTAGGCCTATGAATAACAAACACCGAGACATTGAAGTTCATTTAGCAACTGGGCAACCACCCAAAAAGCAGTTAAGGTGAACAACTATAATCACCTTAGATGAGCCCGCCAAAATTAGACAAAGAACTAACCCTGATTTGGCGCGCAGATAACAACCTCCAAAATAGTATAATTGTAGGCTCACTGGTAACCAAAAGTGTGCAGCAAGCGGGCAAGCGAGGCGAGACGAATGGCAAGACCGACGAGTAAGCAGAGAAGGGCAGCGTGGAGAAGCGTTGGGGACGAGCAGGCACACGCTCAGGCCCAGGTCACTCGAAACACAAGGAAGCGTTGAGTGGGGATGAGCAGGCACACGCTCAGGTCCAGAAGTACTTGAAACTCAAAGAAGCAGAATGACCACCAGCACCGCGGTAACAAAGGGCCGGGTAAACCATACCTTCGGATCATTACCACTGCACAGGTAGTGATCTAGGCCACTGCGACCGAGCTAACACCGAAGACTGCCAACCGAACCCCAACCGCAACAAAACTTTGATGACCAGACCACCACCAGAAGAACAAAACCCGAAGTTTTCCACTGTACAAGGTAAAGTACCCAACAAAGACTTTACTCCCTATCTCTAACGGAGAAAAGAGGGTACTTTACTCAGATGACTCCACCACCGCGCCCTGGGACCACGTGACGATGGCAGGCCCCAAAGGACACAAAGAGCGAACCCCAAAACCGCAACCGGCTTGATCGACAAGATTCGACCTGTCCAGAAACCCTTATTGGTGAGCATAATCCCTGGCCCCTCACAACACAATTTAGTCAGATTTTGGGGGTGGGACAAGGGTAGGGGAATTATTACTGTGATTTTTCCCTCGATGTGCCGTGTGTTCCCCATTGCTAATTAAGTGTACTCTTGTAAGCCTGTAACTATTCCAGTAATTCTCAGTGTTGTAATTTTATTGTGCCTTTTAATAAAAATATGGTTTTCTTGCACCAAACCAGTTGTCTATTCCAATTCTGTATTACCGCCTGTACCTAAGTCCGGTGTCTAAAACCCAGGGGTGTGGGAGTGATTCGAACCGCTCAAAATCCAGTCAGGGGCAAAGCTGACTGCACACACGCCACCCCCTACATTATTTAAAGCTCAATCTCTATAACGTTGGAAGAAACACCAGTTATAGGAAGAAGGCCACTCAACCTGCTAAGGGTAGCTTCTTTTCCTGTCATATTAATGCTAAAATATTATTACTTCAGGCTTATTGAGACATAATCTGCATTTCAGTAACAGGAAATTTCTTGTCCCCTATATATATATCTATATATATATAGATAAATTGCAGTTAATTACAACATTATGGGCAAGAAATTCGTTATAGCCCAGGAATGGCTCTATGAAAAGTTGGAGAAGTAGCACCAGGCGTTAATGCTTTAGACGGCATGCAAAATTCATGCTCACTGCTCAAAGAAATGATTGGAGCGCTAATTCAAGTCTTTAAGCCCAAGCTCTTTGGCATTACACTCAAAGGGTGGACCAATATCAGGAGCAGTCTAATCGCAAGTCATGATTGCCACAGGCTGTTTCCAGTTCTTAAAGGGGAGGTTCATTGATGCTGCAGAACCTCATTCTCAGTATTGCTGGCTGTGCAGCAGCCTCAGCAAGCAGCAGCAGGTCAAGGAGAAGGAGCTGAAGGGCTGAAACAGCTGTACTCAGGGCAGATCCACACCCCAGGGAGAGAGCCCACAGATTCAGCGATCAAGCATTGGAGGCATTGGTGCTCACTGTGGGGAGACCGGCAAGTAGCAAGAGACCCTCACCACAAGTCTTCCGCCCCATGTGGACGGAGGTAATGCAACAAGTCTCGGGCAGCACTGTTCTCCCCAGGAACAAAAAAGATACAGGAAAGGAAGAAATTTAAATGCCTCACTCGGGTGGTCAGGTGAGTGAATGCTTCAACAAATGCTGCATACCACCATCTGAACCACAATCTACATACACTGCGCAAAGTACCACACCCCCAGCATTCACCCACCAACAATCACTACCTATCAACACTCACACCCATATCTCACACCTTGGGTGGCCAGGGGTGGACGACTGGTGGCCTGAGGGGGAGAGATTGGACCTCGGGCTGGGGAAGAGAGAATGGGTCTGGAGCTGGATTGGGGGAGGGGGTGGGGTGCAGAAAGAGACATCGAGCCTTGCATTGGAGGTTGGGAGGAGGCCAGAAAGTACTGGAGAGTGGTCCTTGGAATTTCTCCAAGATTTTGTGATTGGTTCCTGGAAATGGGTTTCTCTCTGTCTCTCAACGATCACTAATTAAAATGTTTATATATTCTAACTATAAACAAAGCACAGATGATTCTAATCAGTGCCTATATGTTTGTCTTAGCTTTCCAAATTTAACTCATTTATTTACATGGGAAAATAAGACAACAGAACTCCTAATGAGGAAAAACACAAGACTAGAAATTCAGACGTGCCCATTTTTGGATACACTCCATGCACCTGAATGAGGAGGCCTGAGGTACCCCCAATATTGGGCCTTGGGCCTCATTTCCATGGAGCCAGTGAGCCGCAGAGAGCTGTCAGCGAAGCACATTGAAGATCGGGTCACAACAGCCCTTAGGTAAGTTGGGACAGGGGACGATAGGGCCTCGGGATGGGGGGATGATCGAGCCTCGGGTTGGGGGGTCGCGATTGGGCCACAGGATGGGGGAGGATGATCGAGCCTCAGGATGGGGGCCACGATTGGGCCACAGGACGGGGGGGGGCGGCAATCGAGCTCGGGTCGGAGGATGATTGAGCCTTGAAGCGGGGGAGGGGGGGCTGTGTTTGGGCTGAGAGGTAGCAGTGGCCGGGGGGTGGGAGCAATAGGTGGCAGGGGGTGGGTGATCGGTGGCTTGGAGGGGGGAGTGGTCCACGTCTTTTAACATGGGGTCAGGAGGAGTACTCCTGTTCCTCTCGGCTCCACATTCAAGTAAGTATAGGGGTCTTCCTGCCAGTTAGCGCCACGTTGTGCTGTGTGAGTTCAGCACTTGGTGAGTGAAGTGTTGAGGTGATCGAAAATGGAAAACCTGCGGAGACCTGATTGGAATAAATTATTCTGGTCTTTCTGTGTTTATCACAGATGGATTCCTTTTGTTCTCCTATTCCCTGGCTCTACGCTTGTTTAAAACTTGTTCATCTCTAACTCTGTCCAGTTCTGACAAATGGTCATTGACCCGAAACATTAACTCTGTTTCTCTCTCCACAGATGCTGCCTGACCTGCTGAGTGTTTCCAGCATGTTCTGTTTTTATTTTGGGTAAATTTGATTGTGATATTAGGAAAAGTGTATTTTTATGTGCTTTATTTTGTTCAAAACCTTATTTTGGACATTAGAAACGTCAGTTCCTGTGAAGAGCTAAAGGTGTTTGAGCATTGCAGTTGGATCATCATTTATCTATTAGTAAATGGTCCTGACCATTTCCTCAGGATTGACTGTTTTCATTAGTCCTTAGTAGTTTCTTAATGGCGGTTTGCTAACTTTTGATTTCGTAAGTCTGTGCAACTTAAGTTCTGATTTGCTGCTGTTTTAATTTAAGCCAATCAAGAACATGTGACAACAAGGAGTTACCTATTGCAAGGCTTTTAGTATATACAGATATATCTCCTTTTGTATTTTGTGCTGTTAATAGTTATCCCAGATAAAGCAATACTATCCATTACTGCAAAAGCAAAATACTGCGAATGCTGGAAATCTGAAATAAAAACAGAAAATGCTGGAAATACTCAGCAGGTCAGGCAGCATCTGTGGAAAGAGAAACAGTTAGAATGGTCATTGACCTGAACCGTTAACTCTGTTTCTCTCTCCACAGATGCTGCCTGACCTGCTGAGTATTTCCAGCATTTTCTGTTACTATCCATTCCTGTGTGGCAGTAACAGGTGCATCATGAGGTTTACAATGCTTTTGGGACCAGCAGCATTTGCTTTCCCTGGTGTATCATATGGCTATTTGAAACACTTTACTCTGGAGATGAATGGCCTAAGCTGTCTAACTGGACCAGCCACATAAATATTGTGGCTACAAGAGCAGGTCAGAGGCTGGGCATTTTGCAGCAAGTGACTCACCTCCTGACTCTCCAAAGCCTTTCCACCATCTATAAGGCACAAGTCAGGAGTGTGATGGAATACTCTCCACTTGTCTGGATGAGTGCAGCTCCAATGACACTCAAGAAGATCGACGCCATCCAGGAAAAAAGCAGCCTGCTTGATTGGCACCTCATCCACCACCTTAAACATTCACTCCCTCCACCATCGGCGTACCATGGCTGCAGTGTGTACCATCTACAAGATGCACTGCAGCAACTCACCAAAGCTTCTTCGGCAGCACCTCCCAAACCCATGACCTCTACCACCTAGAAAGACAAGGGCAGCAGGTGTATGGGAACACCACCACCTGCAAGTTCCCTACAAGTTGCACACCACCCTGACTCGGAAATATATCGCCATTCCTTCATCGTCGCTGGGTCAAAATCCTGGAACTCCCTCCCTAACAGCACTGTGGGAGTATTTTCACCACACGAACTGCAGCGGTTCAAGAAGGCGGCTTACCACCACCATCTCAAGGGCAATTAAGGATGGGCAATAAATGCTGGCCTTGCCAACTACGCCCACATCCCGTGAATGATTTTAAAAAGTGTTCATTTACCAGCAGCCACAATGTTAACCGACTATGTGTTGGTTGCATTGAAGCTTGCGCATGTCTTTTTTTCAGAGACATTGGCCCAGATTTTGCTGGAGTGCGGCATCTCATGATGTGCACCGTTAGTTAAGACTTTTTCCCTCACCTTCAAATCCAAATTTTTCTGTCCTGCAAATTGCTGGTAGTGTGAGCTGATAATGGCGCAGTGAGGGAAGTGGGGCATCTTGGACCTCAGTGAATGATGGGACCAACATTGTATCTCCTTAACCAATGAGATTTAAATATTGAGAAAGAAACAGAGGAATGGCAGAGCAGGAAATAGGGTGAATTACAGGCAAATCAGGTAAAGAAAGAGAAATAACGAGAGGGAAAGAAAGACTGGATTAAGAGAGAGAGAGTAAAAAGTGACAGAAAGGAAAAGTAAGAAACAAAATTACATTTAAAATTTGATATTTGTAAAGTCTATAACAACAAGTTATTACATGTAGGAATGAGATTGAACAGTTTAAATTGCTTTGAAATGTTGATTGGAAGTCATTAACAATTATCACATCGTTAAAAAGGTACTTACACCCTTGATCACCAGGCCTAACTTTCTGTTGTGAGTTTAATGAACAATTAATGTGGAAATTGAGCAAGTTCTTAAGAATAACGGGAAGGCTAAGGGCGAGATGCCGTTTGTGCGAAGCAAACGGCGGAGCGGTGTAAATCGACTGGAAAGTTCTGGCAATTGGCAACTCACAGATTATCTCCTCAAACCCTGAACTTGCCGGCCGATTGGCCCATTAATAGCGGTGTGCGTCGTTAAACACGCCATTGTTTTTCCACCAAGATTTGGCCCAATACTGAAAAAACATTGTTGTGGTAGCCTGTTACTTTTGTGGATACGGATGAGCATGCGGTTTATTTGCAGGGTGAATTTAGGGTTTGCAGCCCACAAATTGTGGATAACGTAAGATCTTTAATGGCATGCTCCCAACTCAATGACCATAAGGTAGCTGCCCCATCAACTTATAATTAAGAAAATAATTTTTCAGTAAGTGCCCTCAATGGCCTACAACAACAACAACTTGCATTTATATAGCATTTTTAACATAGTAAAACGTCCCAAGGTGCTTCACCGGGAGAGTAATCAGACAAAAAATTGATACCAAGCCAAAGAAGGAGACATTAGGAAAGCTTGGTCAAAGAAGTAGACTTTAAAGAGAGTCTTAAAGGAAGTGGGAAAGATGGAGGGGTGCAGAGGTTTAGGGAGAGAATTCCAGAGATTAAGACCTAGACAGCTGAAGGCACAGCCGCCAATAGAGGGTGAAGGAAATCGGGGATGTACAAGAGGCCCAAATTGGAGGAACGCAGAGTTCACAGAGGGTTGTAGGGTTGGAGAAGGTTTGGAGAAGATTACAGAGATAGGGAGGGGCAAGGCCATGGAGGGATTTGAAAACAAGGAGGAGAACTTTAAAGTCAATCTGAGCATTTGTGAATATTGAGGGGAAGTAGGCGGTCCTAGTGGTGGAGAGGGTATGGGGTGAGAATCACTGCTCAGGGTCAAATAGGATGCTGAGGTTGCAAACAGTCTGGTTCAGCCTGAGACAGTGGCCAGGGAGGGGGAATGGAACCAGTAGCTAGGGAAGGGAGTTTAAGGCGGGGACATTTCCCAATGTTTAATTGGTGGAAGTCTCTGCTCATGCAGTACTGGATGTCAGACAAGCAGCCTGACAACACAAAGGTAATGGAGGGGACCAGAGAGCTGGGTGGTGTGCAATGTTCCCTGTAATTTTTTGAGGGGAGCGCAGCCCCTTTAAGTTGCTGCGCGGCCCATTCAAATATTCGCCAATGCACGGTTATTCCAATTGAAAAGCCTGCGTGGGAGCTCCAGACCACTCAGCTAGACAGGAACATTGGTGGTGAGGTAGAGCTGGGTGTCGTCAGCGTACATGTGGAATCTGAGGTGGTGTTTTCGGATGATGTCGCCAAGGGGCCGCATGTAGATGACCTGTAAATATTGCATCAACGCACTCTGATGGTGCCATAGACCAGAAGCTCCCAGGTTTCAGTCCTAGTCTGTACTAAGGTATTTGATCTGAGCTGGGACAGCAATCTGGGCACAATGATTGGTTTTGTAATGTCCTGACCTAGAGAAGGGAATTGAATCAGCTGGGATTCCTGATCTTCACTGCTATCTAGTGACTCCTGCTGGAAAATGTGCTTATGCGAACATCACGTGAGGACAGGATGGAATTCAGCTGTAACACAGTCCATGGTTAAAGAGACAGTGCCTTCAGGAGAAAACTGGCTTAAAAAAATGCAATTGACTAAAAAGGAGAGATTCCTTTTATGCTTTGAATGGTTGTATCATCGGGTTCCCTCTCGTAAGCTGACAGCTGTATTTTTATTTCATCATGTCTGTTTTTTGTTCTGAATCTTTATAATGCAACACAAAGGTTATATTAAGGCTATATATTATTTCTACTTTACTGCTCAGACTTGTACTTGAAGACTGTCAGAACCTAATGGTGCTTTAGTACCACAACAGTTAAATTAAAAGCTATTAATTCAGAGGTAAATCTGTACATGCAGCAATAATACGCTTGATCATGTATCATACACTAGACATGTTCAGCCAAATTAAAGGACATAGAAAATAAGATCATAAAAAATAAGATCTTATTTAAATCAGGTAAAAAGCAATGGACTCTCTGTTCTTTCTGCCACATTACTCCTATATTTTCTGAAAGTGTAACTTCAATTTGGCCTTACTTTTCCTTTAAAACAATCTTTGCAATGAAATAATCTTTACTATTTCTGGACCTCACAAAGCTTCATACCTCTGATTTTACTCTGTATTGCCACTTCTTTCTCAGTTGCATTAAAAAAATGAACTGCATTAAACAAGAAGGAGTACCTTTGAAAACTTCATCTCTTTTTGCCCTTGCAGTCTGTTTGTTCATCCGTTGCTCAGCACAGCAGCTCCTTTTTCATCTTTATATCCCTCATTTTCAAACAGCAAAAAACTGTACAGTTTTCACAGGTCAGACATCTCTCTCCACTTTTCCTTCTGGCAGAAACCTGCTGTAACTTTGAACCCACAAAAGTGCACATTTCTCCTGCCATTTCCAGGGCTGCTTGAGCAGACTTAAGTCCCTGCCAAGACCGGCAGGTCTAGCAGAGCTGTGCATGACATTGTTTAATTAATACAGTGCCCGGCGCATGTGTCTCTTGCACAGAACTTAGTAACCTAATAAACAAGAGCAATGATAAAACACACCACAAACACCGAGCATTTGATCGTGTGACAGAACAATAGAGTGCTGTAGGATTGGTGAAAAATTAAAGCGTTCTGTCTGACATACAGATCTGGGTGCTGCCTCATTCTTTAATTAACCCCCTGAGAGCTGATCTTGGGATTCTCAGATTCCGCAATCTAATGGGGTCTACGTGGGTACGATTGTCAACGGAACCAAATCATCAACATTATATTTTGCAAATAAAACAACAGCAGTAAACAATTTCAGATCCTGATGGGACACTTTAATTAATGACTGAACAATTACTATAATCTACACAGGGCTAGGAGCTGTTGATTTAAACAAATAATGAACACAGAAATTAAGTGAAAATTAATGCAATCAGGAGGCATCAAGTCATACAGTGAAGGCCAAAACCATGATGCATTATTAATTTTGTTTGGATCATTCAACTGTACCTTAATGAAAATGCTTTATATTTTTCTGTCAGGGAATGGCAGAGATAATATTGACAATGCATTTCTAAACATTCAGTAAAGTAATTAATTGGGCATTTTAATCTGCTGCTGAGACACACTTAATCTATGTCACCCCATTGGAAACAATAGAGTCATAGAGTCATAGAGTTATACAGCACAGAAAGAGGCCCTTCGGTCCATCGCGTCCACGCCGGCCATCAAGCCCTGTCTAATCTAATCCCATTTTCCAGCATTTGGTCCATAGCCTTGTATGCTATGGCATTTCAAGTGCTCATCCAAATGCTTCTTGAATGTTGTGAGGGTTCCCGCCTCTACCACCCTTTCAGGCAGTGAGTTCCAGATTCCAACCACCCTCTGGGTGAAAAGTTTTTCCTCAAATCCCCTCTAAACCTCCTGCCCCTTACCTTGAATCTATGCCCCCTGGTTATTGACCCCTCTACTAAGGGGAAAAGTTCCTTTCTATCTACCCTATCTATGCCCCTCATAATTTTGTACACCTCAATCAGGTCCCCCCTCAGCCTTCTCTGCTCCAAGGAAAACAACCCCAGCCTGTCCAGTCTTTCTTCATAGCAGAAGTGCTCCAGCCCAGGTAACATCCTGGTAAATCTCCTCTGCACCCTCTCCAAAGCAATCACATCCTTCCTATAGTGTGCCGACCAGAACTGCACACAGTACTCCAGCTGTGGCCTTACCAGCGCTTTGTACAGCTCCATCATAACCTCCCTGCTCTTATATTCTATGCCTCGGCTAATGAAGGCAAGTATCCCATATGCCTTTTTAACCACCTTATCCACCTGTTCTGCTGCCTTCAGGGATCTATGTACATGCACACCAAGGTCCCTCTGATCCTCTGTCGTTCCTAGGGTTTTACCATTCATTGTGTATTCCCTTGCCTTGTTAGTCCATCCAAAATGCATCACCTCACACTTTTCAGGGTTAAATTCCATTTGCCACTTTTCCGCCCATCTGACCAACCCATCTATATCGTCCTATAGCCTGAGGCTTCCCTCCTCGCTATTTGCCACCCCACCAATTTTCGTGTCATCTGCGAACTTACTGATCATACCTTTTACATTCACATCCAAATCATTAATGTAGACCACAAACAGCAAGGGACCCAGCACCGATCCTTGCGGTACCCCACTGGACACAGGCTTCCAGTCACAAAAACAACCTTCCACCATCACCCTCTGCCTTCTGCCACTAAGCCAGTTTTGGATCCAATGTGCCAAGGCACCCTGGATCCCATGGGCTCTTACCTTCCTGACCAGTCTCCTATGCGGGACTTTATCAAAAGCCTTACTGAAATCCATGTAAACCACATCCACTGCACTACCCTCATCGACACACCTAGTCACCCCCTCGAAAAATTCAATCAAATTGGTCAGACATGATCTTCCCTTGACAACGCCATGCTGGCTATCCCTAATTAATCCTTGCCTCTCCAAGTGGAGACTAATTCTGTCCCTCAGAATTTTTTCCAATAATTTCCCTACCACTGATGTTAGGCTCACTAGCCTGTAATTCCCTGGTTTATCCCTACTACCCTTCTTGAATAATGGTACTACGTTAGCTGTTCTCCAGTCCTCTGGCACATCCCCTGTGGCCAGAGAGGTTTTGAAAATTTGTGTCAGAGCCCCTGCAATCTCCTCCTTTGCCTCACATAGCCTGGGATACATCTCGTCCGGGCCTGGGGATTTATCCACTTTTAAGCCTGCTAAAACCGTTAGTACCTTCTCCCTCTCGATGCTAATATGTTCAAGTATATCACTGTCCCCCTGCCCGATTTCTATGTCCACATCGTCCTTCTCCATAGTGAACACAGATGCAAAAAATTCATCTAAAACCACACCTACATCTTCTGGCTCTACACACAGCTTGCCACTTTGGTCCCTAATGGGCCCTACTCTTTCCCTAGTTATCCTCTTGCCCTTAATATACTTATAAAACACCTTAGGATTTTCCTTTATATTGCTCGCCAATGTTATTTCATGGCCCCTCCTCGCTCTCCTAATTTCTTTTTTAACTATCCCCCTGCACTTTTTATACTCCTCTAGGGCTTCCTCTGTCTTTAGTCCTTTGTATCTGCCAAAAGTCCCCCTTTTTTTCCTAATCCATTCTCATATATCCCTTGACATCCAAGGTTCCCTGGGCTTGTTGGTTTCACCCTTGACCTTTACGGGAACATGTTGCCATTGTACTCTCTCAATTTCCTTTCTGAAAGACTCCCATTGCTCCGATGTGGATTTTCCTTCAAGTAGCTGATCCCAGTCCACATTGGCCAGATCCTGCCTTATCATATTAAAATCGGCCTTCCCCCAATTTAGAACCTTTATTGCCGGTCCATCCTTGTCCTTTTCCATGACTACCTTAAATCTCACCGAATTATGGTCACTGTTACCAAAATGCTCACCTACTAACACATCTACCACTTGCCCGGCCACATTCCCTAGAATTAGGTCCAGTACCGCCCCCTCTCTTGTAGGACTTTCTACATGCTGGCTCAAAAAGCTCTCCTGGATGCACTTTAAGAATTCTACACCCTCTAAGCCTTTCACACTCTGACTATCCCAATTAATATTGGGGAAGTTGAAATCCCCCACTATTGCTGCCCTATTATTTGCACACTTCTCTGAGATTTGCCTACATATCTGTTCCTCTATCTCTCCCTGGCTGTTTGGGGGCCTATAGTACACACCCAGCAAAGTGCTTGCCCCCGTTTTGTTTTTAAGTTCAACCCACATGGCCTCATTAGAGGAACCTGTTAATATATCATCCCTCCTTACAGCAGTAATTGACTCCTTAATTAATATTGCGACACCCTCCTCTTTTACCCCCCCCCCGTCTCGCCTGAAGATTCTATACCCCGGAATATTGAGCTGCCAGTCTTGGCCCTCCCTCAACCATGTCTCCGTGATAGCAACAATATCCTACTCCCATGTGTTCATCAACAACTTCAGTTCATCCACCTTATTCGCAAGGCTCCTTGCATTAAAATAAATGCCATTCAGCCTTGCCCTACTCCCTTGTGCCGCTACATATTTGCTCTGCCTTCCAGTGTGACTTGTTTTTTCCTCTATATTTGGCTGTACATCACCCCCTATTATAGCTCCACTCTGTATCCCATCCCCCTGCCAAGTTAGTTTAAACCCCCCCTCCCCCAAACAGTGCTAGCAAACCTCCCCGCAAGGATATTTGTCCCGTTCTGGTTCAGGTGCAACCTGTCCGACTTGTACAAGTCCCACCTTCCCCAGAAGCAGATCCAGTGATCCAGGAAACTAAAGCCCTCCCTCCTGCACCAATTCTTTAGCCACGCATTCATCTGCTCTATCCTCCTATTCCTATACTCACTAGCACATGGCACCGGGAGTTATCCAGAGATTACAACCTTTGAGGTCCTGCTCTTTAATCTGCTACCTAGCTCCCTAAATTCTTGCTGCAGGACCTCATCCCTCTTCCTACCCATGTCGTTGGTCCCAATGTGAACCACAACCTCTGACTGTTCACCCTCCCCCTTCAGAATGCCCTGCAGCCGTTCAATGACATCCTTGACCCTGGCATCAGGGGGGCAACAAACCATCCTGGAGTCATGTCTATGGCCACAGAAACGCCTATCTTTTCCCCTTACGATAGAATCCCCTACCACTACTGCTCTCCCACTCTTTTTCCTCCCTTCCTGAGCAGCAGAAGCACCCCTGGTGCCAGAAAGTTGGCTGCTGCTGCCTTCCTCTGGTAAGTCATCCCCCTCAACAGTATCCAAATCGGTATACCTGTTTGAGAGGGAGATGACCACAGGGGTCCCCTGCACTACCTGCCTGCCTCTACTGCTCTGCCTGATGGTCACCCATTTCCCTTCTGCCTATGCAGCCCTTACCTGCGGTGTGACCAACTCACTAAATGTGTTATCCACGACCCTCTCAGCATCGCGAATGCTCCAAAACTCATCCATCCGCAGCTCCAGCGCCGCAATGCGGTCTACTAGTAGCTGCACCAATATCAAGGTGTTCTCCTTTTGTGCGTAAATACACCACACTCTGCGGCACTGACCCATACAGACCAAGGGTGTTGCAAGTGTGATCCTTGCTTAGTTGATCTCAGATGGAATGTGAATAAGGGCACTGCAATTGGTCCCACTGAGGTAGATCTTGACTTTGTGCGATAGTGCAAAATGCATGATAGCGAGTCGGCAGTCCGTCTTCCATCTCTCCCCATTTTTATTTCCATTGTCTTCAATCAGGAGAGATATAAAATGGACTGCCAACTCGCTGTCACCCATTTTACACGATCGCACAATGTTAAGGCCGACCCCAATGTTTCTACGTTAAAAAAAGTCTTGTTTTCAAATCCTTCCATGGTCTCACCCCTCCTTATCTCTGTAACCTCCTCCAGCCCTACAACCCTCCGAGATCTCTGCGCTCCAATTTTGAACTTTTGCGCATCCCCGATTTTCCTCACTCGACCATTGGCGGCTGTGCCTTGAGTTGCCAAGGCCCTAAGCTCTGGAATTCCCTCCCTAAAGCTTTTCACCTCTCTACCTCTTCTCTCTTCCTATAAGATGCTCCTTAAAACCTACCACTCACCTGTCCTAATATCTCCTTTGTGGCTCGGTGCCAAATTATGTTTGATAACGGTCCTGTGAAGCATCTTGGAATGTATTACTATGTTAAAGGGCTATGTAAATGCAAGTTGTTGTTGTTGTTAAGGAGGGGATAAATCGGTCAAGATTCTTGCTCGAGATCAATATCCAGTTTGCACCTGTGGATATTGGATGAGGTTAGGATCGGGCTGGGCTGTCATTGCACGTGAACTGAATTGGCCTACTTACATGTGCTGTCCAGGCTCTCATACGAAGAATGGCCCTTTGGACAGAGTACTGGAGAGCTCTCAGCACTTGAGGGACCATTGCCCAGCATGAGTCAGTGTCCTCGGGAGTGGAGATGAGAGGAGGTATTATTTCAAAAATTCAATCGCATTGATCAGTACATTTTTGCATTTGGTTTACATTGACCCAGTACTCTCTGAAATATTTCCATGTAAGGTAAGACCAATCTCAAAGGAGGAAAGGAAAACGATATGACTTGAGCAAAAATAGATTTTGCCCAAAAATAAAATGTGCACACCAACATGCAAACAAAAATTGAAAGACAGCAACTGATCATAGAATCATAGAATGGTTACAGCACAGAAGGAGGCCATTCGGCCCATCAAACCTGTGCCGGCTCTCTGCAAGCGCACTTCAGTTAATCCCACTCCCCTGCCCTTTCCCCATAGTTCTGCAAATCTTCTGACTTCAGGTACTTATCCATTTCCTTTTTGAAAGCCACAATTGAGTCTGCCTCCACCATCCTCTCAGGCAGTGCATTCCAGATCATAACCACTCGCTGCGTAAAAAAGTTTTTCCTCATGTCACCTTTGTTTTTTTTGCCAATCACCTTAAATCTGTGTCCTAAGGTTCTCGACCCTTCTGCCAATGGGACCAGTTTCCATCTATCTACTCTGTCTAGACCCTCATGATTTTGAACAGCTCTATCAAATCTCCTATCAATCTTCTCTGCTCTAAGGACAACAACCCCAGCTTCTGTAATCTATCCACGTAATTGAATCCCTCATCCCTGGAATCATTCTTGTAAATCTTTTCTGCACCCTCTCTAAGGCCTTTACATACAGGAAACTTTGGTTTATCTGGAGGTTAACTGTCCGGAATGCTCGATCCACCGGCAAAATTCAGGAGTCCGTTCAGTAAGTTTTTTTTCTTTTTGTTGCTTTTTTTTCACCAGTCAGGCTCTGCAAGGTCTAGCTAAAGCTGTTGCTTAGCTACAGAGACGTTTGCAAGCTACAGCCAACTGTTTAGAAGCTGAGCAACAGGGTTTGTTGCTAGATACGGAGATCAAGCTCCGTATGTTTTAACATTAGCGCTGGTTTGTCCGGCAGTTTTGATGGGACGGCAACAGCTCGGTCCCGTCGGTGCCGGATATCACAAAGTTTCCTGTACTTCCTAAAGTGCCGTGCCCAGAATTGGACACAATACTCCAGTTGAGGCCGAACCAGTGTCTTATAAAGGTTCATCATAACTTCCTTGCTTTTGTACTCTATGCCTCTATTTATGAAGCCCAGGATCCTGTATCCTTTTTTAACCACTTTCTCAACCTTCAATGACTTGTGCACATATACCCCCAGGTCTCTTTTTTAGGCACCCACATTAGGATTGTACCCTTTAGTTTATATTTCCTCTCCTCATTCTTTCTACCAAAATATATCACTTCACACTTTTCTGTGTTAGTTATCATCTGCCACATGTTCGCCCATTTCACCAGCCTGTCTATGTCCTCTTGAAGGTTAATACTATCCTCCTCACTGTTCACTATATTCCAAGTTTTGTGTCATCTGCAAATTTTTTAATTGTGCCCTGCACACCCAAGTCCAAGTCATTAATATATATCAAGAAAAGCAGTGGTCCTACTACCGACCCCTGTGGAACACTACAGTCCACAGTAATGCAGAGGTTGGGGATGGCATTAAAAGGGAAATTAGAGAAGCGTGCAATAAGGGCACAGCAGCCATCATGGGTGACTTTAAACTACATACAGATTGGGCTAACCAAATAAGTAACAATACTGTGGAGGAGGAATTCCTGGAGTGTATACGGGATGGTTTCCTGGACCAATATGTCGAGGAACCAACTAGGATCAGGCCATCTTAGACTGGGTATTATGCAATGAGAAAGGATTAATTAGCAATCTTGTTGTGCGAGGCCCCTTGGGTCGTAGCGATCATAATAAGATAGAATTCTTCATTAAGATGGAGAGTGAAGTAGTTGACTCAGAGACTAAGGTCCTGAATTTAAATAAAGGGAACTGTGATGGTATGAGACGCGAGTTGGGTAGGATTGATTGGGTAATGTCACTCAAAGGGTTGGTGTGGAGATGCCGGTGTTGGACTGGGGTGGACAAATGTAAGTAATCACACAACACCAGGTTATAGTCCAACAGCTTTATTTGAAATCACAAGCTTTCGGAGCGCTGCTCCTTCGTCAGGTGAAGTGGAGAGATGCATAAAAACACAGCTTATATAGTCAGAGAATAATGTCAGATGCCCCGGAGCATGGTACATCGGCGAGACCATGCAGACACTGCGACAACGGATGAACGGACACCGTGCAACAATCGCCAGGCAGGAGTGTTCCCTCCCAGTCGGGGAACACTTCAGCAGTCAAGGACATTCAGCCTCCGATCTTTGGGTAAGCATTCTCCAAGGCGGCCTTCGAGACACACGACAACGCAAAATCATCGAGCAGAAACTAATAGTCAAGTTCCGCACCCATGAGGACGGCCTGAACCGGGATCTTGGATTCATGTCACGCTACATGTAACCCCACCTGACGTAGGGTCATCCAGACTCGAGTCGTCGTTGGCTTGTTCTCTCCACAGAGATGCGGCCGGACCTGCTGTGATTTCCAGCAAAAAAAATGTTTTTTGTCTGTTTTTTTGTTTTTCATACAGACCCCAAACATCTGACATTATTCTCTGGCTATATAAGCTGTGTTTTTATGCATCTCTCCACGTCACCTGACGAAGGAGCAGCACTCCGAAAGCTTGTGATTTCAAATAAAGCTGTTGGACTATAACCTGGTGTTGTGTGATTTCTTACACTCAAAGGGTTGACAGTGGATAGGCAATGGCAAATATTCAAAGATCGCATGGATGAACTGCAGAATTTGTTTATCCCAGTTTGGCATAAAAATAAAGCAAAAAAGGTGACTCAACCGTGGCTAACAAGGGAAATTAGGGATAACATAAGGTCCAAAGAGAGGACATATAAATTGGCCAAAAAAAGCAGCAAACCTGAGGATTGGGAGTAGTTTAAGATTCAGCAAAGGAGGACAAAGGGATTAATTAAGAGGGGGAAAATAGATTGTGAAAGTAAGCTTGCAGGGAACATAAAAACTGACTGTAAAAGCTTTTATAGATATATAAAGAGAAAAAGATTGGTGAAGTCAAGCATAGGTCCCTTGCAGTCAGAATCAGGGGAATTTATAATGGGGAACAAAGAAATGACAGACCAATTAAATACATTTTTTGGTTCTGTCTTCACAATAGAGGACACAAATAACCTCCCAGAGATGTCGGGGAACAGAGGGAGGGAGGAACTGAAGGAAATCAGTATTTGTAGGGAAATGGTGTTGGGGAAGTTGACGGGATTGAAGGCCGATAAATCCCCAGGGCCTGATAATCTACATGCTAGGGTACTTAAGGAAGTGGACCTGGAGATAATAGATGCATTGCTGGTCATCTTCCAGAACTCGATAGACTCTGGAACAGTACCCATGGATTGGAGGGTAGCTAATGTTACCCCACTATTCAAAAAAGGTGGTAGAGAAAAAGTGGGGAATTATAGACCGGTAAGCCTGACATCGGTAGTGGGGAAAATGCTAGAGTCCATTATAAAAGATGTATTAGCAGAGCACTTGGAAAGCAGTGACAAGATCGGACAAAGTCAACATGGATTTACAAAAGCTAAATCATGCTTGACTAACCTGGAATTTTTGAGGATGTAACTGGTAAAATAGATAAGGGAGAACCAGTGGATGTGGTGTATTTGGACTTTCAGAAGGCTTTTGATAAGGTCCCGCATAAGAGGTTAATGTGCAAAATTAAGGCACATGGGATTGGGGGCAAGGTATTCACTTGGATAGAGAACTGGTTGACAGATAGAAAGCAAAGAGTTGGAATAAACGGGTCGTTTTCCGAGTGACAGGCAGTGATTAGTGGGGTACCGCAAGGATCGGTCCTAGGATCCCAGCTGTTCACAATATATATTAATGATCTGGACGAGGGAACTGGATGTAATATCTCCAAATTTGCAGACGACACAAAGCTGGGTGGGAGGGTATGCTGTGAGGAGGATGTCGTGAAACTCCAGTACGATTTGGACAGGTTGGGTGATTGGGCAGAAACATGGCAAATGCATTATAATGTGGATAAATGTGAGGTTATCCACTTTGGTGGCAAAAACAGGAAGGCAGATTATTATTTGAATGGCAATAGATTGGGAGAAGGGGAAGTGCAAAGAGACCTGGGTGTTCTTGTGCACCAGTCGCTGAAGGTAAGCATGCAGATGCAGCAGGCGGTTAAGAAGGCAAATGGTATGTTGGCCTTCGTAGCAAGAGGGTTCGAGTGCAGGAACAAAGATGTCTTGCTACAGTTGTACAGGGCCTTGGTGAGACCGCACCTTGAGTATTGTGTGCAGTTTTGGTCGCCTTATCTGAGGAAGGATGTACTTGCCATGGAAGGAGTGCAGCGAAGATTCACCAGGCTGATACCTGGGATGGCAGGAATGACGTATGAGGAGAGATTGTGTCGATTGGGCTTATACTCACTGGAGTTTAGAAGAATGAGAGGGGATCTCATTGAAACCTATAAAATTCTGTCAGGCCTGGACAGACTAGATGCAGGAAGGATGTTCCCAATGGCTGGGGAGTCCAGAACCAGGGGTCATAGTCTAAGGATAAGGGGTAAGCCATTTAGGACTGAGATGAGGAGGAATTTCTTCACCCAGAGAGTGGTGAACCTGTGGAATTCTCTGCCATAGAGGGCCATGGAGGCCAGTTCATTAAATATATTCAAGAAGGAGTTGGATACATTTCTTAAGGCTAAAGGGATCAAGGGATATGGGGAGAAGTCAGGGACAGGGTACTGAATTTGGATGATCAGCCATGATCTCATTGAATGGCGGAGCAGGCTCGAGGGGCCGAATGGCCTACTCCTGCTCCTATCTTCTATGTTTCTATGTTTCAATGTCCTCCAGTCCGAAAAACAACCATTCACCACTATTCTGTTTCCTGTCACTTAGACAATTCCGTATCCATGCTGCCACTGTCCTTTATATTCCATGGGCTTCAGCTTTGCTGGCAAGTCTATTATGTGGCACTTTATCAAACGCCTTTTGGAAGTCCATATACACCACGCCAACTGCATTGCCCTCATCAACCCTCTCTGTTACCTCATCAAAAAACTCGATCAAGTTATTTAAACATGATTTGCCTTTAACAAATCCATGCTGAATTTCCTTAATTAATCCACACTTGTCCAAGTGACTGTTAACTTTGTCCCTGATTATTGTTTCTAAAAGCTTCCCCATTACTGAGGTTAACCTGACTGGCCTGTAATTGCTGGGTTTATCCTTACATCCTTTTTTCAACAAGGGTGTAACATTTGTAATTCTCCAGTCCTCTGGCACCACCCCTGTATCTAAGGAGCACTGGAAGATTATGGCCAGTACCTCTGTGATTTCCTCCTTAACTCCCTTCTGCATCCTGGGATGCATCCCATCCGGTCCTGGTGACTTATCAACTGTAAGTGCAGACAGCATTTCTAGTACCTCCTCTTTATCAATTTTTATCTCCTCCAGTATCTCCAATACCTCCTCTTTTACTATGGCTGTGGCAGCATCTTGCTTGGTGAAGACAGATGCAAAGTACTCATTTAGTAGCTCAGCCATGCCCTCTGCCTCCATGCGTAGGTCTCCTTTTTGGTCCTTAATCAGCCCCACCCCTCCTCTTACTACCCGTTTACTATTTATATGCCTATCGAAGACTTTTGAATTCCCTTTTATGTTAGCTGCCAAACTATTCTCATACTCTCTCTTTGCCCCTCTTATTTTCTTTTTCACTTCCCCTCTGAACTTTCTATATTGTGATATTGTGATTCAAAGACTCCTATATGATTTTTGACCTTGGGTACATTGTTATGTTACAAATTATGAAATTTGTGCTGGTTTAATTCATAGTAATTTTTAGCAGAATTTATTGCAATTAAGTGGTTAAAAAGTTTTTTCCCTCTATAAATAGAGAGTAGCTGCCTCTATGCTTATGAATTGGATTAGTTTGTTGGGTTAAATGAGCTGAGTATAAATATCAGGTCTTGTGTTGTGCATGTGTTAATGGGACATTCCTTTGCAAATTGATGTCGCAAATTATTGGTTGCGGACTCTGAAATGTTAAACAAATTATAGTTTGCAGCATGTGCTTGTTTTCTCATTAGTATTCCACGGGTCGTCTTCATATATTGTGGTCTAATTTTAGAAAAACACATTAAAGGAATCCATTCTATTGTCAACTATCAGAATAGCATTGTTGCTTTGAATATGATTGATTTGATCAATTTTAGCCTGTCAGAAGTGGATTCAGTGGGTAAGGATGCTAACATAAATTCCAGTGAGCTAGGTCCATTCTGTGGGTAGAAAGTAAAACACCCTGGCCTAAAAGTGCTCCTTGGGTGGTGGTGGAAAACAGACGATGTGGGATTGGCCACCCGTTATACGCAGTGTCTAATATTCAGGTGCATTGACTGCAATGGAATTGAATGTCAGGCGTGGCGTACAATGGGTGGCTGATCCGATACCGCCCGGTTTGCGTCACTGCACGAGACGAATTTCTAGGCCCCTGAGTTTAGATCTTAAATAATGCAGTCATAGAATCATAGAATGAGACAGCACAGGATGTGGCCATTTAGCCCATTGTGCCTGTGCTGTTTCTTTGGGAGAGCTATCCAATTAATCCTGCTCCCCTGCTCTTTTCCCATAGCCCTGAAAATTTTCTCCCTTCAAGTATTTATCCAATTCTCTTTTGAATGTTACTATTGAATCTGCTTCCACCACCCTTTCAGGCAGTGCATTCCAGATCACAACAACTCGATGTGTAAAAAAATGTTTCCTCATGTCCCCTCTGGATCTTTTGCCAATCACCTTAAATCTGTGTCCTCTGGTTATCGACCCTTCTGCCACTGGAAACAGTTTCTCTTTATTTACTCTGTCAAAACTATTCATGATTTTGAACACCTCCATCAGTTCTCTCCTTAACCTTCTCTGCTCTAAGGAGAACAACTTCTCCAGTCCCTCCACATAACTGAAGTCCCTCACCCCTGATGCCATTCTAGTAAATCTCTCCTGCACCCTCTCCAAGGCCTTGAAAACCAATCAACTTAGAGAAGTGAGAAAATGGCATTTGCAAAACCAAAATTTACATTATATGCTTGTTAAACAGCAACTTTTCCTATCTTTAGAAATCCAATAGTAAAAGTGAAGTTCAACAACACCTCCAATTCTGTCTTGAACAACTGATACAGTTGAAATAAGCTGGTGGGGGAAAATTCGGTGGGCTGTGCCACCAGTTAGCACCTAAAGAGGGCACTCAGTGGCTTTAGCGCCACTGGCCACGCCTCCCACGATATTTAGCTGGGGTGCTAATGGCGGCGTTAGCCTGTTGCGCTGCGCCACCACCGATGATGTCATCGGTGTGCGCAGCGCCCCGCTACCGCCCCGATCGTGATATTTGGCAGTGACCGCCTCTGTAGCGCTGCTCGCTAATCGCGCCCGGTTCACGGGGCCTACCTGTGGCGGCAGTGGTGCAAATTAAGGCGGAGGTGCGGGGCGGCTGTTTTTTTCGGCGGCCGCCTGCCAGCACCTCCGTCCCCGGCCTCCTGTTCTCCCCCCGCGGCATTGTCAGCTGTTTTCCGAGAGCCCGGCACTTTTCCTCGGTGCCAGGCTCTTTTGTCGGCACTCGCGATCGCTCATTGCGCTGGTGCAGGCGCCTCCCCCTTAAGAATGGGAGGAAGGCCTGCAGTACCGTGGCACGTTGCGCTGCGATATTCAGTTTCAGCGCCCTAAGAGGGACGCGAAGCGCCTCGAGCCTCGCCCCGTGTCCCTCTTGGGGCGCTCAAGCTGAATTTCCGGCGATCGCTGCTGCTCCGATCGCAGCGCAAAATCGGGCGCCCAGGCGAGCTTGGCGCCCCGTTTGCGGCTCCACCCAATTTCTCCCCCGATGACTTCACCAAAGTATCATAGGATGTTTGTCTTCATTAAAAGTGCTAGTTATTGTTGTTCACCAAAGTTTTCAATTGTGTCTGTTGTGACTGCAGACCAGCACAACATATTTACTTATTAAATCAGTTACTTTAAAAAGAGCAGAGTGATGTGGTACTGAGTTTTACAGGTCTGAGAGGCCCTCTGTTTCATACTGAGCTATAGAAGTCAGAAAGGATCAAGCTTCAAGTAGGCACAAATATCAGTCCGGAATCCCCTGCTGAGTAATGTACATAGAAGTGTGTCGATAACAGGTTCAAGCTCACCCTGTGAAATCCACCATGATTGGAAGGTCTGCATCGCACTTGGAGCTTGCACCTGAAGAACAGCCAGGTGGGTCAAGCATCAAAGGTGTTCCGATGCCTCTGGACCTGTACCCTTGCATGAGTGATTGTGTTCAGGAAGAGAAGTTGAGAGAGAGAAAATCGTAGGGGACAGGGAAAAAAAAGGAGCAGGAGTGCTCAATGGAGTAATAAATTTGCCCTCCCGGAACAGAGCTTCCTTTGTTAAGAAGAGGCACAAAAATAGCAACAATAACTTGCATTTATGTAGCACCTTTAAATACTTTAAATAATGCAACTGATATGACCTTTGCAGCCAGGCAACTCCAAGAAAAATGTAGAACTGTACTGCGTCTTTGTTGACCTGACAAAGGTAACTGACACTATGGGCTGGATTTTCATTCAGGTGCAGGTTGGTGTCGTGTAATCTGCATTTCGTGTTATCCACACGAATCTAATTCGATGTGGGAGATTGATGCTATTTTAAGTAAATTGCCCAGTTGCGTTCCAGCGTGTGGGAACCCATGGCAAATGAGTTTCTCCAGTCTGAAAGTCGCCTCCGATGACATCATCACTGTTGCTGCATTTAAGGTCTGCAAGAAGCCTTGCTTCTTCTGCAGACTGCCAACCTCTTGGCATTTGCTGATACACTGAGCTGGAAGCAGAATGGCCACAGAAAGACCGAGGTCTGCACACCGTTTCGACGATGTCGCCCTGCAGGCTTTAGTGGAGGGAGCAAGAGCTCACAAGGAGGTGCTATTCCCTTCATCAGGGAGGAAGAAGCCTTCCCAGCAGACAAAGGCTGCATGGCTGCAAGTGGCAGAGGAGGTCAACTCCTTATCGGCTACCCGCAGAACCTGGATACAGTGCAGGAAGAGATTTCATGACCTTCAGCGCACTGGAAAAGTGAGTATGAAGTTCCCCTCACTCTCAATCTGATCCCCATTGCCTTTCCTCACCAGCACTCAGCATTAGCAACCTCTTCCTCCACATCCCACTTGACACTGACATCCATGCACCCTTACCCATTCCCTCTCTCTCTATGGTCACATTCACCTAACTATTCGACTATGCAGCCCTCACACTTCCTATCACTCTGATGCTATGAAAACAACTGACAACACACAGGGAGGGCCATTGGTCTTGCCACCTCATTCCATCTTTGTCTCGTTCTAAGCATCTATGCTATGAATTCTCTACACTCACTCCTTCATTCTCACTCAACCTCCACTTGTCTCCCTCATTGCAGGAAAAGAGAGCTCACAATAAAAGAGAACGAGCGAGGACAGGAGGAGGACCACCATCAGTAGCCCACCTCACCCCTGGGAGGAGGCGGTCCTGAGATCGTAGGAGTGGAGGAAGACGCGCATGTGGGGGACGGACAGACGGGTGCATCACACCAAGCTGGTGACAGAATAGTTTTTCATCTCTCTCATTGACATTGCATGAGTCACTGATAATGTTTCGGAAGCTCTACCAGATGGACTAATGATCATCTGCAATATGCAATGTGCATGTAACCTTGGCATCACATCTCTGACTCTTTCCTTTACTCCCCCACAGGACCATCGCAAGCACACGTCCCCACTAGCCAGGAGGAATAGCCTGAGCCTCCAGGATCCTCAGAGGAAGCTGCAACCTCTGAGGGCGCAGCGTCAGCAGAATTCAGCGCACCGAGCACCAGCGCAGACACTCACACCTCGGTTGCACCTTCGGGACATAGAGTAGTGTTGTCACCTGGTGTATCACAGCTCACAAGTGAGCATCAGCAGATTGTGGATTCAGGGACAGCAGGTGAGAGTCCTGGTCAGAGGGCGCAGGACTTTGCCAGCTCAGCTCAGCTGCATGTCGACCCTCTGCCTCTGGGTCCATTCACAGTATCAGCGGTGATGGCACTCCAGGAAAAGATGCAGGAGTCTCTGGTAGGTTTTGTCTCCAGGGTCGCTGTGAGTGTGGAGCGAATGAAGGAGTCCCTCGCTAACATGAACAGAGCCTTTGTGGAGTCATTGGTGCACAAAGGCATCACCATGGAAAGGATGGCAACCTCCATGGAGGTGCTAAGTCGCCAGAATGTTGAAAGCATGGTGTGTGTTCAGAATAGACTGACATCTCTGGAGGAGCGATGGTCAGCTATTGAACAGAGAAACCAGACCTTGATGGCAGTCCCTCTGACTAGGACTGCCAATGCAGATACGGGTCCCCATAGCCCCCCTGATGTGCAGCAAGGTGCTCTCAAGCCACTTCCAAGTGCTGAGAGGGACCTGACCCATGAGAGGGAAGTTGGTGGCAGACATCAAGGAAGTGGGGGCTCCTCTCCAAGCGCTCACACTTCCATGCCACTGCAGAGCCCTCAGTCAGGGCCCCACCAGAGTCCACACCCAACTGAGATTGGCGTCTCAACCCCTGTACAGCCGCAGGAGCAGCAGACTGTTGATGAGCCCTCACAGGTTCGCCACCCCAGAGATCACCCACCAATGGTGTCAAGACAGGAGCAGCAAGAAACTGAGCAAGGGGCCTCCACATCTGTTGAAGCCACAGGGGAAGCACCACGTAGGAGCATGTGTAAGAGAAAGATACTGTACAAATAGTCACAAGGGTAGTCACTTGGGTGAAATTTGATGTTTAATGTGTAAAAGCCATCATATGAATCATGTACATAAAAATTCTGATGGCTACTGCTGTAGTTGTGGCGTGTGTCATTTCACCAATGCGACTTCCACATTGAGGGCTTAGAATTACTTGCAATTGTCAGTATGGTGGTCAAATTGCTAGGAATCAGCTGGTTCATCACCATTGTCAATGTTCAGGTAAGAAGATGCGAGGCAAAAGTGCTTGATGGGCTAGGCTAAGCAAATCTGGCGTTCATTGCATCCTGGGCAGCTATGTTCTCGCCAACTGCTGCAGCTGGTTGATGGGTCTCTGCAGGATGTTCATTTTTGCTCTCCTCCTCCTTCTCCTCCTCCTCCTCATCTGAGGAGGATATGTGGGGAGCCACTTAGTCCTCAGAAATCTGCAAGCCACGATGCTGTGCCATGTTGTGAAGTGCACAGCATACCACGATGATTCTGGAGACCCTGGCTGCTGAGTACTGCAGGGCTCCACCTGAACTATCCAGACATCTGAAGCGCATCTTCACTTGCTCGATTATGGATCTGGTGGATATGTGGCTGGAGTTGTAGCTCTCCTCAGCTTCATTGGATGGCATCCTCAATGTCGTCATTAGCCACGTCCTCAGGGGACAGCCCTTGTCTCCAAGTAGCCATCCATTAATTTGGTCTGGCGGACTGAATAGCGGAGGCACACTAGACTGGCGCAGTATGAAGGAGTCATGGCAACTGCTAGGGTACTTGGCACAAACATGCAAAATTTCCTTCTTGTGGTCACACATCAGCTGAACATTAAGGGAGTTGAAGCCCTTGCGACTGACAAAAATACCTGAATTGCGATGAGGTGCCTTAAGGGCCACATGTGTGCAGTCAATGATGCCTTGCACCCTTGGAAAGTCTGCCAGCTGAGTTAATCCAATGGCACGCACCATGACACTTGCTCGATCCTTGGTGGCATAGGCAGAAAGGGAACGGGTGACCAACAGGCAGACTAGTAGGCGCAGGCAGGTAGTGCAGGGGTCCCCTGTGGCCATCCCCCTCTCAAACAGATATACCGCTTTGGATACTGATGGGGTGGATGGCTTATCAGGGGAAGGCAGCAGCAGCCATCTTCCTGGCACCAGGGGTGGTTCTGCTGCACAGGACGGGAGGAAAAAGAGGGGGAAAGCTATCGTAATAGGAGATTATATTGTAAGGGGAATAGATAGGCATTTCTGCGGCCACAAACGAGACTCCAGGGTGGTGTGTTGCCTCCCTGGTGCAAGGGTCAAGGACATCTCAGAGCAGCTGCAGAACATTTTGGAAGGGGATGGTGAACAGCCAAGTGTCGTGGTGCATATAGGTACCAACGATATAGGTAAAAACTGGGATGAGGTCCTAAAAGCTGAATATAGGGAGTTAGGAGGTAAATTAAAAAATAGGACCTCAAAGGTAGTGATCTCAGGATTGCTACCAGTGCCACGTGCTAGTCATAGTAGAAATAGAAAGATAGTTCAGATGAATACGTGGCTAGCGGAATGGTGCAAGGGGGAGGGATTCATATTCCTGGGACATTGGAACCGGTTCTGGGGGAGGTGGGAGCAGTACAAAACAAACGGTTTGCACCTGGGCAGGGCCAGGACCGATGTCCTAGGGGGAGTGTTTGCTAATGCTCTGGGGGAGGGTTTAATCTAAAATGGCAGGGGGTTGGGAACCTGAGCGGGGAGACAGAGGAAAGGGAAACAAGGATAAAAGCAAAAGACAGGAAGGAGAAAAACAAAACTGGTAGAGAAATCAAGGGTTTAAATCAATCATGGCCACAGTAAATAATAATTCTAAAAGATCTAAGAGCATTAAAAAAAACAAGCCTGAAGGCTTTGTGTCTTAATGCGAGGAGCATTCGTAATAAGGTGGATCAATTAGCTGCGCAAATAGAGGTAAACGAATATGATATGATTGGGATTACGAAAACATGGCTCCAGGGTGGCCAAGGCTGGGAACTCAACATCCAGGGATATTCAATATTCAGGAAAGATAGGCAAAAAGGAAAAGGAGGTGGGGTAGCATTACTGGTTAAAGAGGGGATTAACACAATTGAAAGGAAGGATATTAGCTCTGATGATGTGGAATCTGTATGGGTAGAACTGAGAAATACCAAGGGGCAGAAAATGTTAGTGGGAGTGGTATATAGACCTCCAAACAGTAATGCGGAGGTCAGGGATGGTAATAAATAGGAAATTAGAGAAGCGTGCAATAAGGGCACGGCAGTTATCATGGGTGACTTTAATCTACATATAGATTGGGCTAAACAAATTAGTAACAATACTGTGGAGGAGGAATTCCTGGAGTGTATACGGGATGGTTTCCTGGACCAATATGTCGAGGAACCAACTAGAGATCAGGCCATCTTAGACTGGGTATTATGTAATGAGAAAGGATTCATTAGCAATCTTGTTGTGCGAGGCCCCTTGGGTCAGAGCGATCATAATATGATAGAATTCTTCATTAAGCTGGAGAGTGAAATAGTTGACTCAGAGACTAGGGTCCTGAATTTAAATAAAGGAGACTACGATGGTATGAGGTGTGAGTTGGGTAGGATTGATTGGGGAATGTCACTCAAAGGGTTGACGGTGGATGGGCAATGGCAAACATTCAAAGATCGCATGGATGAACTACAGAATTTGTTCATCCCAGTTTGGCATAAAAATAAAACAGAACAGGTGACTCAACTGTGGCTAACAAGGGAAATTAGGGAAAGCATAAAATCCAAGGAGAGGACATATAAATTGGCCAGAAAAAGCAGTAAACCTGAGGATTGGGAGCAGTTTAGGATTCAACAAAGGAGGACAAAGGGATTAATAAAGAGGGGAAAATAGAGTATGAGAGTAAGCTTTCAGGGAACATAAAAACTGACTGTAAAAGCTTTTATAGATATGTGAAGAGAAAAAGATTGGTGAAGTCAAGCATAGGTCCCTTGCAGTCAGAATCAGGGGGAATTTATAATGGGGAACAAAGAAATGGCAAACCAATTAAATACATATTTTGGTGCTGTCTTCACAAAGGAGGACACAAATAACCTCCTAAAGATGTCGGGTAACATAGGGTCTAATGAAAGGGAGGATCTGATAGAAATCAGTATTTGTAGGGAAATGGGGTTAGGGAAATTGATGGGATTGAGGGCCAATAAATCCCCAGGGCCTGATAATCTACATCCTAGGGTACTTAAGGAAGTCACCCTAGAAATAGTAAATGCATTGCTGGTCATCTTCCAAAATTCGATAGACTCTGGAACAGTACCCCTGGATTGGCGGGTAGCTAATGTTACCCCACTGTTCAAAAAGGTGGTAGAGAGAAAACGGGGAATTACAGGCCGGTAAGCCTGACGTCGGTAGTGGGGAAAATGCTAGAGTCGATTATAAAGAATGTAATAGCAGAGCACTTGGAAAAAAGTGACCGTGTCGGACAAAGTCAACATGGATTTACAAAAGGTAAATCGTGCTTGACTAATCTACTGGAAATTTTTGTGGATGTAACTGGTAAAATAGATAAGGGAGAACCAGTGGACGTGGGCATGTGTGCTGTGAGGAGGATGCCAAGAAACTCTAGTATGATTTGGCCAGGTTGGGTGATTGGGCAGAAGCATGGCAGATGCAATATAACATGGATAAATGCGAGGTTATCCACTTTGGTGTCAAAAACAGGAAGGCAGATTATTATCTGAATGGCAATAGATTGGGAGAAGGGGAAGTGCAATGAGACCTGGGCGTCCTTGTGCACCAGTCACTGAAAGTAAGCATGCAGGTGCAGCAAGCGGTTAAGAAGGCAAATGGTATGTTGGCCTTCGTAGCGAGAGGGTTTGAGTACAGGAGCAAGGATATATTGCTGCAGTTGTACAGGGCCTTGGTGAGACCACATCTTGAGTATTGTGTGCAGTTTTGGTCGCCTTATCTGAGGAAGGATATTCTTGCCATGGAAGGAGTGCAGCGAAGATTCACCAGGCTGATACCTGGGATGGCAGGAATGACGTATGAAGAGAGATTGGGTCGATTGGGCTTGTACTCGCTGGAGTTTAGAAGAATGAGAGGGGATCTCATCGAAACTTATAAAATTCTAACAGGACTAGACAGTCTAGATGCTGGAAGAATGTTCCCGATGGTCGGGAAGTCCAGAACCAGGGGTCACAGTCTAACGATAAGGGGTAAGCCATTTAGGACAGAGATGAGGAGGAATTTCTTCACCCAGAGAGTGGTGAACCTGTGGAATTCTCTTCCAAAGAAGGCAGTAGAGGCCAATTCATTAAATATATTCAAGAAGGAGTTGGATACATTTCTTAAGGCTAAAGGGATCAAGGGATATGGAGAGAAGGCAGGGACAGGGTACTGAATTTGGATGATCAGCCATGATCTCATTGAATGGCGGAGCAGGCTCGAGGGGCCAAATGGCCTACTCCTGCTCCTATCTTCTATGTTTCTATGAAATGGATGTGATTGTGCACGAGGGCAAAGAGGGCATCGGTTACCTGCGTGATGCATGTGTGTGCGGCCGCCTGGGAGATGCTGCTGATGTCTGCTGCTGATCCCTGGAGTGAGCCTCCGGCAAAAAATTTGAGTGCGGTGGTGACTTTGACGGCCACTGGTAAGGGTTTTCCACCTGGTCCTCTGGCCTACAGGTCTTGTTGCAACATTGCGCAGATGTCACCCACTACCTCTCGCGAAAGTCCGAGCCGCCTTTGGCACTGCTGCTCAGACATGTTGAGATAGCTGATCCTGTGTCTGTGGACCCTGTTTGGGGGGTACCTCCTGTGTCGACGGGCTTCCATGCGCTGGCCCCTTCTGGCCTGTGCATCTTCAGGTGGATGAGCAACAGCTTGGCGCGCCTGTTGTTGCTGCTGCTGTTGTTGCTGCTGCTGTTGGGGCTGCTGTTGTTGTTGCTGCTGTTGTTTGGCCTCATCTAATATCCAGAAGAGAAGGAAATAAATGGCTCCCATGCTTCTGGCAGATGCCTCAGTTGAGGAAGCGCTCAGAAGTTGGCGAGAGGGGTTTCCCAGGAGGTCACACTGGAGATGGGTGTCAGGCTCCAAACTTCCACAGCTGTGGTTATCCCTTCTAAAAGTTCCCCCAGACCTGAGACTACAAAGTCCTGCTACCTGCAAATGATGGCTGATCAAATCTCCTCTTTAATGGTGGAGCGGCAGCTGATAGTCAGCAATCCAATTGTGCTCCCGTCAGGTTTCACTGTCGTGTTTCAGAACAGGTGTGTTTCACGTGGGAAAAGGGTTAAAATCGCAATGGCCATTCAAAATGGAATTATAGAGGCAATTTAGTGCTTGTTAAGGGTCTTAACAGCCTATCCCGCCTCTTGGAAGCGGGACGGAGACGGGACCATCAGACACAAATTTTTTTTAATTGCATGGTGGCGGGATGGAGGCGGGTTCGGGCCCGCCCGCCAGTTTATGCAATTTTAACCACCTGCACGCCTCCAATCCCGCCTCCACGGCCCAATGAAAATCCTGCCCTATCAGTGGAGAACATACAAATTAGGAGCAGAATTAGGCCACTCAGCCCCTCGAGCCTGCTCCACCATTCAATAAGATCATGGCTGATCTGATTACTCCACATTCCCGCCTGCCCCCGATATCCTTTCACCCCCTTGCTTATCAAGATTCTATCTACGTCTGCCTTAAAAATATTCAAAGACTCTGCTTCCACCGTCCTCTGAGGAGGGAGTTCTGGAGTCTCTTCAAGTCTCTGGAAAATCCTCTCCAAGGATTGGTCTCATCAGTCATCAAAGAACTCACTGCAGAACATGAGATGATATTCTGGTTGTCTTCTTCGATGTCATAGGACAAAGTATATGTGGAAAATCTTGTAGGATATGAATCAGATGAACTGACCACTGTACCTGAATTCCCCTCATACGCTCCCATTGGGCAAAACTCTACGCCGAAGTGCTAACTTGTACAATTTACCCCCACATCCTTCCACAAGAATGCTTGTGCAGAGTTCCTGCAAATCTGCTGCTAGGAACTGGCAGTTAACCAATACCATAAGTATAACAGGAGCTTGAGGCACCTGAAGCCTCCTTCCGACCTTATTGATCCACCAAACATTTAACAATGGTGCAATGAGTTAGCATGCGATCCTTTCATCAGTGGGACCTGGCTTCGAACTTAGCCCATGTTGACATGGGTTTAAATTTAGCCCAGATGAATAGGTGGAAATATTCCTCTTCCTTTTCTTTTGCAAGTGATATGAAGTTAGGGGCAGTCTTCACCCAATTCCAAGTGGGTGTGTGATCAAAGTTGTAAAGTTACTTTATAATCTCACATGAGAGAAAATTGCACTATTGCAGTAAATGCTGATCTACTGAGATTAGGTCTAAGGTCTGTTGTTAGAACAGCATGATCCTGTTGATGAAAGTGCAAAAAGTGTCCCATTCCCTAACAGTCGACACCGTGCCTTGATGAGCACAAGGTGATATGGCACATCAGAATGCAAACAAGCTGCATCACAAAATGGTGGGATAGGAACATAGGAACAGGAGGAGGCCATTCAGCCCTTCAAGCCTGTTCCACCTTTCAATTAGATCATGGCTGATCTGTATCTTAACACCATCTACCTGCCTTGGTTCCATGGCCATTAATACACCTGCCTAACATAAATCTATCAATCTCAGTTTTGACATTATCAATTGATCCTCAGCCTCAACAGCTTTTTGAGGGAGAGAGAGAGTTCCAGATTTCAATAGGATCTTACAGCCACAATCCCTCACACGGTGAGCTCCAACTTCAGTCATGCTGCAGATGGAAGAAAATTCAGAGGGAGGGTCATCCCAGAAAGTCCTCCCGCCCAGTTTCAGAGTGACATTGATGGAGTTTTAGATTCTGGAGGCCTGCTTGCTCTTTCAGAAGGTGCACAAAGAGAGTGAATTGGGAACCAAAGCAAATATTAGTGGAACATGTTCACCTTTGTTAATCAGTCACTGTGTACCCTTGTATTTGTGTTTGACTGCATCACAGATCAGATCTGCTCAGCATTATTTCAAGGCTAATATCACGCTTTGTTAAGCATTTCATCAGATGTGTTCCACATTGAAACAAGAATGATCGTTAGCTCCCTAAACATCTCTGTAATGATACAAATCATTAACAGCAACCAATTTTAACACTTTACTGTACACCTATGCAGAGCTGGTCCCAAGATTAATGCACACAAACTATTTAAGGTTATGTTACATTTTTTCATTACTTATTCCATTTATTCAGTAGTCCAAAATACTTTGAAACTTCATTTTTCTTTGCTAACTAGTAATTGGCTAGTGTTTTCCATTTATCTCAGAAGAGCATGAAGAGAATTGGCTGTCTAGAAAGGTGGGTATAATTCATCTTAGTGCTTTGTCTTTCCAATGAATGCAGTTGATTTTTCTTAGCATGTCCACTGCAGCCATCACCTGGATGTTGATTGTCTTTCCTTTCATGTGAAAAGTTGGCTGCATTTAAGAACTGAATCATAATAACTCAAGCTGTCAAATGTGTCTTTTTATGGGAAAGATTGAATTCAAGTTTAATTCTGTTTCCATGGCCACATTAAAAAGGCTGAATGCTGCAGACAAGCATTGTGATTCAACAAATCAATCGCATTGTGTTCTGCTCTGAAATGCGCTCTAAAAATATTTAAACTGTTAGCACAGGGACCTTTTCACCTCACAATATGCTAACAAAATGCTATAGGACCATATTAGTGAGTCTTGGTTGAAAATGTTAAAGGGGAAGGGTAGATCTTAAATCACTAGGTATGTTGTTTGTAGTGCTTCACAAGGTCACTGCTTGTTTAGCAGGATTTAAAGGATTGTAGCTTTACAGTAGTGCATTTTCACACAGGCTCAAAATAACGGTAAAAAGCTTAATTAACCCTTTCCCACCAGCTGAGCATTTTTTGCGGATACTTTTTTGGTTCTTTAGACCTGTCTTGTTCGTCTAGAGATTTGATGAGCTGTGTGCAGTCCAGTCATACTGGCAATATCGTGATGGAACTAAAATCTCTCACAATCTAAAATGGCTTGGCTCCCAATGATGTCTCTTAGTCATATTGAAAATCTAGACTCAATACTCATTCATTCATTGTGGGCATACAAAATTTATCTTCCGTTCATTTTCATATTCTCTTTACTCTCATGGCCCATGTTGGAGCGCTATCGCTTGATATTCACGTAAAGCTTTGCTGCAAAGTGAGCTTCCTGCAATCCCATTCAACCACTACTGTTCCTCATTCCACGCAAAACATGCAAAGAAAATAAGAGATCTGCAAAACATCCTCAGCAGTTTTAAGTGATCACCTCACTAACTGTAGAGTGATGGGATTTCACATTGCACAGCTTTCCTGGTTATGTTTTTGAGCAACATCACGCCCAGGCAACTGGAATTCAGACTAGTCCCCAACTTCCCTAAAATCTAAAGCACTGTTGGTGCTGCAGAAAAATAAAATCTTGCACTTATACAGTGCGTTTCATGACCCCAGGGTGCCCCATGTAATGTAGGGAAACGTGAGGTTATTCACTTTGGTAGGAAGAATAGAAAAACAGAATATTTTTTAAATGGTGAGAAACGTTCAAATGTTGGTGTTCAGTACGATTTGGGTGTCCTCGTGCAAGTAACACAGAAAGCTAGCATGCAGATACAGCAAGCAATAAGGAAGGCAAATGGCACATTGGCATTTATTGCAAGGGGGTTAGAACATAAGAACATAAGAAATAGGAGCAGGAGTAGGCCATTCGGCCCCTCGAGCCTGCCCCGCCATACAATGAAATCATGGCTGATCTGATCTTGGCCTCAATGCCCGTTTCCCACTTGTTCCCCATAACCGTTGATTCCCCTGTAGCATAAATATATGTCTATCTCCGCCTTAAATATATTCAATGACCCAGCCTCCACAGCTCTCTGGGGTAGAGAATTCCAAAGATTCACGACCATCTTACAGAAGAAATTCCTCCTCATCTCCGTTTTAAATGGGCGACCCCTTATCCTGAAATTTTGCCCCCTAGTTGTTGATTCCCCCATGAGGGGAAACATCCTCTCTGCCTCTACCCTCTCAAGCCCCCTCAGAATCTTATGGCCTAAAAATTCGGTGGACTGCGCCACCAGTTAGCGCCCAAAGAGGGCACTTCGTGGATTCAGTGCCACTGGCCATGCCTCCCGCAAAATTTAGCAGGGCGCCAATGGCGGCGTTAGCCTGTAGCTCTGCACCGCCACCGATGATGTCATCGGTGTGTGCAGCGCCACGCTACCATCTCGATTGCGAAATTTGGTAGCGCCCCCCGCTGTAACGCTGGTCGCAATTTGCGACCGGTTCAGGGGGGCCTACCTGCGGTGATAGAGACGCGGAGGTGCGGGGCGGCCATTTTTTTTGCTGGCCGCCTGCCAGCAGCTCTTCACGCAGCCGTCCCCGGCCTCCAGAGCCGCCCCCCCACCCCGCATTGTGCCAGCTGTCTCCCAAGAGCCCGGCACTTCTCCTCGGTGCCGGGCTCTTTTGCCGGCACTTGCGATCCCCAATCGCGCTGCAGCAGGCCCTTCCCCTTTAAGAAGGGGAGGAAGGCCTGCAGTACCGCAGCGCGCCGTGCCGCAGCATGTGGCGCTGCTGCACGTTGCATTGCAATTTTCAGTTGCAAGGCCCCAAGAGGGATGCAAAGCACCTCGAGCAGTGCCCCGCTTCCGTTTGGGGCACTGAAACTGAATTTCCGGCTGGCGCTCGCAGCTCCTTCCGGGGCGGTACTTCTGGCGCCCAGGCGAGACTGGCGCCCCGCCACCGAATTTCTAGGCCTATATGTTTCAATAAGATCACCTCTCATTCTTCTAAACTCCAATGAGTATAGGCCCAACCTGCTCAACCTTTCTTCATAAGACAACCCCTTCATCTCAGGAATTAACCTAGTGAACCTTCTCTGAACTGTCTCCAATGCAAGTATATCCCCCTTCAAATAAGGAGACCAAAACTGTATGCAGTACTCCAGATGTGGTCTCACCAGCGCCCTGTACAGTTGTAGCAAGACTTCCCTATGTTTATACTCCATCCCCCTTTGCAATAAAGGCCAACATTCCATTTGCCTTCCTAATTACTTGCTGTACCTGCATGCTAACTTTTTGTGTTTCATGCATGAGGACCCCCAGATCCATCTGTACCGCAGCATTATGTAGTCTCCCTCCATTTAAATAATAATTTGCTTTTTTAATTTTCCTACCAAAGTGGGTAACCTCACATTTTCCCAAATTATACTCCATCTGCCAAATTTTTGCCCATTCACTTAACCTATCTATATCCCTTTGCAGACTCATTGGCCGTGATTTTGCAAATGGATGCGGCTTGGGAGTGGGTCAGCTGGTTTCTGGGTTCCAGTCCCGCCCCCAACTGCATCCGGCCCACGGACGTGATTTTACGTCGATTGGTCTTGTTAAGCCCGCCCTGTGGACTTGCTGGCCAATTAAGAGGAAACCGGTCAGATGACATCCTTTGATGATGTGTCATCTGCCAGTTTTCTTAACGGGACCCCGCACAATTTTTCTTTGACAGCTCATTTCTCAGTGTTTGACAGCATTGAGGTGCTGCAAACACTGATAATGACTGTACAAAGGTGAGCTCTTGTATCCAGACTCTCCAATGACTCCCTCCATAGGCTAGAACAGATGGCTGCTGCAGATGATGTTACAGAAGCGATCTGTTGCTGGTGGGAGAGGTTCTCCCAATGAGGTGGCACGAGACAGCCAATTCAAAACTTGTTACCTACAGAAAAGTGTAAATGCATTAAAAATGATTTTCCCAACATTTTCTTACCTCTGAAGCTCACCAGTGCACCATTGGATCCTTCACACCACTCTGCAGCTGTCATCAATGCAGAAACATTACACCAGACTCACAACACGCCACACTTACCTGGCGTGGTGTCCGGACATTGGGTAACACGAGGCAGAAACGGCAAAATTGAAAAAGAGCCTGTTAACAAGTAGCAAGTATCTGTTAACAGCCAGGTAAGTGGCTATAATCCTCTTCCCTGCCGCTAGGTGTCGGGTCCATGCACAAATCGGGGACCTGACACTTGAGAAGATTGATTGCAGGTGCGTTGACAGCAGGTTTCCTACCCGCTGTCAATCTTTGCGATTTTGACCGCGGTCCCGCTTCCAATCCTGCACTCTGAGGACCAGCAAAATTCTAGCCTTTGTGTCCTCCTCACAACTTGCTTTCCCACCTATCTTTGTATCATCAGCAAATTTGGCTCCAGTACACATGGTCCCTTCATCCAAGTCATTAATATAGATGGTAAATAGTTGAGGCCCCAGCACTGATCCCTGTGTCACACCATTAGTTACAGTTTGCCAACCGGAAAATGACCCATTTGTCCCGACTCTTTGTTTTCTGTTAGTTAGCCAATCCTCTATCCATGCTAATATATTACTGCCAACCTCGTGAGCTCTTATCTTGTGCAGTAACCTTTTATGTGGCACCTTATTGATTGCCTTCTGGAAATCCAAATACACTACCGCTTGATTGGCACCCCATCTACCACCTTAAACATTCACTCCCTCCACCACCGGCGTACCATGGCTGCAGTGTGTACCATCTACAAGATGCACTGCAGAAACTTGCCAAGGCTTCTTCAGCAGCACCTCACAAACCTGCGACCTCTTCCACCTAGAAGGACAAGGGCAGCAGGTGCATGGGAACACCACCACCTCCAAGTTCTCCTCCAAGTCACACACCATCCTGACTTAGAAGTTTATTGCCGATCCTTCATCATCGCTGGTTCAAAATCCTGGAACTCCCTACCTAACAGCACTGTCGGAGTACCTTCACTGTACGGATTGCAGCGGTTCAAGAAGGTGGCTCACCACCAGCTTCTCAAGGGCAATTAGGGATGGGCAATAAATGCTGGCCTTGCCAGTGACGCCCACATCCCATAAACGAATAAAAATAAACTACATCTACTGGTTTCCCTTTATCCACCCTGCTCATTACATCCTCAAAGAACTCTAGTAAATTTGTCAAACACGATTTCCCTTTCATAAAACCATGTTGACTCTGCTTGATTGTATTATGATTTTCTAAATGTCCTACTATTACTTCCTTAATAATGGATTCTAGCATTTTCCCAATGACAGATGATAAGCTAATTGGCCTATAGTTTCCTGCTTTTTGTCTCCCTCCTTTCTTGAATAGGGGCATTTGCGGTTTTCCAATCCACTGGGACCTCTCCAACACCCAGGGAAATTTGGTAGATTACTACCAACGAATCCACTATCTCTACAGCCACTTCTTTTAAGACCCTAGGAGGCAGGCCATCAGGTCCAGGGGACTTGCCAGCCTTTAGTCCCATTAGTTTGCCTAGTACTTTTTCTCTAGTGATAGTCATTGTTTTAAGTTCCTCCCTCCCTATAGCCCCTAGATTATCAATTATTATTGGGGTGCTTTTAGTGTCTTCTACCGTGAAGACCGATACAAAATATTTGTTCAAATTCTCTGCCATTTCCGTTTCCCATTATTAATTCCCCAGTCCCATCCTCTAAGGGAGCAATGTTTACTTTAGCTACACTCTTCCCTTTTATATACCTGTCGAAGCTCTTACTGTCTGTTTTTATAATTTTTGCTAGTTTACTTTCATAATTTTTTTTCTCCCTCTATTATTTTTTTAGTCATCCTTTGCTGGTTTCTAAAAATGTCCCTATCCTCTGGTCTACCACTAATCTTCAAAACATTGTATGCCTTTTCTTTCAATTTGATACCACCGTTAACTTCCTTAGTTAGCCACGGATAGTTCATCCTTCTCGTAGAATCTTTCTTTCTCACTGGATTGGGGTTGGCGTATAAGAGTAAGGAAGTCTTGCTGCAATTGTACAGGGCCTTGGTGAGGCCACACCAGGATTACTGTGCACAGTTTTGGTCTCCTTATCTAAGGAAGGATATACTTAGCTTGGAGGCGGTGCAACGAAGGTTCATTAGGTTGATTCCTGGGATGAGAGGGTTGTCCTATGAACGGTTATGTAGAATGGGCCTATACTCCCTGGAGTTTAGAAGAATGAGAGGTGATCTCATTGAAACATACAAGGTTCCAAAGGGGATTGACAGGGTAGATGCTGAGAGGTTGTTTCCCCTGGCTGGAGTGTCTAGAACTAGGGGGGCAGTCTCAGGATAAGGGTAGGCCATTTAAGACTGAGATGAGGAGGAATTTCTTCACTCAGAGGGTTGTGAATCTTTGGAATTCTCTATCCCAAAGGCTGTGAATGCTGAGACTTTGAATATATTAAAGGCTGAGATAGATAGATTTTTGGACTCTAGGGGAATCAAGGGATATGGAGATCAGGCGGGAAAGTGGAGTTGAGGTCAATGATCAGCCATGATCTCATTGAATGGCGGAGCAGGCTCGAAGGGTCGTATGGCCTACTCCTGCTCTTATTTCTTATGTTCTTATGTCCCAAAGCATTTTTCAGCCAATTAAGTGCTTATTTTAAAAAGTGTAGTCACTGTTGTAATGTAGGAAACATGGCAGCCAATTTGCACAGAGCAACTCCCTCAAACAGCAATATGATAATCACCAGATAATCTGCTTTTAGATATGTTGGTTAAGGGATAAATATTGGCCAGAACACCGGGGAGAACTTGACTGCTCTTCTTCAAAATAGTACCATGTCCACTTGAGAAGGCATTTGGTTTAATGTCACATCCAAAAGACGGCACCTTCAACAGTGCATCACTCCCTCAGTACTGATGCTGGAATATAAGCCTAGATTCTTGTTGTGTCGGTACCTTTCTACCTAGACACAATTTAGGACTCAGAACTCAGAGATTCAAACATGAAGTGCTTTATTGGAAGGAAAGGAAGTTCTGGGAAGTTCCGAACAAAGAGAGCTAAAACTTAACAGAGAACACCCAACCATTTATCTCCTGTGACAGCGCCACCACAGGTGGGAGGAGAACACACAATAGAACACACAATACATAACATTTCCTCCCCTCTTAAATGGAAGGTCCACATTATTCCACAACAGGTAAGTTACTTTCAATGCACTCAACAAACCTAGGGTAGAGGTAGACTGCCTCAAACCCTGACTTTACCCTGGGGTTTATTCTGCCCCAGTCTTGTGGGTAAGTCACTAAGCCTACAGATCCAAGCGTCTTGGAGGCCGCCGCTCTCTGACAGGATACCGGTGGTCATCGCTGGCTTCCACAGCAGTAGGCATTGACACAGGCCTGGATGGAGAAGGTGCCTGTGTCAGTTGAAAGTCAGGAGTTTGCACAGGTGGAACCGTCTCTTTGACTTCCTGTGTTGGAGAAGAGCACTGTGGCAAAGGATGCTGGTTTGCGGTATAATCTGGAAACAATTCAGGCCAACCAGCCATTGGAGCCTCTGTGGCTGTCTCTGCTCCTAGCAACAGTTGATCTGTGTGTCTTCTCCAGACGACGTCCTCAGCAGTCTCAACCATGGAAGACACAGGGCCCATCTGCACGATCACCGTAGCAGGAACCCATTTTGGTCCAGTGTTGTAGTTTTGAGGTAGGACGTGCTCTCCCGGATGAAACCGTCTCTCCTTGGCTCTTTTCTCTGTCTTTTCAACTTGAGCTTGTTGTTGACAATGGACAACCTGTTCTGCCCTTGGAGGTTTGAGTAAGCCAAAACTTGTCCGCAACTGCCTCTTCATCATGAGCGAAGCGGGGGAAGTTTTGGTTGTGGCATGCGGCTCGTTCCTGCAGGACAACAGGAAGCTGTTCAGACGTTGGTGGATTGAGCCCTGACCTTGCGATGCCTTCAAGGCGTGCTTCAAAGTTTGCACAAACCTTTCTGCCTGGCCGTTAGTAGAAGGATGATAGGGCGCAGACCTGATGTGTTGGATACCATTCACATGCAGGAAGGTTGCAAACTCCTGTGATACAAATTGTGGACCATTGTCACTTACGAGTTGTTCTGGTGAGCCATAATGGCTGAGCATCTCACCAAGTTTCTCAATTGTTTTCTCTGCCGTGGTAGACCTCATCACAGCGACCTCCGGCCACTTGCTACGAGCGTCCACAACCACCATAAACATCTTCCCTTCGAAAGGACCGGCGAAGTCCACATGTACTCGCTGCCACACTTCTGCAGGCCAATCCCAGGGGTGTAGGGTTGCTAGCTGTGGAACATTCCGGACCCTTTGACATGGGGAACATGTTTTGGCTTTCTCCTCAATATTCCCATCGAGACCTGGCCACCAGAAGTAGCTTCTTGCCATTTCCTTCATCCGAACCATCCCACTGTGGCCTGTATGAAGTTGTTGCAGTATAGGTTCCCTCAGAGGTGGCGGAATGATGACACGGCGTCCCCAAAGAAGACAACCTGCCTGGACGGAGAGCTCATTTATTTTTGAAACATAAGGTTTCAAACTAGGAGAATCTCCTATCGCTCTCCCTCGAATGACATCGTCCATTACCTCAGACAGGACTGGATCGTTGCAGGTGTACCTTCGCACCTGAACTGCCGTGACAGGTGCTCCCTCCATTTGTCTAAAATAGAAGATGTCTATCTGACGAGGCTCTGGGGGAGTAACAGGCAAGGGTAGCTTCGAGAGACCGTCTGCGTTGCCGTGCAAGTCTGATTTGCGATATTTGATGTCGTATGTGTGTCCAGACAACAGTAAAGCCCACCTTTGCATCCTGCTTGCAGCGAGAGACGGAATTCCGGTGTGGGGCCCGAAGATTGAAGTCAATGGACGGTGGTCCGTCAGGAGTGTGAACCTTCTCCCAAAGAGGTACTAATGAAATTTTCGAATTCCAAAAACGATTCCCAAGGCCTCGCGCTCGATCTGCGCATAGTTACTCTCGGCCTTGTTCAAGGTGCGTGATGCGAAGGCGATTGGTTTCTCTTCACCCGAAGGCATGATGTGGGATATGACTGCTCCCACACCATATGGTGATGCATCACATGCTAGCTGCATGGGTAGCTTTGGGTCGAAGTGTGTCAGGACCTCCGAATTCAGCAATGCTTTCTTTGCTTGGGCGAAAGCTTCGTTGCACAGTTCAGTCCATTTCCATGTTTTGCCTTGACATAGCAACTGATGTAACGGCTTCAGCAATGTTGCTAAGTCTGGAATAAACTTCCCATAGTAGTTAAGTAGCCCCAGAAATGAACGTAACTGGCTCACATTCTGGGGTGCTGGGGCCTCCACGATCGCCTTGACCTTTGGCGGCGCCTTATGCAGGCCAGTAGCGTCAATCACATGCCCCAGGTACTCAACTGAAGACTGAAAGAATTCACATTTGTCTTTACGAACTGTGAGTCCGTACTCTTTCAGTCGTTGTAGTGTCGCATCCAAGTTCAGAAGATGATCCTCCTCATTTGTCCCAGTGACAAGGATGTCGTCCAGGTAGCACTGGACTCCTGGCAGTCCACTCAAAATCTGATCCATTGCCCTTTGGAATAGAGCAGGGGCCGACGTAATTCCAAACGGAAGGCGGCAGTACCTGTATAGCCCCTTGTGTGTCACAATTGTCAGCAGCTCCTTTGATTTGTCATCGACATGCATTTGTAGATAAGCCTGGCATAAGTCTATTTTGCTGAACTTTTGCCCTCTGGCCAGGCCTGTAAAAAGATCATCAATGAGGGGAAGAGGGTACTGTTCCACAGACAGCACCGGGTTAATAGTCACTTTAAAATCCCCGCAGATTCGAACAGATCCATCCTTTTTCAGGACAGGAACAATGAGTGTGGCCCATTTGCTCACGCTCACAGGCTCCAGGACTCCATTCTCGACTAAGGCCTCCAAGTTAGCCTCAACTTTTGGCCTAATTGCATAGGGTACAGGTCGGGCTTTGTGAAACTTCGGCTTGCTGTCAGGTTTAATGTCCAGTCTCACACTGATCTTTTTCATGCTCCCAAGTTCCCCATTGAAGAGTTCTGCATGTTTGTTTAACATTGCAGTCAGACCTGACTCCCCTTTTGACATCATGCGGACTGCAGGCCAGTCCAGCATGATTTTCTCTAGCCACGCACGTCCCAGTAGCGATGGGTAATTTCCCTTTACCACATATAGTGGCAGTTTTGCAGTCTGTCCGTTCAATTTAACTGTCACCTCAATGACGCCTCTCATGGCCACAGGTTCGCCGGTATACGTCTTTAGCACAATGTTTGTTGGCTGAAGGGTAAGATGCTTTAGCATTTTGTTGTAGACAGTGTCTGAAACAAGGGACACAGCCGCACCTGTGTCCACCTCCACCCGCACTGATTGTCCCTCCACCAGTGGTGACACCCAGTAGCCATTTGAACCAACTGCAACCGTCAGTATGTGCACCTCTTCCTCCTCAGGGGTGTCGCTCCCCTCTGTTTTGTTTGTTCCATCATACTGCACTGAATGAACACTCTTTTTCCTCTCTTGTCCAAACACAGACATTTTGCTTCCATGCTTCCCAGCTCTGTCTGTTCTTTTTTTACCTCTACAGGCGCGTTCAATGTGACCCTTTTTGCCACAATTTTGGCATTCCAGCTCCGTACACCAGCAGTCATTAGCGTGATGGCCCGTTTTCCCACAACGGTAACATGTGCCGTCCCGCACACCTTTAGGCTCAGACGGCACCTTGTGAACTCTCCCTGTTGAACTCAACTGGTGAGCCTCCTTTTCTGCCATCTCCATGGAGACACTAACTTCAATGGCCTTTTCAAGAGTAAGGTTGTCCTCAGTAAGAAGGCGCTTCTGTGTGGCTGCATTTTGCAGACCACACACAAGTCTGTCTCTAATGGTGTCATTCAGCACCTCCTTGAACTGGCAGTGTTCCGACAACCTTTTTAAAGCAGCAATAAACATCATCACTGATTCCCCCTCCTCTTGATTCTGTTTGTGGAATCTAAATCTCTCAGCAATAACCAGAGGTTTTGGTGAAAAATGTGCTCCAAGAATTTCCACTAGTTGCTTATATGTTTTAGTTCCTGGCTTATCTGGCTGCACGAGGCTGCGAAGTAAATTGAAAGTCTTCGGCCCAATTACACTCAAAAAGGTAGGCACGACCTTTTCATTTGCCACCGCATTCGCCAATACAAAATAGTCAAAACGTTCCGTATATGCGCTCCATTGCTCCACATTTTCATCAAAATCACCGATGTTTCCTAATATAGTAGCCATCCCACGTTTCAAATTAAATTTTCTGTTTACTCACTGCACCCGTAACGTACGCAGATTCATCAGCTCCTCGTTGCCACTTGTTGTGTCGGTACCTTTCTACCTAGACACAATTTAGGACTCAGAACTCAGAGATTCAAACATGAAGTGCTTTATTGGAAGGAAAGGAAGTTCTGGGAAGTTCCGAACAAAGAGAGCTAAAACTTAACAGAGAACACCCAACCATTTATCTCCTGTGACAGCGCCAACACAGGTGGGAGGAGAACACACAATAGAACACACAATACATAACAATTCTTATGCTCCAGTCTCTGGAGTGGGACTTGAACCTCACAACTGTTCAGAGGTCAAACAACAAGGGTGCTTCTCATTGAGCAACAGCTGACATTGTAGATGACATGCCCTCGATCGGTGACAAAATCATTCACTTTGGAGGTTGCTTCATGAGCCCAGTCTGGAAGCCACGCAGTTTAAATGCTTTTCTGCTGCCTTCTATTTTCTCATCCACTCTTGTTCTGCCCTATTTAAATTCAAACCACCTCCTGCAGCATCTGATCAGAGCCTGTCTGGAGGGCAGCATACTTGCTCAGAAACTATAATCCCTCCTGTGCCATTACCCAGCACAGTCAGGAGCATCAATACAGCAATTTACTTAATAAGCATCTGCAATTTTGCGCAATGATCTTGGATTAAAGTGCCAGGGCTCATTATAACCAAAGGAAGTACACCCAATTTAGAGTAGTGCAAAATCTAATTTGGTAAATACTGTGAGATGTGACTGGATGATAAATGCTACATAAAGATGGATTTTGTAACTGCAACACAGGGGGCGATTTTCCCAGGCCCGAGGAGGTGGGTTTGGAGGCGGGACAGCTGGCAAAATGGCAAAATCTGAGGGTGGGTTCGGAACCCGCTTCCAATCCACCTCCGCGCAATTTTGCCGGAGGCAGGTTTGATGGGTGCGATTCGGTCCCACCTTCATCAGCCGGGAGAGTTAGTTAAGACACTTAAATGGTAGTTAAGGGCCTCTATAATCCTATTTTGAGAGGCCTTTGTTGTTTTGCCACATTTTGTGCGTGTTCCATGACCCTCGTAATGCACGGCAGCTAATCCTGGTGGGTTGACCAGTGGGTGGCCCCCTCACAGCTGCAGCGCCACCATTAAAACGGAGCTTTCATCAGGGATCAGTTGCAAGTGGCTGAATTTTTGTTCCACAGCTCTTTCAGCACTTTTAGCAGGCCTACCAAAGTCGGAGGTGCTGCAGCTTCTATCTCTCAACTGTGGAACCTCCTTGGAAGACCCTCTCCCCGCTTGGACTGAGCGCTTCCCCAACGGAGGTATCTGCCAGCAGCATGGGAACCATTTATTTCCTTTCACTATGGACCTCAGATTCGGATGAGGAGCAACCAAGGCAGCAGCAGAACCAGGCAGCTCAGCAGCAGGAGCCCCAAACTCCTGCTCACCCACCTGATGCTGCACAGAGCAGAAGGCACCAGCACATGGAAGCACATTGCCGCAGGAGATACCCCCCTCTCAGGGTTGACAGACAGAGGATGAGCTACCTCAACATGACTGAGCAGCAGTGCCAAAGGAGGCTGAGACTTTTGCAACAGGTTGTCAGATACATCTGTGCACTGCTGCACCAACACCTGGAGCCCAGAGGAGCGAGTGAACACCCATTACCAGTGGCTGTCAAAGTCACCACCGCACTCAACATTTTTGCCTCAGGCTCCTTCCAGGTATCATCAGTAGACATCAGCGGCATCTCCCAGTCCGCCGCCCACAATTGCTTCACGCAGGTTACTGATACCCTTTTCGCAAAGGCCCACAATTACATCCACTTCTCACGGGATCAAGCAAGTGTAACCGCGCGTTCAGTTGGCTTTGCAAATATGGCCGGCTTGCCAATGGTGCAGGGCATCATAGACTGCACACATGTGGCCCTTAGGGCACCCCATCAAAACTCAGCTCTCTTTGTCAACCGCAAGGGCTTCCACTCACTCAATGTACAGCTGGTGTGTAACCACTAGAAGGAGATTTTGCATGTTTGCACCAAGTTCTGTGGTAGTTGCCATGACTCTTTCATCCTGCGGAACTCTAGTGTTCCTCCGCTCTTCAATCCATCAAACCAACTTAACGGATAGCTCCTTGGTGACTAGGGCTACCCACTGAAGAAGTAGCTAATGATGCCGATCAGGAGGCCAGCTAATGAGGCTGAGGAGCGCAACAACGCCAGCCACATTTTGACCAGGTCCATCATTGAGCAAACCATTGGCTTGCTGAAGATGCGATTCCGATGCCTTGGCAGATCAGGTGGAGCCCTGCAGTATTCAGCAGCCAGGGTCTCCAGAATGGTCGTGGTCTGCTGCGCACTGCACAACATGGCACAGCGTCCTGGCTTGCAGCTTCCTGATGAACAAGTGGCTCAGTTCATAGCCTCTTCAGAAGAGGAGGAGGAGGAGGAGGAGGAGGAGAACCGAGCGGCGGCGTATCGACCAGCAGCTGCGGCAGTACGCGAGCACATGGCTGCCCGTGATGCAAGGGATGCACTAATTCTTTTCAGATTGGCATAGGTTGCCCTTTGTGGAACATGTGCTTGGCTCTGTTGAGATACCGCGGCAAATGTGGGAGTCAAGACCAGAGTTGGTGAAACACAACTGCTTTAATCAACCTCAGGGCAAAGAGAAACTGGAAAAGCCCGCGCAACCACTTAAATACTCCCCAGACAGGAAGTGCTCCCGGCAGCCTGTCCCTGCGGGAAACAAGTTGCTGGAGGAAAGGGCCCCCGGCTGGGGGCGTCTGCTTAAACTGTCCGTGCCGCCGTGAGCGGATTATGTCCAGTGGTGGCGTGTCGCCACAGCTCCTTCTTAACACATGATAGACAATGAACATGACTCTGTGGCCTCCTTTCACTCTGACTACCAACCTGACCACACAAGTGTCGGGAAGCCCGCAATGTGGATCTGCCTAAGATGAAATAACAGATGCCATCACGCCAATAGTTTGCCAGCCCCTAATTTTAATAAATTCACACAGGAATGGCATTTCATCAATAAACAGAAACAATCATCCAATTTGCACACAGATCTGGAGGTTATATCCCTTGCCAGATGGACCCACACTGCCTTGGTATCTTTGGGAGGTCTCTTCCTCCCAGATGAGGGGAAGAGCAGCTCCCTGCTAGCTCATGCCCCCTCAACCAGCATACCCAGTGCCTCATCTGAGAGCCTCGGGGGGACCCTTGCCTTGGAGTTGTCCATTCTTCAAGGAGATAAAAGTTTGCAGGTGGTGCACCATTGACCAAAAACCAGTGGAATGAGCCAAGGCAGCAAGCAGCCCTTAAATGAAGCTGGATAAGTAACGTCGGCAGAGGTGAGTTTCAGTCCCAAAAGACTAATTGGCCCAGGGGAACCGACACCTCTGAAATTAATGGGCCAATTAGTGGAAAATCGCAAATTTTTCCCACCTGACAGTAGAGGCGGGTTTGGAACCCACCCAAACTGAAACCCGCCTCCAACCCGCCTCCATTGGGAAAATCGTGCCCACAGTCTCCTAGAATTGCCCCAATAGAGATTAACTTTGTTCAAAGCTTTCGCAGGCACTTGCCTTCCTCAATAGATGTAACCAGTTGCAAGTACCCTCACAGTGTTTGACCATCACTTTGTATTAAATGCAGAATGATGAATTCCTTTTTAATTGACCATTAGAAAAAACTCTATTTTCACTGATATCCTGTGTTGCATTGCAACTGATGTTTCCATTGATATTTTCCCCCTATAAAGATTGCACTACGTGTATCTGTCAAGATGAACAGACCTCATGTTTTCCTCCTTTTTACTTTTCACTTCTGTAGTTGAAGCTACTCAACCACATCAATGCTTAACATGCCATATCAGCTTAGGAATTATATTGTTATGAAGCTATTGCTCCCTTTTTATTATTACAGACCATTATCATCACGAGTCCATGACCGTGTGATGTTTTTCTTTTCATAGCCCTCAATGGCTAGACGTCTAGAGGTCCCATATCATTTTTTGTCATCATCCAGCAATGGCAGGAATGAAAAGGTGGCTGCAGCAGTGGCCTTTCCAACATTTATTTTATCTATCTTATATATATAAAGCGGTTCATCTGTCTGTCTGTCTGTCTGTCCTCTATACACTCAAATGTTACAGAGCGTACCTACACATATGTTATAACAAAAGAAAGCTTATGATTATGGAAATGTCATAGGCATATTTACTTTTTGGTCAGACAAAAATTGTTCGGACAGTATACAAAAAATGTTCAAAACATTGACAACTCCGCTCATTAGCATTGAGTGACGTGATGGTTGACCAATCGTACAGGGGATAGCATTGAGTGATGTGATGGTTGACCAATCGTACAGGGGATAGCATTGAGTGGCGTGATGGTTGACCAATCGGTGCATCACGGGGGGGGGGTGCTCATTGTGTGTGTGGGCGGGCCATCCTACAGGGGACAGCGTTGAGTGACGTGATAGTTGACCAATCCTACAGTTGAGTGACCTGATGGTTGACCAATCGGTGCATCACGGGGGGCGTTTCATTGCATGTGTGGGCGGGCCTAATCCTTCTGAGCTGAGGTGAGTGGCCGCCATCTTGATTCCTAACTATTTATTTATTTTTCCCACTTTCTGTGTGTTTATTTTTCCCACTTTCAACACAATTAAATAGTTTATTAAAAAAGTAAATTAATTTGTAAATATATTTCTAAGCTCATTAATTTTCCTAGCTTTCACCCTCTTTTTTTGCTCTGACTCGCTGCCTCCGCTGGGCACCGCAACCTTGGAGGGTTACCCCGGCAACTGGGCCCGGGCCTCTCTCACAGCCTGTAGCCACTCAGGAGGGTGGGGAAGAAAGTTTTCTCCGGCAACCGGGCCCGGGCCTCTCTCACAGCCTGTAGCCACTCAGGAGGGGGGAGGAGGGTTACCCCGGCAACCGGCCCCGGGCCTCTCTCAGCATCAACCGCGCAGCCCGAAAGCCCGACCAAAACCGCGCAGGTCAGCGGCGGCATCGCTCGCACGGTGGCTCCAGGTCACCAAGGCCTCTCCCTCTCTCCTCCCACCCCCCCTCTCTCTCCTCCCACCCCCCTCTCCTCCCCCCCTCTCTCCTCCTCCCCTCTCTCTCCTCCCCCCCTCTCCTCACCCCCTCTCTCCTCCCCCTCTCTCCTCCGCCCCCTCCCTCTCTCCTCCCCCCTCTCTCTCCTACCCCCCTCTCTCTCCTACCCCCTCTCTC